>NC_137885.1:13302413-13322413 GCF_963924005.1 Protomyctophum bolini | reverse complement strand
TGTGTGTGTGTGTGTGTGTTCTATTCATACATCCATCCCTCTTTCCATGCATCCCTCCCTCCTTCATCCACCGTGTCGTTTTTCTCTTAATAGGATTTTATCCCTATTATAACTATTGTAGGACAGAGTCTCAAGTATCACTCTGTGTGTGTGTGTGTGTGTGTGTGTGTGTGTGTGTGCGTGTGTGCGTGTGTGTGTGCGCAAGAGACGTGCGTGACAGAAAACGTGGATTCTGCATGCATATTTTGTGCAAAGCTAAAGGGGGGGAATGCACACAGCATGTTGGCCTATTTAATATATACCGTTATATATGAATGAGAGAGAGAGAGATATAGATAGATATATAGAGAGAGAGAGATTCATGCGTTACTTTGTGTTATTTCGTACATTCAACGCCCTATACTTGATCACACCGTAGAGTTACAGTACACAACTAACAGCAACAAACGTGGCAGATCCACAAGCGCAAGGAAAAAGAACAAACACCTGCACACAATCTTCAAATGCATCGCTGGATATCCTGTCTCGACATGTTTTGATATCATAAAGATAGCCTGATGAAGTCCCCATAGGCCCGAAGCGTTGCTGTTTCCCTATACTAAAGTTGTTTTCACTGCATTTGAAGACAGTGTGCGGCAGGTGTTGGTTATTTTTCATTGTCGGGGCTGCCGTGCACTTTACCCTCTGCTAGGCACCTGTCGCCTGTAGGTGTGCAAAAGCCGTGCTATTTTATAGATCCACAAAGTGCAAAACGTGGCAACGTGTTTCGAGCTTGAAGATCTGCCATTTCTGCTACCTTAGAGTTTGAATCGTGAAAAGTAGCACGTTTGGACACATGCAGTGAGGTTTCCACCCGCCGTCAGATTGATGTCCAAAACCGTTCCTTTTATTATAAGAACGTAGAAGCTCGCAGACCTGCTATTTCCACCGCTTTTCTGAGATGCTCTCGTGTGACAAAGTGCGGTATTATTTGTGACCAGATTTGACTGAGAGCCTGCCATCGTGCAAACTCATTTTCATTTTCAAACTGAGTTAATAGCACAGCAGAGGCAGACTCTTCACATACTAGAGCATCTCTGAAATAAGTGTCAGAGCTGAAAATGTAAATATGAAATAAATGCTTAAACATAGCTATAGGTGTAATGTTCAGAGTCCACAGAAGTGAAGCTTTCAAGCCTGTTTTCTCAACTCGCTGTTTCTCTGCAAGACATTACTCTATAAGCCATATCTCCAAAACTGGTGGGTCAAACAGAACAACCAATATGTCAATTTTAAGCTGATTCCCTGCTTTCATATGGCATGAAAAAACGAAAATTCAAAGAAATCCAATGGCAGTCCCTCAGTCAAATTTAGTCACATTTAAATGTACAGTAGAAAAACTATTAATTTACAAAGAAAAACATTACGTGTTGAAATACGGAGATAAAATGTTTCCGCCCGACAACAACGATAACAGAGTGAAGAGACGGAGAGAGAGAGAGAGAGAGAGAGAGAGAGAAAGAACGTATGACAGAGAGAAGAAGGGAAAAAGAGGGATAGCATGAGATGGAGAGAATGCTCCAGAGGAGAGAGAGAGGAGCACATCAAAGCAATTGGAAAGAAGAAAGAACCATCTCTTCCACACTGCTGCAAGTCAAATGAGACTGCGTGCGTGCATGTGTGTGTGTGTGTGTGTGTGTGTGTGCATATGAGTGTGTGTGTGTGTGTGTGTGTGTGTGTGTGTGTGTGTGTGTGTGTGTGTGTGTGTGTGCATGTGCGTGCGCGCGTGACTATAGCTAAATCAGAGGAGCGGAGCGTAAATCCGAGCAGGGGTACGAGCACTAATTGGCCTATGCAACCAAGAGAATTTAGGGGCAACCTCCGTGCTCTCTCTCTCTGTGTGTGTGTGTGTGTGTGTGTGTGTGTGTGTGTGCGCGCGCGCTCGGTAGGGAGTAGAACATGGAAGGATGGTAGTAGAGAATGGAACGAACAGCGCACATAGCATGAGTGATTCCTCTGGGAACACACACACACACACACACACACACACACACACACACACACACATCAGGCTGCCTTTTGACAAACATGGCCTGTGCATTACTTCTGCATGGCTGTCAATATAGGTCACACACTCACACAGCCAGCCACACCCATACCCTTCCAAACCATGTCACACACACTCATTCCCCTACATTCGAAGTCCAGACACACACACACACACACACACACACACACACACACACACACACACACACACACGTTACAGTTAGGTGGGATGGGACACGCACACCCCATTTTGACCTTCTCATTTTCAAAATAAAATATTGTTGCCATGATGTAATAATAATGGGTTGCCTTTTTATAGCTCTTTTCTGTGCACGACTATACGGTGCAGGACGAACGGACGTATATGTATGGTGGCCAAGTCCATCTGTCAGAAGGCCTTGAGGGGAGACTTCTCCCAATGGATAAGCTGTTGGTCTCACAAGTATAGTAACACAAGCGTGCGTGCGCACGCGTGTGTGCATGTGCAGACACAGCGGTTTGTGGTGATCCACCAGAACGCATTAACCCATTCAGGGGCGGGAACCCTTTTTGGTGTTTATAGCATTATGTTATACTTTAGCTTTTGAAAAAAAGCAGATCTACAAGCCCATAGCACGGCACCGAGTGCCACGCTATGAGCTTGTAGATCTGCTATTGTTTGAGAAATCATGAAAACGTGGCACAAATCATTGAATGTATATTGTATATTCTTTCAGAGCGAACGTTTTTAAATTAAATCTTTGCTTCTGGGAGGGTCCCAGTAACAACAACAACATATTGTCAGATGCGGGTCGGCGGCCAATTACATATATTTTTGGGGGTCCTTGACATGAAAATGTTTGAGAACGACCGACATAGAAACATGGGTTTGTCAGAAAGCTGAATCGTCCTGGGTCAAGTGATGCTCTCAGCCATAGCGCTACAGTACAGTAAGCTTTAGATCCAGGAGTCGATAACACTACTAGTAAACCAATAAGGAACTGTAGAAAGGTCCACAGATCAAATCCATCTCTCTACAGTCTACTACAGCTACCAGTGGCGTCTAATCTGATACTTCCACCATCAACAACCACGCACACGCGCACGCACGCACGCACGCACGCACACACACACACACACACACACAAGAGAGAGCTTTTATCGGAGCTGTGCTTTCTCGATAGTATCAATATTTAATCACACACGCCATCAAGTGTGTGCTCAGGTTTGGGGCTCAACGCATCACTCTGCCAGCCTACAGTATTTCTCTTCACACGAGGGGGGGGGGGGATTTTGAGCTGGTATGAATCCTAGAAAGAAGGTTGACAAACTGTGGTTTGATTGCTAGAAGAACCAAATGGACTAAAGCAGCGGTTTTCAACCAGTGGTCCGTGAGGAGGTTCCAGGTGTTCCCCAGCTAAATGATGGCAAGTTGGTAACCAAATGGACCCATGTATAGACCTGTAACTCCTGAGTGTGAAATGAAACCAAATGCCAAACCCACCCACTGGGCATTTCTCCCGCTACCCAGCAGGGGAAACTAACCTTACAACACCACATAACAGACTATACATCTCACCGGCATTCATGTGGCCGCCCGGAGTTCATTTTCCACTTTGGTTATAGCGTTCCCCTGCAAAGCCACAGCCTGCACCGTGGGCCGTATAGTGGAAGAAACCCCAGAGCAAGGTTATCTCTAAAGACAACAAACACGTTACCTGCCAACGGCCATTATGTGACGGGGGGGGGAGAGGGGTTATACCACCGACCTGGACGCTCGCCACTTCAAGGGGCGCCCTGGAATTCCAGAAATGTGGACGCCACAAAGAGCCATGTGCACGCAGCGCGCACAAGCACACACGCACGCACACACACGATGTGTCCGTCAGTGTCATCAGAGCCAGGAGCTTAGAGCTGTTAGCTGATATGTATGATGGGAGAGGAGATACACGGAGAGTCCCTGCCTCAGGGACCGGGCTCCGACCCCAACGCTATCTTAACATACATCTTAACATCTCCCAAAACCACATGTCTTGAAGTCAAACACTACAGTATATAGGCTGCAACTATCCATTATTGCCTTCATTTTAGTTGTGAGTGCATAGATGTGTTATTTTTACTTAATTTCTTTTTTTTAAGCCATTAAAGCTTTTAATAACTTTTTTTTTTGCTAAACGTAGAGTAAAACGCTCCCCAAAAGCCAAAGAAATGTAGTCCCTGTGACACATCTAGGGGCCGCAATCTGCATTCAAAGATGTTCCTAGAAGCGTTGTCATTGCTCATAGCATTATGATCAATGCCTTCATTTACGAAAGAGAATAAAACGCAAAGTTAGGATATGGAGATGCGTGACAGATTTCTGTCCGACAGCAGTGGGAATATTGAAAACCTGGCTACCTAAAAACAGACAGCACCAGCACCACTAGAAGCCAAATCCACCGCCCGATAGTATATTTAATTTAACAGAAATTAAAGGCTAGAGTAGGAGAACGTGGATGCTTGCCTGACCACCAACCAACCAGTCCAGCCACCAGACTTATGCCTCTAAAGCCGGGTCAGTTGATCCTTGTGGCCTGGGCTTTCCTGCCCCGAGGGTCAGACTGCAAACTGCAGCCCAGATGCCAGGGAAATGACCCACAAACCCCCTGAGGTATTCCAGAAAAGCCTTAAATTGACGCGGTACATTAACCCCACAAAACCTTAGGGCTGGGGATAGCAGTGAGAACTGCGGAAGAGAGAGTTTAAGTCTGGGACAATAGGGATCTAGTTCCAAACCCTTTGGCTAGGCTGACTACGAAATGACCTGAAAACCTTATAATGGGTTATGAGAGAACTTGGATGAACACAGGCTATAAAGCCAAGCACTAGTCTCTTGGGTCGAGACAAGACTGTTGGTTCACATGATTTTTTTTTAATGCTTTCGCCCCAAACAGTCTGTAAATCTAAGTATATAAGTGCAGTATTTTTTTTCTTATAATCTTTATCCCACAATTCTGTAACACATTTTTCCACCCGGTGCCAGTTGCTGTAATCCTAGGCGATACTTTCCCTCTGCCAACCTGGGGAGAGCCCCAAACTTGAGCAGGCCGCCCGCTTCTTATCACTTGACAGGGCAGCGTTGCCCCCGGTAGATGCGGGAAGGAACGCGTTATTGCAACCAGTTCGAGAGAGATTTTAAAAATAGATCCTCATGAATATACTCCAGCACGAGCAAAATAAATCACCCTTCATTCATTTGAAAGAAGGGGATGCGGAAAGCCTTCACTTCCTCTCAGTGAAAAGATCGTGCATCTTCCCCTCGCAGAGTTTCACTCAGACACAAGTTGTATGAAGAACTACAAGTCTACGACCACTGAACTACAATAAAGATGGAGGTGCATACAGTACAAAAGTCGCCAATCCAGTGTGACATCTGCTTCAAATAACTAGAGTAGAGAGACGACCTCCAACAAACTGCAGTCCTGCTGTATACTACATACTAGTTATATTTGCATTAACCCATTTCGACCCGAGGACGATTCTACAAATGCCTTCTAAATCCCGACAGTTTTCAGGAAAAACCCATGTTTCTATGTTCTCAGCCATGTTCATGTCAAGAACCTCCAAAACAAACCAGGGAAACTCCCCCCTGTCAGGTGTAAAGGAGCAACTTGGACACTCAAGCATGAAGGAAGCATGAGTTAAGTCCGTTGCTCTCCCCAGGTTGGCGGAGGGTGTGCAGAGCCCAGGATCACATTAGATGATTGACACAGGGGTGAAAAATGGGTTACAAAATCGTGGGATAAAAAATATATATTTAGAAGAACCTCCAAAACATATCTGCATTTGGCCGCCGAACCCCATGTGAAAATATGTTGTTCCAAATATATATTCAAAGATGTGTGAGCTTGTAACACTGCCAGACTAATATTTTATTCATTAAAATAGGTATTGGATCGCGGCTTCAAAACGTGGCAATGGAGAAAAATCAGGAAAACAGCGGTCTAAAGATCCCAGGCGTGCATGTTGGAGATGCTTGCGTGTGTGTGTGTGTGTGTTCTATTTCAGGTCCGGGACTGTTTGTATTACGGAGCAGGCTGTAAGCTCACTGTTTATA
The DNA here is from genome assembly GCF_963924005.1 of Protomyctophum bolini. NCBI lineage: Eukaryota > Metazoa > Chordata > Actinopteri > Myctophiformes > Myctophidae > Protomyctophum > Protomyctophum bolini. The sequence continues at coordinate 13,316,310 of NC_137885.1, read as the reverse complement.
TACACACTGACTGCACTGAACAAAACACACACACACACACACACACACACACACACACACACACACACACACACACACACACACACAGACACACACACACACACACACACACACACACTACACGCGCGCACACCAACAAACACCACATTCGTATACACAGGCATCGACGACGTCCATGGACACAAACCCACACACTAGAGGGAAGATCAAGAATATCGTTTTTTTGGGGAGTGGTTTTATGCACGACGGAAATCCAGTGAAAATACAACATGTGTTTTCTATGCCCATTCTTGCTTGTAGATCTGCTATTTTTTGAAAAATCGTGAAAATGTGGCGCAAATCTTTGAATATATATTCTTTCAGAGCGAACATTTTTAACTCAAATCTTTGGGGGGAGGGTCCCTGGAACATATTTTCAGATGGGGTTGGAGGCCAAAGGGTCCTTGACATGAAAATGTTTGAGAATGACTGATATAGAAACATGGGTTTTTCTGAAAACTGTCAGGATTTAGAAGACATTTGTAGAATCGTCTAAATGAGCTAGGAGGAAAAGAGGAACTTAAGAGGAACTTAACCAGGTGCTCAACGGAGATGAGAAAAGGTGCTCACACAGATCAAAACGGGAACAAGGCATAGATAAAAAGAGACCTACATCTGATCTACAAGTTCACAAGAGCTTGTAGATTTCCAGCTATTTTTGGAAATCCAGTTCAATCAGACAGTCGGTAAGTCAGTGTGCACGTCTGTTTGTGGCCTGCCTGTCTGTCTGTCTGTCTGTCTGTCTGTGGCCTGCCTGCCTGTCTGTCTGTCTGTTTGTGGCCTGCCTGTCTGATAGGCAGTCTATTTGTCTATCAAGAGGCACTCTGTACGGAATAAAGCTACTTCCTTCCTCCCTGGCATCAGTCTTTCCACGGCCCCCTCCCCTTCACAATGGAAAGAGGATGTAGTGCACGCGTGTGTGTGTGTGTGTGTGTGTGTGTGTGTGTGTGTGTGTGTGTGTGTGTGTGCGTGTCACTTTGTGGAGCATCTTCTCTGTGTGCGTAGCTATGTGCCTGCCCATGCACAGTGGAGCATGTCCAGTGCTCCCAATAGTGGGATGGGTAAAATGCATGAGATTATAAAGCAAAGGGCTGATGCACACTAAAGAGCTTCATCGACCGGTGTGTAGGCTAAAAGGAATAGAAAAGCCGAAGTACTGACATCACTCGCCCGTCCCCTCGATTCCCCTGGTTCACGGAAGTAATTTCTCTATGGAGAATAACATGGGGTCATCTTAAAATTGTTTCATATACAAATTACAAAGCATTGTGGTCCAAAAATAAACGTTGTTAGGGAGTGTGTCTCTGTATAGTGTTTTCTCTCAGTCAGTTGATTCTTCATATCCATATGAGTGAAGCGGCCGGGATGACATTTTTCAAACACAGTACTTACTGTATATGAGGCGATGTAAAATCCCCCTATGGGGATTACAATGCAAATAAAATGTACATGAACCTGTGGATTTGCGCCCTCTACCGATATTGACGTCAGACTTTAACTCTGACCTAATATGCCTAAATGTAACCCCAAGTCTAACCTCACAAACACTCTGCCTAACCGTAACACTAACCTCACAGAATTACAACCTCAATACCACGCCCACCTGGACGAAACACCTGGGAAAGAGTGAGTCCTCTCAGAAAAGGGCTGCACTGCAGGGAGAGGGCTGAATAATGTGAGTGAAACTAAATGAGTGTCAGGCTATTATCGCCGATCTGCCATCTTCTGCGAAAGGTTTTCCGCAGACCATTCGGATGCCCAGTGGGGTATTTAAGTGGTTCTACAGTAGCTCAACGTCAGGTGTGATGTTGAGTCTAATGAAAGACAAACAAGAGGTAAGGAGAAGCTCTGGTGAGCAGAACAAACATCAGGCACAGCCTGCCGTCCTGAGCAAATACTGTCAGTCTGTCACCTATCAAATACACAACACAACACCCCCCCCCCCCTGAACATCAGCCAGTACCAATACCCGTTCCACAAGGTCAGTATTCTGACATAAATAAGGCTCTATGCACATTGGAAAGAAAATGGGCGTCTTCCCTTTCTTCGTTCACACACAGGTCTTACCAATTATACTAATTAAGGCTCTGTAGCCTTAAGCACAGCCATAGAGTATTAAAAGGATAGAGACTGAACCGGAGCGATAGCATGCATGCATCACCACAAAACTATACTTCACAAGAACAATGTCAGTGCAACAACAATGTTGATACAACTTTCACAAGTTGGCACCAGCGTTGTTTTTGGCAGCAAATTTCAAATTTTAGTTTAGTCATAGTCTCTGGAATGAAACTTAATTTAGTTTTAGTCACATTTTAGTCACCTGGAATGTTTTAGTCTAGTTTTAGTCGACTAAATATAAGATTTTAGAACTGTAGATTAGACTAAATCTACAGTTGATTCAGTCGACTAAAATGTGTTTTGGCAGGCCTTATGATGCCGTCATAATGGCTGATTTTACACTTGCTGAGAATAGCCTATCAAGCTCACAACTGTTACTTATACTGGATATCTTGTCCAGTATAGTCCCTTCCTAACATTTTAGTCTATTTTCTATTTGTTGATGAAATTGTTAATAATATATTTACCCTGCTCTCGAAATAGAGCAGGGTTGAGCGCGAGGCCGAACAGTCTAAAAACGTAACTTCAGTGCAACAACATATCGATCCTCCCAGGAGTCATACACACGCCGTGCGCGTGAGAAGACACCGTGTGTGTGAGCGCGCACACACACACACACACACACACACACACACTGCGTGACAGACAGAGGGAACGGTATATGGAGGGAGACGGAGAGAGAGCGAGGAAACGGCAGAAATAGAGAATGTGGTGGCGGGGGGGAATCGGGGGGAGATGGTATTGGGTATATGCAAAGATATAGAGACAAAGAGAGAGAAAAAGAGGTAGAGGGAGAAGCAGACATGAAGATGGAGAGGGAGCGTAGAGAGAGAGGTGACACTTGTCACATCCAACTTGGGAGAGTGTGAACCCCCGACACATCTCGCTGTGTGTGTGTGTGTGTGTGTGTGTGTGTGTGTGTGTGTGTGTGTGTGTGTGTGTGTGTGTGTGTGTCAAATCCTGTGAGGCAGTGATAAAAGGCTCTCGAAATAGAGCAGGGTTGAGCGCGAGGCCGAACAGTCTAAAAACTTAACTTCAGTGCAACAACATATCGATCCTCCCAGGAGTCATACACACGCCGTGCGCGTGAGCAGACACAGTGTGTGAGCACACACACACACACACACACACACACACACACACACACACACACACAGGCACAGGCGCACACACACAGACGAAGGCTTCTCGCCGCGTTTTAAAGATGGGGAACAAAGATAGCAGAGAGGGGTGAACGAGAGGTAAGAGCTGTCGAAATAAAACACTTTGGGACTTCGCATAAAAAACGTCTGTCTGTCTGTCTCTGCAGGAAGTCCGATGTTTGGATGCCCCCCTCACATACCACTGTACCATGTGTGTCACACATGATGTCTGTCTGGACATAGACTTGGAGAGAGAGAGAGAGAGAGAGAGAGAGAGAGAGAGAGCTCTCCTTTCCTATGTGGACGACGTATAACTATTTCTGCCATAAAATGCACAATTCCTACGGTTTCTTGTGTACGACAGTTTTCTCTGAGTTGCACAGCTCTGTTCTTCACATTTCTACATTCCATTTTAATCGTACAAACATCACTTTGTTTTCATTGTTTTGTTCCGCGGTAATGTAAACATGTTTTCTCATGGCAATAATGAATGAAGCCCCTTTGAATGGAATTGAATTGAGAGAGAGAGAGAGAGAGAGAGAGAGAGAGAGAGAGAGAGAGAGAGAGAGAGAGAGAGAGAGAGAGAGAGAGAGAGAGAGAGAGAGAGAGAGAGATAAAGTGAGAGAAATAAACAGAGAGATGGGAGAGAGACCTGTAGACAGAGCAGGAGAAGAGAAGGAAGATGGAGAGGAGAAAGCAGAGAGAGAGAAAGAAAGAAAGAAAGAAAGAAAGAAAGAAAGAAAGAAAGAAAGAAAGAAAGAAAGAAAGAAAGAGGGGGCTGGAGAGCAACAGGCAAAGAGAAGAAAGAGGAGAAGAGAAGAGGTGAAAAGGAGAGTGCATAACTGTACCTTGGTTTTGGTTTTCCAGAAGGTGGCATATCAATTTCCTGCTCATTTTTCCCATAGCTTTGTTTGATTGGCTTGGCAGCAGGTTTGAACAGGTTAATACTGTACATACCTTCACATCCATTTCCGTTCTTTGACAAGGAAAAAAAAACTATGTTTATTCATGCCAATACAGCTTCTTCTTTGGATATAATCCAATTTAATTGAATATTTCCAGTTGAAAATGTGCTGCTGCTGCCGAGCCAAATCAAACAGATAAATGGGGTGGAAATTAACCATAACAGGAAAGGGATAATGCCACCTTCTGGCACGGTTAATCTACCCTATAGCTACGCACTGAGCTGTAGATTCTTGGCTGTTGACAAGGAGGAGAATGTGAGAGTAGAGGGAAGGAGAGAGGAGATGAGGAGAGGGTGTTTTTTACGTCTCTAGCAGTGATTCTCAACCAGCTTAATTTCAAGGACCCCCAGTTTGACATGCATCAGGCTACGGACCCCCATATAATGACATTTGGGAACGCCAATTTATATTGTAAAATCAATGTTAATTGAACTCTGAGTTACAGACCCATAAGGGTCCATTTAGTTCCAAACTAGGGACCCCCTGGAACTCCCTCAAGGACCCCTGGGGGTCCCCGGCAGCCCATTTTGGGGAGCAACGGGTCAGACTTCCTGTAACTTACCGTCAGTGTGCGAGCCGTTCATGCTCTCGGTGCTGGACTGGGACAGCACCGTCCTCTGGTGCCTCCGCAGCGAGCGGCCGCCGCTGCTGGGGCTGCCCAGTGGCGTGGACGTGGCGCCGCCAACGCCGCCTCCGTCCTTCCTGGAGAAGATCCCCGAGAAGAAGCGCACCAGGCGCCGCTCGTGGCCGCTCTGGCGCCCGCTCCCTCCGCGCAGGAGGAACCCCCCGCCGCCGTCCTTCTCTGCAGAGAGCCTCAGCAGGTCGCTGTTGTCCAGCGTGCGGTTCTTGCCGCCGCGGGCGCGCTCCCAGCGGCTCAGCTCCGACATGTCTGAGTCCGTCCTGTTGAGGACGGCGCCCACCTCCAGGGTCTTGCTCTTCTCCCGGGAGGAGAGCGCGGGGGAGGAGGAGGAGGAGATGGAGGAGGCCGTCGGCTCGTGATAGGCCGGGTTCTGGAGGACGGTGGCGGAGCGAGGGGGAGGTCTCGAAGACATCGAGGACGCCGCCTCCGGTGGCGCTGGCGTGCTATCCGCGCCCGCCGCCTCCGCCGCGTTGCGTCCGATGCAGCCCGAGCTGCTGTGGTGGCGCTTGTCCTTGGCGAGCGCGCGGAGCCGCAGCAGCTCGCCGCCCGTCCAGTGCCTGAAGCTGAAGCTTCGTCGGAGGAGGCCGGGAGGCTTCTTAGGGGGCGGTGGCAGCGGGGTTTCGGGGGGCGCCGCCGCGGGCGTCACCGGCGTTGCCTTCCCGTTGCTCTTGGAGTGGGGCAGCCGCTCGTCGCCGTTCGCCACCAGGCCCTCCGAGAGCCTCTCCTCTGCGCTCTTGGCTTTCAGAAGCTGCCTCCTCTTGTTGTTGTTGTTGACGCTGCAGCCGTTCTCCACGCTCGCCGCAGCAGCAGCCGTTTCAGGGACTGCTTCGACACTTTCGGTGCAACACTCCACCCTGAGCTCGTTCGAACCCTCCTTCTTCTCTACCTCCGCCCCGGGGGTTTCCGCGTTCGGACTGCGCGGCGATGGCACCTTCCCGGGGGCCTCCTTCTTGCCCAGCGGGCTGTCGGCGGCGGGCCCCTCTCCCCTCTGTATTAAGTGATGCCTCCGGGCTATCTTCAGCCTCCGCAGCTCCAGCTGGCCCGTGCTGAACGTCCTGAAGGTTCTCATGTAGTTGTGCGAGGACGAGGAGGAGAGGCACAGGTCGTCCGAGCCCTCGTCCTCCACCTCCTGGAGCTGCTCCAGCAGGCAGCTCCTGCCGCCGCCGGGCGCCTCCACGGACGCCTCCCGGCGGTAGGCCACCACCTTGGGGTTCTCGGGCCGCCCCCGGGGGGGTCCTCCGGTGGACCCCTCCTCCAGGCTCTCCTTCTTCACCAGCGTGAGAGAGATCCGGTAGACAGTTTTCCTCTGAGGCGTCCCTCTCTCCATCCTGTCAGAGTAGCTGCTGTCCAGAAGGTACATTCTTCATGAACACACTACACTTCTTCTCATTTGCGTTGTGTTTGAGCTTATATTATATAATGAGAGTGGACTGTATATCCCGTCAACAGTCGTTGATAGTAGAGATGGGGGTGTTGGGAATACACACAAGACAGCAAAGAAGCTGCAATGACCCGTAATTCACTTTATCCAGATGTGCAAATAGACGGACTTTGACGGCGGAAATACATTCCGCTCTTCATCCCGGAGGAATTTAAAACTGGCAGGAGAATGTCACAAACAGGCAGAACAGGCGCGTCCTCCTCTCTCTCTCTCTGTCTCACACACACACACACACACACACACACACACACACACAGCGAGCTTTAAAACAGAACAAACATCTTAATCGGTGCTATCCTCCGGAGATTTAAACGCTTTCCGTCAATGAAGGGAGAAAACAAAACACACTTTTGTTTTATTCCCAAAAAATCTTCTTGTTCTTACCCGAGACACACACCAGTTAAAGCCTATTTGTGTCCCGTCCCGTCAGTGCATGGTGGGCTCGCTGTCGGCAGCGCGTCGCTCCACGTTATAATAATATTATTCCAAACATAATAAACATTATTCCAACAACAGCGGAGCGTCGCTCCGTGCGCCGTCGTGTCCCATTGTGTGAGGCTTCATCCCCCGCAGTGGAACCAACCTGACTGCTGCTCTCTCTCTATCAAACAACATGAAGAAGCATCGCTCCTCCGTTTGCGATTGTGATTCAAATTGGTTTAATTTACGGCCAAAACAAGCCTCCCCCTCTTTCTCTCTCTCTCTCCTCCTGTGCTCTCTCTCTCTTCGTTCACACGCAGTCAGTCGCCTTCTTCTCTCCCAGTAGAGCAAGAAAGACAAGCAACGGTACCATATCCATTCCCTTTCTCTCTCCACCGCTCTCTCTCTCTCTCTCTCTCTCTCTCCACACACACACACTCCAGCAGCAGCACAAGGCTGGAGGGAAGACGTGGAGCGGATTTTAGTGACAACTGGATCAGGGGTCATCATTCATCGCCATGCTGGCTTGTTTGTGGTGGACATTTACCAGTGGCGCGCACAGACATTTAGAGGGGCAGGTGCTCAAGTGAAAAAACTTGAGCACCGTGTGCAGTGCGTGGAACTGGCCGGTTGTGTGAGATTTCTAGATTTCTAGAATTCAGAATTCTATTTCTGCCACAGAGAGACATACTAAATGTGGAAACGAGCTATAGCCCTAAATGACCATTAGCTGTATGTAACTCTGAGAGTGTTGTTGCATTGTTCTATATGCATTCTATTTATCATTCTATTTGGTTACATTTTGTTCCATTTGTCCTAAATAAAATGTTTGAGAACGTCCTAGACCTAGACTATAGTGGACTCCTAATACCATAGTAAATCAGTGTCATACCTATTCTGAAGAAAACCTTGCGGAGACTTGACATTCAACTGGGTCTTGTGATCAAAATAGAACAAAAAAATGTAAACATTATAATGGTTTGTAAAAAATGTGATCTAAAATTCCCCACAGACAAACGAGGGCAAGTCTTGCAACGGACAAATTTTGTCCGTGCACCGGCATATTGATAACCCTGCTGGATCTATCAAACCTTTTAATTACTACACCCCCTGCGATGTAGGGACCTAATAATATTACATTATTATTATTGACATTATTTATCATTATTATTATAGTAAACGGACCCCCGTAATAGTTACAGACCTGTAAGGGTCCATTTGGTTGCCAACTACAAATTATTTAGCCCAGGGACCCCCTCAGAGGTCTCCGCACCACACTTTGCGGACCAAAATAATGGTTTATTCATTAAAATAAGTTCTGCATGTACACATGGAAGCAAATGCAAAAACAAATGCTACTGCTCTGTTGTAACAATGAATATTTAAAATCAATCGACAACAATATAGTCTATAAAAGATTAAAAGGTTGACACATTTTCATATTATTGTTCCGTTTTCTGCCAGCTACCTTCACGACGCTAATTTCCTTTCATTGCTAAATCAAATTAAAAACTGGTTTTCATATTGTAAGAAAGGAATAAAAAATGCATCATCTAGCCCCCTAGGCCGGTGCTCTTAAAGACCTAGAGTACAGTGCAATGACCAATACATTATACAAAGAGACAAGCAGCTAATTAAACCTCTGCTAACGGAATACAAATAATCCCGAGACGTTCCAAGGCCAGTGAGTCGATGTGTTTCCTCCAACTGCGCGTTGGTCTGCCCCGAGGTCTCCTCCCAGTGGGACATGCCTCGAGGACCTCCCTAGGGAGACGCCCGAGAGGCATCCTAACCACCGAACCACCTAAGCTGGCTCCTTTCCAGGCGAAGAAGCAGCAACTCTACTCCGAGTCTCTCTCGCGTGACTGAACTTCAATTTTGTGGTGAATATCCCCCCAGAATATGGACGATGGGGTTCAAGTGGCATAGTTATTTTCAATCTGTCCAAAAGTGAAAGGGATATACTCTTAATTATTCCTCGTGACATACTGTATCTAAGGGGAAAGGATTGACCTATATTTATGTATCGTAATATGACACAAAGGTAAGTTGCTACTATCAATGTAATTCAGGGGTGGCGTGGATAAAACAAGAAATGATCACGTTGTGATATTTGTCAGGTGAAAGAAGCACCGTCTCCGTTGTGTTCTTGTAGTAACGTAAACTCACGCTTCGCGGCCGTTTGCGTGCACTGTCTCCATTAACACTGTCCAGTAATCACTTGAGTGGCAGTGTGACATAACGTGCCTTCCACACTTCCGACGTACTTCCTCTCAGAGTGTAAATTATTCCGCCTCTCCTTCAACACACATCGCTCCAACGAACTGCAGCGGCCTATTAGACATCTATTTATATATATATATATATATATATATGCAAAAACCAGGCAAACAACTGTGGGAAAAAAACTATCCAAGTTTTGCTGGAAATAAGGGGACTTGGCAACCCTGCAGTCGACTAGTTTGTGACTGGTCGCGTACATTTCACACCTAGATGTTAGTCTAGGTTATTTACAGGGCTGAACAACTCGGAGGGCAAAAGCCGGTTGCAACGCAGGTCCTTCTTGACCACTTATATAACAACAAAAGAAGAACATCCTCACTCAGCAATCAGGGTTGTGTGTGAGTGCTTTATTGTCACGTCATCATAGGTTTATAGGTGGGTGACATTCTGTTTCCCGGGGGGTGAGTGAGCTCCATTTGCCATTTACTCAGATAAGGTAAGTGGAAGGGAGATAATAAACAAACTGAGAAGATTAGGGAAAACTGGTTAGAAAAACAGGTCAGATAACAGCAGTGAAGTGACAATTTAAGGATACCTAAGAAAAGAAAGAAAGAAAGAAAATCACTGCATCAAAATTACTCAACCAACTATAAAAACTGGCCTAACATTGGCCCAATTGTCCAAAGAAATATAACTAAGAGGCAACAATTGTGAGAATAGCCGATCTACAAGCTCATAGCACCTTGTCCAAATATATATATACCGGTATATTTATGAGAAAATAATCAACACTTGTGAAAATAGCTGCCAAAAAATAACACTGGTGGGAGTTCTATTCCACTCCACTCCGGGCTTTCTCGCTCACAGAGTGACTACGATAAAAGGGGGTGGAGCGTTGCTTCCCCCCTGCCTGTCTGTCAAGCATGTTTGAAGGCAAGCGGGGCTGCATGCAGCTCCCCACACACACACACACACACACACACACACACAGAGAGGCAATAATATAATAATAACAGTGATTCATTTCACATTTGGAAAACGGGACCGTGGAAATGCCGCCACCACCACCACCACCAAGATATGCTGCTGCTACAGTGTGTTATGGAATGACTGCATATAATTACATGCTGATACTGAATTCCTCATGGTGAAATATATATTTGTTATTTGGGCAGCAGCAGCAGCGGAGAGCAGGGAGGGAGCAGAGAGGGGCCTCGGCGGTATAAGGGATTGTTCTGGTGATTGCCCCCCCCCCCCCCTGATTAATCAAATAATCAAGAAAGGACAGTTCAAATTCTAATAGATAACAAAATAAGCGATTGAGCTGATTAACCCATTAACCCTTTTTGACCTGAGGCCGATTAAGTAAATCCTAAAAGTTTTCTATATCAGTGGTGCTCAACCTTTTTCATGTCAAGGACCCCCAAAATTATCTGTATTTGGCCGCGGACCACCATCTGAAAATATGTTGTTCCCCCCACCCCCTTGCCTACAATTAGATTTGTAGGCCAATACTACAAATGCTTTCTAATGCCTTCCAAAATTAAGATGCCAACGCAAACTCTAAAATGACAGATGCTTTCCCGGTTTTAATATTAATCGTGCGTGCATGCGTGCGTGCGTGCGTACGTGCATATGTGTGCAACATGTGCATGATGTGTAACAGACCGTGGCACATGCTACTGTTGCTGTTATCTGTGTGTCTGCTGTTATCGGTGCGTCTGCTGTTATCTGTGTGTCTGCTGTTATCTGTGGTGTTGGTTGGATGTCTTGTGACAAAACACTTTGAATGGTCAAAACGAACAGAAAGAGGCTGTATAAGTGAAGACATTAAGTATTGTTTAAATTAAAGAGAGATCTAAAGATGACTCTTCTACACTACCTATACTTAACTAGACTAAAATGTTAGGAAGAGACAAGAGATCCAGTATAAGTCATTTTACATTTGGTTGCATGCTGAAAACACGTTGTGAGCTTGTAGATTGGCTATTTTCAGCAAGTGTAAAAACTCTTCTATCTACCACAATGCTACACTATCCCATTTGGGTTTAGCCTCTCCTGAAGTGCCCAGGTGGTGTTATTCTCTTGGGGGTCTAAAGATAGTTTATGTGTCTATGTGCAACATGTGCGTGCCTAAAATATGCATACAACAAGATCGCAATTTTGCACACATCATCACCACACAACATCATCATCATCACACACAGTTTCAGGCTGTGAAACATCGTTTTCTTTTAACCACCCTGGCCTAGAAGTCTGTCAGCGATCCAGTTTCATCCACTCTCCCTTCTCCCTATCTCTCTCCTCTCTCTCTCTCTCTCTCTCTCTCTCTCTCTCTCTCTCTCTCTCTCTCTCTCTCTCTCACCACTACTCTGGGGAGTAGTGGTGGGTGTTGTTGGGTAGATTATCTCGCCTCGTTATATTTTCACATCATTACCGAGATTAAAGGAGATTAGAGCAGAGTCATTAGCCAACTTTATCAACACACTCTTCCTGGATGCGTGCGTGCGTGCGCACGCACGCACGCACGCGTGCATTTCACACATACAGAAACACACTTTATAATATTTCCCCTGGGACGTGACGTCTCTCTCTCTCTCTTTCTCTCTCTCTCTCTCTCTCTCTCTCTCTCTCATGGGTGCTGCAGGTTCAGCATTGCCCACATCAGCCATGTAACTCTAAGAGGGTTTAGGGGGATCCATCCTTCGTATACCCTTTGGAGAGTTACAGACGAATATATTCATTTTGCTGGGCTGTCACCACCGACCAGGCCTTCTAAAGCCTCCTGGCTTGGTGCCCAACATTAACTGGCACATCAAAGTGCAGAGCTGCTCCATGCATTAATCATATCTGTTTTTACTGTGTACGTTCTCTTCCCTGACACATCATGCACGCTCTGCACTTACTGTACACTGTACACTGTACACCGCCTCTCCTCCGCTGCCATTCTGACAAGAGCCAAATGAAAAATTTACCTTTTTTATTTTTGCACTGACAGTTTAATTGCTTGCTATGGACTGTCACCAGCAGGAACGAGGGTTTAACTTTAAAAATTAATGTTGTATATCTGGGATTCAATCCACAGTCTCCCTCTGAGGGGACCAGACATCTACCGCTCAGCCAAGAGGGAAACCCCGCTTTTCCAGGGGATATATGGGGGAAAGGATGGTGTTCATTAACCCATTTAGACCGGAGGACGATTCTACAAATGTTTTCTAAATCCTAACAGTTTTCTGAAAACCCTATGTTTCTATTACACTGGTGATCAACCTTTTTTCAATGTCATGTTCCAGGGATGCCCCAGAAGCAAAGAGTAAAAACGTTCGCTCTGAAAGAAGAAAGATTTGCACCTCATTTTCCCGATTTTTCAAAAATAGCAGATCTACGAGCTACGAGCTCGTAGATCTGCTATTCTTCAATAGCTAAAGTAGAGCAGAATCAAAACACCAAAAGGGGTTCCTGCCCGAAATGGGTTAAAAATGAGTGAATTGTTTTTATACTTATACTGAATAATTATGATATACTGTACTCTCAGATGTTAAACACGTTAGAACACACCCTCTACTGTATATGGTGTGCATGTGAAGGCTTCTATAGGATGAGAAATATGAATCTTAATTGATCCCAGAGGGGAAATTTACAGCAGCAAGATACGGATAGGGAAGAAAGCAAAAAATAAGGAAACACCCCCGGTAGAAAGGGCTGGGTGGGTGAGTGGGGGTTCCAGGGCAAACACCCGGTAGAAAGGGCTGGGTGGGTGAGTGGGGGTTCCAGGGCAAACACCGGTAGAAAGGGCTGGGTGGGTGAGAGGGGGTTCCAGGGCAAACACCGGTAGAAAGGGCTGGGTGGGTGAGTGGGGGTTCCAGGGCAAACACCCGGTAGAAAGGGCTGGGTGGGTGAGTGGGGGTTCCAGGGCAAACACCCGGTAGAAAGGGCTGGGTGGGTGAGTGGGGGTTCCAGGGCAAACACCCGGTAGAAAGGGCTGGGTGGGTGAGTGGGGGTTCCAGGGCAAACACCCGGTAGAAAGGGCTGGGTGGGTGAGTGGGGGTTCCAGCGAGGAAACCAGAATGCTGCACACGCCTCCGCGTGGCATCGCACATTTACACGCCCACATGGGCTGCGCCGTCGCAACATCAAACGCACCACCTCTGGAGCCTTTCATCATCACAGCTTGTCAAGTGTCAACCCAACAAGATGCTGATCCATGGAAGAAGCTCTCTAACTACCTGCGTCTTCTGAAGTCCTTGAGGCAAGTGTGTGTACGTGTGTGTGTGTGTGTGTGTGTGTGTGTGTGTGTACGTGTGTGTGTGTGTGTGTGTGTGTGTGTGTGCTTGGATGAGGAGCCACTTTGTCCCAATTATGGAGGAAAATGGATCTTATCACCTGAAAGGTTGCAAAACGGCAGGGAAAATTCCCTTCAACACAAACCTTGATAATGTGTTTCCACGTGTAGATTTTGTCTTCTACACACCGAAAGCTGGTAATAACCACGGCTTTTCTATTGCGAAACACTATCTATTCTACAGTCAGATGAAGCCTGGTTTATAGGCGTTGTCGTTTGACACTGTTGCACGCCAAAAACAGCAAGATCGACAACGCGTCGCTGCATCTGCGACACGTTGTGAGCTTGTTGAGCTGCCGTATTCCATCACGCACAATGGATTCAAATTCAAGAAAATGTCCTGTTAACAAAAGGCACAATAGGAGATTACGATAACATATACATGTATTCATTGTTCACATGAATTCTTAATGAATTGAAGTGTAGTTTAATTCTATCATGAAAATGAAAAGGAGAAGAAAACCAGAAGTACAACTGCTTGAGCAGTACTGTAAAAGAAGAATGAAGCTCAACCTCTTGGGTCAAACAATGCGGTTTCGAGTACCTACTTCACTGTGTAATGCT
>NC_137885.1:13279913-13297413 GCF_963924005.1 Protomyctophum bolini | reverse complement strand
AGGAATGAAGGCAATATGGGAGAATATACAGGACAGAATAAGCACACACACACGTGCACGCACACACACACACACACACACACACACAGTAATGAGGTGTGCACGTCTACAGTACTGCTTGCTCCCACACAGTACAGGCTATGTAGTTTACGCAGAAAGATGGATATAGGAAGATGTATGTGCACGCTCACAGGGATCACACACGCGCATCCACGCACACACACACACACAGGTGAATATTCACGTGCCGTAATATCGGTCTCATGTCACCCCAAAATGTAATCTGCAACACAACTTCATACTGTATGCAGAGGTGGGGTGGGGGGGTTCCCTGCTTCCTCACCCCCCCGCCCCCCAATTTAAATCGATGGTAAACGAGTGTCGCAAGATTGATGTTCAGGGGATATTTCATTTGAAAACACTTCTGGGACAGACATTTTAACCTCTGTGCAGGCTTTGGTGTGCAGTGAGTGACACCCAGAAAGCTTTTAGAGTTGCTTGATTCACTATTTAGAATCAATCAAGTTACAATCAATCAATCACTCACTGACTGACATTGTCCTTTGCATTGGGAGCACAATATGAACGAGTCACCAGAACCAGAGACGTATGTATTCTATTCAGTGAGTCTAACATTCAGTTCATCCAAGGCGCTTTACATAGATTGTGCATTACATTCACCCATTCACACACACACACACACACATTCATTCATACACTGATGGCGGCGGAAACACCAACCAGCACATCAGGAGCAACAAGGGGTTCAGTGTCTTGCTCAAGGACACTTCGACACTAACTCTGGGGGAGACCGGGTTCGAACTGGCAACCTTGCGGTTACCATCCATCCAGCCACTCTACCCCTGAGCCACCGCCCCGCTGGGTTTATATAGGAGATAACCATTCAAAATTAAAAATGTGGTAAGTGTCTTTACTGTACACACGGCAAAATAGAAATTATAATATCTTAATTCATCAACGTGTAACTCAGAGAGGGTACAAATATAACCATCAACGTGTAACTCAGAGAGGGTACAAATATAACCATCAACGTGTAACTCAGAGAGGGTACAAATATAACCAAAGGCATGTTTTTTTTTTTAGCATGGTTCGTAGCTTACCTGTGATTCAAAGGAACACCCACCAAGAGGGACAGCAAGGCGACATGGGGAGAGAGAGAGAGAGAGAGAGAGAGAGAGAGGGGAAAAAAACATATACCAATTAGAGCCAGTTTAATTTAAATTAACCATACAAGAAAGCAAATTAATTTGCTGTATCTTCGGTCCACCGGTGCATGTCAAATCCCCCCTCCCACAGCACGTGCGCACACACAGGCGCACGCACGCACGCAAGCATGCACACACACACACACACGCACACACGCGCACGCGCACACGCACACACACACACACAAACACACACACACACACACACACACACCAACTACACTTTGACCCTTTTAGATGTGCCCTCTCCCTGACTTTGTCCCACTGAGGTCAGCCATCCCATTAGCCTCCTGACACTGGGGTTACTGGTCAGGTGGGACGCTAACGGGAGAGATGGGCTAAGGGTTAATTGTCCGGCTAATTGCAGCAGAATTCAAGCAGTGTGAGTGTGAGAGGTACATACATGTGGAGAGATTGTACGAGACTTGTCGTCCAATCTCAAAATGCTGTGGCTGTTTCAAAAGCGCAAGAATATTATTATATATGATATGATAATAGAGAATGTAGAAGAATTGTACTACTTCAATACACCATCGTGGACAAAATCTTATCCAACAACAAATTGTACAAAGTCTTTGGTCGGAGAGGCTACATCTCATCAAATGGTGGTCCGTGGCTCAAATGCCGAATACCCTGTCGGTCTGAATATAATATATGTTTTTGTTTTGCCTTCCTTACAGACAATGCAGCAGCATAGATAGCATGACATTCACAAGCAACAAAACACAGCAAACAAAGGGATAGAATAAAGAGTACAAGAAAGAGCATTCAAAGAGTAAAAATAAAATAAAATAGTAACTAGCTCTGGTGTTTTGATCCCAGTTTACATGATGACGACACTCTGATCTTGCATTTACAGTCTCTCTCTGTGTGTGTGTGTGTGTGTGTGTGTGTGTGTGTGTGTGTGTGTGTGTGTGTGTGTGTGTGTGTGTGTGAACCACCAGTAGGACACATGGCAGCAGTGATGAATTTCACATGAGGGTGTTTAGAATATCAATTATGTATTGATGTGAAAATGTGGGCGGTGTTCCAGTGGTGTCATTCAGACTTTCAGAGGCCCCTACACAACACACGTCCACACACACGCACGTATGCACGCACACACACACACACACACACACACACGTGTGTTTTCATGCTGGTTCCTCTATGTTTACACGCAACTTGGACAGGTGGCCTGACACAGCGTAGCAAAGAGGAGAGGAGAGGAGAGGAGAGGAGAGGAGAGGAGAGGAGAGGAGAGGAGAGGACAGGAGAGGACAGGAGAGGAGCACCCCCAGCACACAATGCCCTTCTGGACGCACGTCTGTTGCCATGGTGACCGGGCCAGGGGCCGTGCACGGCTGGGTTAACACCTGATGGGTGCAAGGTTTGCAGGGTGTGTGTGTGTGTGTCTGTGTGCATGTGTGTGCGCGCATGTCAAAAAAAGCACAAAAATAATAATAATAATACAGTAACAGGGCAATATGTTTCTTCAGGTAAACACCAGCACACTACTCCACTGGCTAAAGCTGGTATGAAATAAAACGGGTTGAAAAATAAGAACCACTGCTAGAGACGTAAAAACCTTCTCTTATGGGGCTCCCTGCAGGCATTATCTCTTCAAATGGGGGTCCTCAGGCTAATCAGTGTCAATCTGGGGGTCCTTGACATGAAAAAGTTTAGGAACCACTGGTATAGAGGGATATACTGGCTGAGAAATGTATTTTTGCCGTGTAAGCAAAACACAGGGCAAAGTTACATATTGCCTTGAATGAATTTGCATTTGGTGTGCTAAATTCCCAGTTACTATAATAAATGCACAGCTTAACAGCTTAATAATGCATGAGGGGTGCAGCTGTTTGGCTAATTGTAAAACAAAACAGTAGTAGTATGGCCTCCTCCCTGTGCTTGACTTGTATGGAAATAGCAGAGCGACAAGCTCACCACGAGGCCCACGATGCGTTGTGAGCTTGTGTAGATCTGCTATTTTTCGGCAAGCAACTGCAAATCATCTCTAGGTGTCATGGGAAGCCATTGACATTGTGGGTGTGTATGCATGTGTGTGTAATGGCCATAAAGGTGTCACATACAAGTACATAGGCATAGAGAATAAAACACTAGTGCCTATACTCCCATACCAACCCCCCCACCCCTGTGGCGTAGCCCCCTCCTTATGCCTTGCGGGTCTATTGTAACCCAGGCTCTCTGTGTGTGTGTGTGTGTGTGTGTGTGTGTGTGTGTGTGTGTGTGTGTGTGTGTGTGTGTGTGCAGTGCACACTGCA
The DNA here is from genome assembly GCF_963924005.1 of Protomyctophum bolini. Taxonomy (NCBI): domain Eukaryota; kingdom Metazoa; phylum Chordata; class Actinopteri; order Myctophiformes; family Myctophidae; genus Protomyctophum; species Protomyctophum bolini. Next base: position 13,293,923 of record NC_137885.1, on the reverse strand, counting down.
AGTGTGTGTGTGTGTGTGTGTGTGTGTGTGTAAGGACCATATGCTGGGCCTCTCCTACAACAATAGAGCCATGCATCCATCCATCTATCCATCCTCATCACACCCACAATGCAACAGCTACGATTGGTCTAAAGCCAGGAAGTGGATAGAACATGGGTCCCCTATATATGGCGGGGGGGAGGAGGAAGGCGGTTGTTAAAGGGGCAGCTGGGTGGGAAGGAATAGAGCAATAATCGTGATAAGAGATCAGCGTCAAATCCCTCTGGACTCGCCCTGAAAAGAATAACCGTATAGGAGACAAACAGAAGGTCATGACATCACGGAGCAGCGTAGCCTCAAACACAAAGACTCATGCATGACGACACAATTAGAAAACGTAACACGACAGAAACAATGACTGCAAACAATACTATAGTCTATAGTACACAACACTGACTGACTACAATAGAACACACAAAGGAACCACGACCAGAACAACGCAACATCATTGACTACTAAAATAGAGAACGCAACAAAACAAATAAAAACTAAATGACAAATAGAAAAGAAGAGAATAGGAGACAGAAGAGGACGTGGGCACGGGACGGTGCTACTGTAGCTCAGATGGTTCTAGCAGGGGTGTAAAGGTTTTTGAGTGGTGCAAGGAACTCCCAAGGAACAGCAATGTCCGTCCCTATGTGTGTTTAGGGTACCAGTAGAGGCAAAAGTGGCACTGTTGTGAGAGAGATAGTGTTCAATTACAATGTGGAGCGTGCATGAGAGAGAGAGAGTGGTGTCTGCTAATTCCTCCACACAGTAACTGTCATTTCTCAACCGTTTCAGACGTGGGGCGGCTCGCCGGGACCGGGCCGGCACCCTGGGCGCGTTCCTGTGGGTCTGGAAGTTCCCGGGACCCACCGGGGACCCCCACACGGAGTTGCACTACTCACTTCACACGGGTGTGATTTCTTCTTTATTTTTTTACTGGCCGAATGCTATATTAATAACGTCACGCACATCATGTGCATTTTATTTTACCGTAATGTACCATGATTGAATAGGAAACGATGACTATAGTTAGCTCTGAGGCTTAGTTTTAGTCTTTGTAAATCGTATTAAGGAATTATAGGAGCTGAAACTAAGGGTTTGCTTTTAATATGGCGTCCTCTTCTAAGTTCTGTCCATTCATTGGTTTTTCATGCTACCGCCGTATGAATGAATCGCTAGTAGTGTCAAGAAGACCTGCAGTTTGCAGTGTGAGTGAGCCTCTGTCTAATATTGACGGCCTGCATTCAGTTAGTATTGACTGGCAGACACACACACACACACACACACACACACACACACACGCACACGCACACGCACACAGAGCCTTCATCATCCGTCATCATTATAATGCTGTCACCTCTGGATGTCACGCCGGGGACACCGTGACCTTTCACAAGGACGTGCTTCCATCGGCTTCTGCAGCACGCCTGTTATAGTATTCAGTGTGTGTGTGTGTGTGTGTGTGTGTGTACACGCGTGCATGCATACTGTTTCAATCAAGCAGTGAACTGCGCACTCTCTTCTAGAAAAGACAGGAAGGGATGGTCATAGATGGATAAAACATGCACTCTGCAACACGCACACGCACACACACAAACACACACAGTGTCATTGTTTCATCCAATCGTCTTGCGATGACCACACACTTTTTTGGCAATTTTAACCATAAACCCAAGGCCGAAAACAGCAACTCTACAAGCTCACAAGGTGTCACAGTGCGACACGTTCTGAGCTTGTTGTTCTGTGGTTTCCTGTGTGCAATGCATAATACAAGACACACACGCTCCACCAGAAGTCCTAATATGGTGTGTACTGTAGTGTACTGCATGGAACAGACCGAGAGGGTCCCGGAGGGACCGGCGGTGACTCAGCCATCTGTGTGGGAAACGTTTCTCAAGGTTCCAACAAAGAGCCGTTCCATCATAAATCAAATCAACGTGTTACAGCCAGGACCAGGACATGTAACGTATGAGAGGAAGGGGGTCAGGGGGTCGACTGACATTCAATGTTCACTCATCGAATACACACATCACACACACACACACACACCCAGGGGTAATAGTCTGCATGGTGTTCTGACTATATACGTAGGCCAAGTTTGGCTGGTGGAGAGGAGAGGAGAGGAGAGGAGAGGAGAGGAGAGGAGAGGAGAGGAGAGGAGAGGAGAGGAGAGGAGAGGAGAGGAGAGGTGCAGAGCGTGTGTGTGTGTGCGTGCATGTTATGGATAGCGTGTGTAGTCTCCCAGCATTTACTAAATTAACTCAGTATACTGCATTTCACCATAAACTGTGCATCTTTCCCCATTTTAACTAAAGTACATCTATAGTATGCGTGTGTATGTGCCCAGAATCTGCCCATGCACATGTTTGTTTCTGCGTGAAATGATCATGCATGTAACGATGTAACGCTAAAATATAAGAACATTTAGAGCAACGGTGCATTTTAAACCATGACCACAGTATGCTTACAGTTCAGAACCATGGTTCTTAAACCCCTATACACTCAGCTGACTGGCGTTCCCCAGGGCTCTATGCCAGGGCCTACGTTAGATAGAATTAAAGCGGTAGTGCCGTCGCGGAGGCAGGGGCCGGATAGGCCGGTGTGATTGGCTGGATGGAAGTGATGCTGCTCGGGGTTACTTAAGCCATTCGTTGGCGGTTGAGGAGGGGGGAGGGGTGGTGTTCCATATGGGAGGAGGATGAGGGAGGGGTCATGGCCGGTGTGTGTGTGTGTGTGTGTGTGTGTGTGTGTGTGTGTGTGTGTGTGTGTGTGTGTGTGTGTGCGTGTGTTAGCACGCCACATGCATGCATTGACAAATACGCACACACATACCCTGGAGACATCATTAAAGGGATGGAGAATGTGAAAGATAAATTATTCACTGTGTCAGAAGTGTTCTCTGTGTGTGTGTGTGTGTGTGTGTGTGTGTGTGTGTGTGTGTGTCAGAAGATAGGAGGTTCCCACGTCGTATTGACTAAAGTGCAAATGGAGCCATGTAGCTTTAATATGACAACTCCTGTGGGAACAAACCTTAACAGAGCGCATTAATACTCTCCTCACCTGACCGCACACGCACGCACGCACGCACGCACGCACGCACGCAGCACACCGGTTCAAGCTCCAAAAAGGAAGATCACCACCTATAGCTTTACCGGGGCTCAAAACGTGTGGACACTGCTCTACTTTGACGTTTGGGACTTTCTGCCACCTGGCATCTTTAAACTTCCGATGTGCGTGCTTCGTTCCCTAGGATGGGACTTACTGCAGATGTTTTATACATGAAGTAATGTAAGCTTCTTTGATGACACGCAGAGTTGGACGTGTCATTACTGTACTCTGCTGGGTGTTAATGCATAAGTAATGTGTGCTTCACTGTACTCCCGCTGGGGTTTAATACATAAGTAATGTGAGTCAGCAGTACTGTAACCAATGTGACCTAGTTCTACTGGCCCCTATTCTGCCTCCATACACACACTTGTACACACTGTTAATTTTGTCTGAATATTTTGATTTAGCCTTAGTCTTTTTTTTAATAACACACCATTTAGTTGTAGTCCTCCTATTTAGTCTCCTGAAAAGTCTTAGTCAACAAAATGAACACTGCTTGTACGCAACACACTAGTAGTAGTAATAGACAGCATACACTTACGTGTTTCGGCATCAAGCCTTCCCCAGTGTGTTGTACACAAACTTATTTATTTATTGTTCTACACTGTGCTTTATATTTATTTATGTAGCTTTTAGTGAAGGTTCAACGAGGAAGATTTCTGTTGTCATCTACAGCTTGAGAGGCCAGCTCATCTAGCCCAGAGCCATAGAGTAAAGACAGAGTTACCAAAACTCTGTTCACTTCAAGGGGCTTCAGCCCAATGGCGGCTCTCCTACATAGACTTATATTGAGAATGACAACAAATAGGGACAAGTCCTGGACCGCAAGTAGGCAGAAATGCATTGAACCGAGGCAACAGCCCATCTGTAATGATCTTAAATCCCTTTATTTTAGATCGTTTTGTAGCAATCGGACAACATACGTATTGTACGTACTGTACAATACTTTAAAACAGTTGGCATGTTGCACACAATGCCTAAAATAGCTCTTATTTGCACCTCCCTCGTTGAAAACAATGCATTTCCAACTCCAGCTTGTCCCTCTCCAGGCTGCATGAACAGCGCTCGAGCGCTCAGGTTCTGCCCCCTCAATATCGTAACTCTTCTATTAGATGGACCTGATCTAGCCAATCTGCAGTCAGCCTTTAAATATCACTGCGTCTGACACTTGACATTCTCTTTTCAGTTTGCAACAAGCAACTCTACCTCCATCCCCAAATGCTACGCAAAAAAACTATGCATTTGCAACAACATGATCTCTCCTTTCATTGAAATGTAAATAAATATCTCTAAGTATATAGTTGTTTGTTGTTAAGTTGTAACTTTTTCTACTGCTGCTGCTACACCCTGAACACGACTCCCTCGTAGAAGAGACTGTACGTCTCAGTGGGATGTAAGAATAAAGGTCAAACAAAAAGAAGCTATAAACACAAGAATGCAAACGCAGATAAACGTGAAGCATGCGCGCGCAAGCACACACACATCAAGCAAAAACACATGCTAATGTGGTAGAGACAGACAGACAGACGAGATCAAAGACCCACACATACGAACACACACAGATTCTCAGCATTCCTGTGTTCCTCTCATGACAAAAGCACCATAGCACACCGCTGACCCCTAGTGGGTGGCTCGCCACTATGCAGCCATGACCAATGAGTGGTTGGCCAGACACACAAAGCAGGGCCTTGTTTACTCTCTGACTCATTGACCTTTACTCGTCGTAAACACACACATTAGCACGTGTTCACAGTCTCTCTCTCACACTCACACACACACACACACACACACACACACACACACGTTTGTATTGCTATTTTTAGGACGGTCATTTCATAAATGCCATTTGTATTCATTTTGACACACACAATGTAGTGTGATAGTAGTGCACCAGAGAATGAACAGGCACGCCGCCTTCAGGGAAAGTTTATGCAACAGAGCCTAATGGTTCAGGGGAGGGAAGGAAGCCGGGCGGAGAGGGTGACCTTTGTCACTGCACGTGAACGGTGCATGTACATAGCGCCTTTATCCAAGGTGCTTTACAGAGATTGTGCGTTACATTCACCCACCGATGGCGGAGGAAACCATGCAAGGCACCAACCCACCAATTAGGGGTTCAGTGTCTTGCTCAAGGACACTTCGACACTAACTCTGGGGGGAGTCACTCTTCTATGGCATAGGCAGCTCCTGGCAGCATCCGCAGCTGTAAAGCCAAGGACCCCTTATAGCTGAGAGAACACCCCCAGGCCCCCAACCCTCTCCACTATATAATGTATGAAATAAAGATGTGTTAAGGATTACACGTTTCCATAGATTTCAGATAGCACTGCGTCATACTGTGAACTGAATTTTAAGTTTGTTTGTTTCTATTAATATGTTGGATTCATAGTGACCTACAGGCTCAGAATGCATCCTAAAACGTTCCTACTGTATATAACAAAAAAGTTGTAACTGAAATATGTGCTTCCGGGTGTCCCTGGCACAAAACATCTTCAGATGAGGGTCCGGTCTGCGGCCAAATACCTATTTTGGGGTCCTTGGCAGTGTTGTTTTCGTCGACTATAATACTATGGCGAAAGATGTCCGTCGACTACCTTTTTTCACTGACAAAAACGACATAAAAACTAAGCCACGATGACTAAAACTATGACTAAATATACTGACAATTTCGTCAACAAATAAAAACTAGACTAAAATGTTAGGAAGGGACTATAGTGTGTCTTGTCTCTCTCCAAGCACCAACCAGCTTCCTGTCTTTGCAACACTGGCCCGTATGAATAAAGAAAGAGAAGAAAGGGGAGCAGATATAATGGTTAAAGCGAGAGAAACACGGTCGGTGACTGAAGGGAACCACAATTGGAGCTGAGTACCATGTCGTCGCCGCCCCCCCGGGGACCCCTGCTGAAGACAGAGCGTGTAATCTCACCAGAAGGCTTGCTTTAAACACCTTGCCCCTGCCGTTCCCTTCGTCTGACAGCAGAGGGAGCCGTTCACAATGGCATTCACTGTCCTGCCAGTCTTTGTAATCTACAGTAGCGACCAGATTTGACTGAGAGCCTGCCATCACGCAACCTCCAGCTTTTCACCAGAGGAGAAAAACAAAATGTATTTATATTATATCCAATAATGAGTTAATAGCACAGGTAGACTCTTCACTTACTAGAGCATGTCTAAAATAAATGTCAGAGCTGAAATCGACACGTAAACATGAAATAAAATAAATGCTTAAACATGTAGCTAGGTGTAAAGTTAGAGACCACAGAAGTGAACCTTAAAGCCTGTTTTCTCAACTCGCTGTTTTCTGCAAGACATTTTACTCTATAAGCCATATCTCCAAAACCGGTGGGTCAAACTGAACAACCAATATGTCATTTTGAAGTTATGATTCCCTGCTTTCACATGACATGAAATCCAATGGCAGTCCCTCAGTCAAATTTCGTCACATGTGGGTCAAGTTTCATGTTTGGATCATGTCACCATTATTTAATGGAAATAGTAAAGATAGCAGATTCACATAATGCATTTTATACGTTTAACTGGGACGGGTCCCAGGCAGGCAGACACCACATTTTTTCTCAAGCTAAAAAAAGGTTTGGAAACCGCTGTTTAGATGACATGACATAATTAAGGAAATCTGGTCAGCTGACTAGTGTTTGTCTTTGCATTGCGTGTGTGTAGATAATGGTGCTGAGGTGGTTTTGTTCCATTAAAGATAATTATAATGGTAGCAGTGGTTAAAGGGAGAAGGAGAGCTCAGGTAACAGTCTGGATAAAGACACATTGTGCAGGAGATGTCGGAGTGTGAATGAATACCAAAACACAGTCAGTCAGTCAGCCCCACCCCCCCCGGGCACATCCGCTGACCTCAGAAGGGTCTCTACCTGGTTGTATTCCTAAATGTAACTTCAGTGAACTATGCCATAAACCTAACCTTATGCCTAATCTTAAAGGAGAATACCACTCGTTGTGTGGAAATAATTGTAAAAAAAGTCCCCCCATTCTGTGTTGCCTCGAACAGGAGGTCTGAAAAAATTCAGTAACATTATGAAGTACATGTGCGTGTGTGTGTGTGTGTGTGTGTGTGTGTGTGTGTGTGTGTGTGTGTGTGTGTGTGTGTGTGTGTGTGTGTGTGTGCGTGCATCCCATTCAGTTCCATCATATGTACCGGTAATGCTGAGGAAATTGTTGAAGGATGCAGAATGTGTTTAGGGGATTTTTTTTCTTTTGTGCGTGTAAGAAACATAGGTACATGTGTGTGTACCTACATTCATACAACAGTAGAAACATAGGTACATGTGTGTGTACCTACATTCATACAACAGTAGAAACATAGGTACATGTGTGTGTGTGGGTACATTCATACAACAGTATTGATTCCGTCGACTAATACTAAGACGAAAAATCAGACTCATTACGACGGCATCAACGCCCACCAAAATGCATTTGTCGACTGTAGATTCAGTCTACTAAAATCTTATGATATTTAGTAGACTAAAACTAGACTAACACTGAAACATTCCAGCTGACTAAAATGTGACTAAAACTAAGTTTCATTCCAAAGACTATGACTAGACTAAAAAAAGAAATGTACTGCCAAAAACAACACGTACAATGCATTCAAAACAATAATGAAGATAAAAACATTAAAACTAAAAAAGGGTCAGGGTTAGGCCCAGCTGCTATTCAGCCATCTCTTCTGGGAGGACTTAAAAGGTGATAAAGGGAGCTGATATAGTCTTAACATGTGGGTAACCCATTCACAGAACGTTATGGATCCCTGTGGGGATATTCATTCAAACACATTTAAACTGAGGAGTCGAGACGCAGATCCATTCCACTCTTTAGAGATTTAATTCTATATGTAGCCTATAGTGACATGGGATGCACTTTGAAAGCATCCACTGAGGAGAGAGTGGACACAGAATGCTAGAACGTAAATCAATCATGTTAGGAGAGAAATGCCCTGATGATGAAAGAGCATGACTCTGCATAGATGCACTGTCGATGCAAGAGCCCACCAGCAGGGGGTAGTGTTGACAATGGCAGTAGTGTAGTGAGATCAGAGCAGCTTGTTTTTGGCAGCACATTTCTATTTTAGTTTTTAGTCCTAGTCTTTGGAATAAAACTTCATTTAGTTTTAGTCACATTTTAGTCACCTGGAATGTTTTAGTGTTAGTCTAGTTTTAGTCGACTAAATCTACAGTTGATTTAGTCGACTAAAATATATTTTGGCCGGCCTTGATGCTAGATTTTAGTAATAGTACAACATTTAGCTGTCACTGTACAATACTTAAAGAAAAGCTGGCATGTTGCAGACATGCCTAAAATTGCTGATATTCCCACCGCCCTCGTTGAAAACAATGTATTTCCAACTCCAGCTTGTCACCCTCCATCCAGGCTGCATGAACAGTTGTCTGCCCCCTCAATGTGGTATGTGTCTTACTCTATGGCTCTGAGTGAGATGTACTGTCTGGGGCAGACAGATTCCTGATTGTTAATGTTTAAATCAGATGATCCACTTCAGTCCACTTTACAGTTTAGTACAGCTGCAGACGGCTATATTACTTACAGATTGCTTCTCTGAAATGCCGGCCTGTATTTACGTAAATGTAACCAAGTGGACCCGAACGGGTGTGGTGGTGGAGAAGGAGAGCTCGGGGTAACGTGCTTTGGAGAAAGCCACAGTTTCAGCAGGAGCGGGCCGTCTGTGAGGCCAAATGGACCAGGTTTCATTTAATATACTGTAGGTAGGTACTGTCAGAGGTACACCACTTGTATAAGGCTACATTTAGAAGCCACTCGGGGGAACCGAGTAATCTAGTAGGAGAGCGGCGAGAGTAGCGTTGACTCCCATTGTAACAATGGAAGGCGGAGGTGCTCATTCTATCTCAATGGGATAGTTCCAATGTTTGGAACTATAGCCCATTAGGCACCCGCTTTGCGGCGAGATCAAAGCGTGTCGCCACTCTCTTACTAGGTTACTCTGGGGTTAAGCATGTGTTAATCCTATATGGTTGACCGGAGGCCCTCAGGGTTCTATACTAGACTAGTCTATTTTCTGTTTTACTGTAACGGCAGGCAGGGAAAGCTTTCCCCCATTCACAACACGGATGGATGTTGCTGCTGGCGTGTAAGTGGTTAACAGCGTGAAGTCGGTGGTATTCAGGAGCCTGCATGAGATCACAGGGAAATGTAAATATACGACTTTCTGCCATGAGTGATGATGTGGAGCTGCAGGACCAGACTTGTATCTGCAGCCATCCTAACATATGGCTGCAGAGCACACACCGCTTACATACATACATGCGCACGCACGCACACGCACACACACACACACACAGCCCATGGTTGCGTAGGCGAAACGTAATAGACATCGTCACTGTGGAGGACTGTGTGGAGTGGAAACCTTGTATGTCCTCAACCCATTTAGACCTGAGGTCGATTCTTAAGAAAATGTCATTTTAAAAAAAGTTTTATGAATGTTTTATTCGTTGTTCTTCGTCGTTCTCAAAACTATTTCATGTCAAGGACCCCAAGAATTGTCTGTATATGGCCGCCGACCCCCATCTGAAAATGTGTTATTCCAGGAACCCCTGCCTTGAGTTAAAAACGTTCGCTCTGAAAGAATATATATTCCAAATTTGTGCCACATTTTAACGATTTTTCAAAAATAGCAGACCTACAAGCTCGTAGTGCGGTGCTATGAGCTTGTAGATCTGCTATTTTTCAATAACAGTTACTTTTTACAGAACATGGAAAAATAAATATATAGAAAACTTGTAGGATTTTTAAGATACATCGTTTCTGCCTGACAGCAAAGATATGCATATGCACACACACACACACACACACACACACACACACACACACACACACACACACACACACACACACAAAGCATGACATGAGTCATGCGTGTCCACACAGACAGCAATGCCTCCAGGAAGTAATGTGAACACAGGAGACTGAAACAAATGTTAAAGTCTGCACAAATACATGCATTGCACACACAAAATACATGCTCATACATACACAGACATACATGGACACACTCATATGCATGTGGCACACGCACACACGCGCGCGCATGCAAGCACACGCACGCACGCACAGAAACAATTATGATATCGTTGCCGTCGGGCAGAAACATCTTATCTCCATATTTACATTTTTGGTAAATTAAACGTCCCACTCGATCCTCCTACGGCGTTTTGCACAAAAGTGTCAAAAGTTGCAGATCTGCAAGCGCGAGCTTGTCGACCGGCTACTGTATCTGTTTTTTGAATTTTAATCCAGAAAGCGTTTGGGACACATTATGAGGTTTCCACTCGACAGAGACGATATGCAATATGCATATCTCTGTCTCTCTCTCACTCACACGCACACACTACAGTATATCTACTCCTACACTGTCCTAGAAACGGATGCAGGGCTGCGTGTGTGACGTGTGTGTGTGTGTGTGTGTGTGTGTGTGTGTGTGTGTGTGTGTGTGTGTGTGTGTGTGTGTGTGTGTGCGTGCATGCAGGCAGGCAGTAGACTAGATGTCCGTCTTTCTTGTGTGCATGATGTTTATATACAGTAAAATAAGGGATAGGCTGGAACCTGGTGGAGACAATCCATCTGTGACAACAGGGTGTGTGTGTGTGTGTGTGTGTGTGTGTGTGTGTCTGTGGGAGGGGGATCCACGCAAAAACACAAGAATAATATGATTACACACATCGCCGAATCTGTCAAGCAGAAAGTACCTTGTCTCTCGCATGCACGTGCAACGCATGTGCAACACGCGAGCACACACTCACATAATCAATGATATATGCTTAGAAGCATAGATAAAAAGAACAACATAACACTTCTCTGGCATACATTTTCCAACAAAAAAGGCATTTACTGTGATGCTCAACAACGCGAATGCCCCACATCGCAGAGACACACACAGGCTCAATGAAAATAGTAACTATGAAATATGCACTATGAAAGTGTAGGCCTGGATTTTCCCTCCATTTCACTGGGGAGGGGGGGGGGGGAGGAGTCACAGGGAGGCAGATATCTCACAACACGGCTAACGTGTTCTGAAAAGTATAACAAACACGCCGACCCAGAAACTACAGTCGTACCGCAGCTCGAGACAACAGTACGCTCTTTTGAAGCGCATGTGTGTTCTCATCATCATGGCAGGAAATAAATTCATGTTTAGTTGTAGACTATATCCCAACAAACATGTTTGTTATGTTGATGTAACACAAATAATATGTCATCCATGCACTAGACGAGACACACAAACTGAGAATGTGCTAGATCTGCTATGAGCACGAAACTCCAAGACTCTATTCAACCTTCATCTTAGGAGGAGAGGAGAGGAGAGGAGAGGAGGAGAGGAGAGGAGAGGAGAGGAGAGGAGAGGAGAGGAGAGGAGAGGAGAGGAGAGGAGAGGAGAGGAGAGGAGAGGAGAGGAGGCCCACTAGTAATTGTCAAAAGCCTTTTCGGCTGCCATGTTAAGAATTCTAATGATGAATCAATCGATTGTGTTCCACCTTGGATCAATGGAACGTACTATGGACTAGTAGGACAGAGCATGTTGCTGGTGGGTTTTGGTATGGTATGGTATGTATGTACTGTAGTAATGTAACTGAGAAACAATGACTGGTGGGTTTTGGTACGGTATGGTTCTATGGTATGCGTGAGCCAGCCAGCCAGCCAGCCAGCGCAGCAGATGAAAATAAAGGCCTGCCGTCTGTCCTCACAGGACCCTCGCCAGAACCGACCCAAGTGGAGACACTTTTCTCCTTTGTGTCTTTTTATAGGAATTGGGGGTTTCCCCCACACAAAGCTCTGTTTCAGAAAACGCTGCTTTTTCTCCCTCCATCCCCAGAATGCCTTGCTGCCGGTAGGCAGGGCCGACGGCTCGGCTTTCAGCTGTGAGGCTATACCACTCCTCCCTTTCACTCCTCTCCTCTGCCTCTTTTCATCCCTTCCCTCACTCTCTCTCATTCCATCTCCACCTTGTGTAGATTTTGACAGCAAGTTTTGATTTAGTTTTAGTCATATTTTAGTCATTTCGTCGACTAAATATCATAGGTTAGCCGACAAACGATCAAATCACCATAGTCGGCGATAGTCGACAAAATCAACACTGTGCCCCTCCTTCCTCATCTTCTCTCCTCCTTTTCCCTTAGGTCCTCTCCTCTCCTCTCCTCTCCTCTCCTCTCCCCTCCCCTCTCTCCCTCTGTCCTTGCTGTCCACTATAGCGGTTGGTTCCCACCACACAAGCGGCTGTTCTCAGGTCAGTTGTTGCTGGGTAAAAGAAAGGACACGGTGACATTCAGCCTGTTCCCATTCATCAGCAACTCTGACTCGCCCCACTGGATCCAATGTATAGTGCAGCTGTACGGGATTAGATCAGTGATTATCAACCTTTTTGAATCTCACGGACCCCCAGTTTTGAATCTCAAGGACCCCCAGTTGTGATTATGCATTAGGGCCGCGCCGCGGACCCCGGAAAGATTCTTGAGTGTGTATTCAACTCTGAGAGAATGGGTTCATACACTCTCAAGAAGAGTTACAGACCAATGCTTTTTTTTTTCCATATCGCCCAACCGTCCATATCTACGGACTTTCACTACAAAGGTCGATGAGAACCCCATTGACCTCAATTAGTATCAAGTTAAAGTTAAATATTTCACAATCGGAAAAGTATAATCAAGAAATGTGCCCAATGATCGGTCAAAGATAAAGCTAAACCCAGCAGGTCTCTAAACTGAACTCCCAGCGTGGCTCTCTCTGTAAGAACGTCACAGTCACTACAGTACATCCATTATTCATCACAGTCTATGCTTGGATGTGTCCATCATGTCTCTTGAGGATTTGCAGCAGACCAGGCACGGCAGGCAGGCAGGCATTCACCACTATCTATACCCCCAGGCATGATCTGTTCCACTTTCACCTGCTGCAACCTCCTGCACAATGCACAGAGGCCTCTCATCACAATGCTTCAATACACGGAATCGCCTGAATATTGAGGAAAATATTCAATTGTTTTGCATAATCGTTACAACCGTACCAATCCATAAAAAACAAATGGTTGAAAAAAGTTCAAATTATGTCCACATCATTTGTGCACAGTACTTTCGTATATGCACTTTCCACCTGGCATATCTTATTGTGACCTTTTATAGCTCAGATTTTTGAAGCATACAATTATTAAGCATATATGGCCTTTTTTGGCCATAGTACAACATTTATTTTGAGGATTGATACCAGTCATTGTTACTGACCATAATTTCTTTATACATTTCAGTAATGTGCTTTGTATATTCAAGTTATTTGTCATATCTGTCATTTGTCCTAAAAAGGCAAAAATAAATGTCATTAACATCCATAATGTTCCGATTTCCAATAGCCAAAACACAATCAAAGATCATTTCATCATCATCACAATTATTTGCACAGCACTTTAACCGCCAACTAAACTCCCATGACCACGATGACAGCCTGGCCATGTTCCACTTTCAACTCCAAACTCCTTCAGCAATACACGGATCCGCAAGCTCACACCTGGGCGCTGCCCAGTACAAACATAGCCTTAACACTGGTTCTGCATGGTCCACTGGGAGCTGCCCAGTACAACCACAGTCTTCTACAGGCTGGCCACCGGGGAGCTGCCCAGTACAAACACACTGGCTCCTCTGGACTCCGGTACAAAGCCCCGAGTTATATACCGCTGTAGGAAAATAGTCGATCTACAAGCCCGGGATGCGGCACGTCGTGAGCTTGCATATATCGCATATTATGCTCCAGCCACATCGGTGCCATTTCTCAAGGACATGCTTCCCCGTTTAAATAGAGGTCGAAACATCTGCAGTGAAACTGGGACGACAG
>NC_137885.1:13162413-13277413 GCF_963924005.1 Protomyctophum bolini | reverse complement strand
AACGGTACCGGGACCTTGTTTCCCCAGCCGCATGCAGGCTGCATCTCTACCCATTCAGCTATGGCCAGGCGAAAACTGTAGGCTTTCACTGGGCTGAGCTTTAACCTGAGGTTTAACCTCAGCCAGTAGTTTTGTTAAATCAAAAAGCAGACGGAGCAGAGGCAGAGAGCCCCGCCGCTCGGGGGTTAAAACACGTTGCTAAACCCCAGCTTGTAGGTCAGCCATTTTTGAAAAATCATGAAAATGTGGCACAAATTTGGAATATATATATTCTTTCAGAGCGAATGTTTTTAACTCAAATCTTTGCTTTCGGAAGGTCCCTGGAACAACATATTTTCAGATGGGGGTCGGCGGCCAATTACATATATCTGGTGCTCCCTTGGCATGAAAATGTTTGAGAAGCACTGACATAGAAACATGGGTTGGTCAGGCCAAAAGGGGTTCCTATGTTCTGAATGCAGGTTAAAACACATTGGACTGGCAACTTTCTGACCGAGCTTCAAGTGCTGTAGCGGAGCTGGAACACAGTACTGCCCTCACTCATCTGATCTGTGTGACAGTTACAGTACAGCCACTGATCTGACAATGTCTGGCCCCGCAAGGCTTCCTATTCCTGGAAGAGCTCCACCACTTTATAATCGGTACTACTGCACCACAGACCACGCGCGCATGCATGCAGAGACTGTGCACGCGCCGCGCACACACACACACACACACACACACACACACAGTTCTCCCTTCTACACAACAGATATACAGTATGATAAGTGTGCAGAGTGATGTGAGATGCTTTTACCAGACATATGACATATGTTACGTCGTGTTCCAAAGCGTGTTTAGTCACGTCTATGTGTGCTTTTTAACAACAACGTGACAGCAATCCAAGGGAAAGCCCACCCAAGCAGACCTGCTGGGACATTATACGGTAAGTCAGAGCAAAGTTGTCGTTCAATGAAAAAACATGCAGTCAAATCTAGTTGACTTACTGACTGACTGACTGACTGACTGATAGGGTCGGGATCTGGAAATGAAGGAATCGGATCCAACATTGAAGAACCGGAAGCGTCTTATCTACACTGTCAGAGCTGGTGTGTGGACGTCACGCCGGCTATACAGTCACAATAACTACAGGAATCGGAACAGGGAATCATTAAGGAACCGAATTGGTAAAAATCCTACTTACTGACTGACTGACTATATCAGTATTAGCTGGTTTTATGTTTATTATTAACAAACAGAATCGTGTCACACAAGATTTAAACACAAATTAATCAGCATACAGGGATTACGACGAGGACGGTGAATCACAGTAAGCTTTGGATCAGGAAGCAAATCAATGGCATCATGCAGCCCGGCTGGTTTACAACAGATTGTGCACTGTGCAGCGCAGATCTACAAGCTCACAAAGTGCTGCGAGGTAACGCGTTGTAAGCTTGTACATCTGCACAAATCATCATAAATGCATATTTCATATATAATCCGGTGTGATCCAGTTCAGAAGTAAACATTACGAGGCGCGCAGCAGGTAGGCGGATGGCTGTGGGAGGCACAGGGTGCATGGTGGTTAGGTTTAGTCACCATCAACCACTTCCACTGGGCTTAATTATGCTGCTGCCTGGAGTCCTCCTGCGCGCGCACACACACACACACACACACACAAGCACACACTCCTATACACCCACATATTGTTACACACATAAATGGGTTCATCATCTGCATATACAGGTCCACAAAACACACCACAAATACTTGCGGGTGAATGCATAAAAGACGAGCGCACACACACACACACACACACACCTGAGGCTCAGTTTGTCCCATGAGCGTGTGACTGAGAGTCAGAGAGAGAGAGAGAGCGAGAGAGAAAGAGACACAAAAACAGGAGGTGTGTGTGTGTGTGTGTGTGTGTGTGTGTGTGTGTGTGTGTGTGTGTGTGTGTGTGTGTGTGTGTGTGCGCGCACGTTAATACATTACGTTCCACCCTGCATGTATGCAACTATGCATCCTAAACAGCTTAACTACAAACAGCAGATCTGTGCCAGGCCAGCCAGGGTCTGAGAGCACTGCCTGCCTTCCATCCATCCATCCATTCCATCCAGCCAGCCAGCCAGCCAGCCGACAGGTTACTAACTGGCTGCCTGGGTGGATGGCAGTCAGCAGTTAGCCAACCAACCAGTCAGTCAGTAAGCCAGCTTCAATATGAACCCCTGGGTCAGCCTCCTTGCATCCCCCAACCTCCCCAACCCAACCCAGACCAGACCAGACGCTTTAACAAGCTCTCATTTAATACTGTGTGATGTGGAGCGCTGTGCCACTCTGCCATGCTGTCTGGACTCCAATGAGTAACAGGCCTGGCATTACAGATGGACTGTTTGATAGCCCGGGCACTTCTAAGTAATATTAGTCCTAGGCCTGTCGGACAAAAGGTGCTCTATTGAGAAGGTTTGGAAAATAGAACCAAGCGTGAAAACAATTCAAATTGATTTTTCATAACCGACTAAATAGATTATTCTGATTAACCCACTTAAGCCCTTTTTTATACTTTGCCGTACAACAGAAAGAGCGAAAACAGCCTTGCGTTTCTTCTTGTTTTCATTATAACCTTTTTATCTCATCTTGTTTTATTATAAATTTTTCTTGATGTTTTCTTGTTTTTATTATACATAGTTTTTGCAGCATGCCCCGCCAACATCTCAATGCTCACGAGTGACAGATTGTATTCAGGGAAAGACAGGTGAACATCAAAAGGACTCACAAATCATTTTCTCTCGCCGGTCGGTATACAACCCGACGTGAGCCTATAGGAGGACAGACGAGACGAGCTTACAAGGGCTTGTCAAATGACAGCGGCAGTTGACAGCCCACAGTCCTCCCCTACAAGTCATCTTGTCCCTCTCGCCGCCTGGCACTCAGCAGGGCTGTAAATCACTGCGGTGTTATTTACCTCATAATTGACAGCGTGCGGTGAGAGGGGAGCAAGGCCCCTGTCACGGCTTCAGAGAACACGCTCCTGGCCTCTCCTCCTACTCCTCTCGGGCGTTTGGAGAAGGGGGAGGAGGGGAGGGGAGAGAAAGGGAGAGGGGGGGTCTCCATTTGTACACCATGTTTTTTTTGTGGCAAACAACAGATGCTCGTGAGTCCCCCTGAAGGCCTTGTCTTGTTCACCGATAAATGATTTATTGGCTAATTAATGCGATTCCACAACCAAGAACCAACCACCACCCGCTAGCCTAATTAGCCTAGTTTTCCCCACCCACCAAAGTGAATACTTTCCACGTTTTTTTTCCGACAACAATCCGTTAAAATCAACCGAGACATTCTGGCCGAGGAGATCCATGGAATGCAAAGTATTTTGGGTTAGAGTAAAAATAGACTGTGGGTAGTCTTTATGAGTCATTATTTTTCTGTCTACTGAGGAAGATGAGAAGGGAAGTGGAGAGAAGAGAGAGAGAGAGAGAGAGAGAGAGAGAGAGAGATAGAGAGAGAGAGAGAGAGAGAGAGAGAGAGAGAGAGAGAGAGAGAGAGAGAGAGACAACGCCACGGGTGTTATGCAGGAGTGAAATGAATTGTGGCATTGAATCCATGTTCAGCAGGTGAAGGTTTGGATCAAGAGATCATCAAGGCTGAACTAACAATTCCATGGAGGGCTCCACGGGTCCTTGAGGGGGCGTGGGGGGGGGGGGGGTCACAAGCAACACGAGGAACAGTGTAAACACGGTAACCCTATATTATACTTGAGCTCTATAGATCCGCTATTTTGGAAAGATTTTGAAAATAAATCACCCATTCACACACGCATTCATAAACCGATGGTGGAGGAAACCATGCAAGGCTCCAACCTGCTCATCTGGAGGCGAAATTAGGTGTTCAGAGTCTTGCTCGATGGCACTAACTCCGGGCCGGGGGGAGCCCGCGATCGAACGCGGCCGCTCGCCCTCCCCCTAAGCCATTGCCGACCCCCATGGTGAAAAAGGTTGAAACAACAACCTGTGATATGGGCATCCTTGACATGTAAACATGAGAGAGCCACCATTGACACAGTTCATGTGTGACACTATACTGACAACAACATCCCTCCCTGGATTATAATCCAGAAGTGTCTCCTCAGAAATCTGCCGTGGCTCCTCTGAGGACAGTCTCTACTCTCTTCCTTCCCATCTGTGTCTCCGTCTCCTGCCTTCCTTCCTTGAGGAGACGGAGAGGATCTCTCTCTCTACTGGGTCACCATCTGCCAACAGGCCGCACTGGCCTCATTTATCTGAAGCACTTTGTATCACCAGGGCTATTTATTTGCTGAGGAAGTGGCATGTTTTAATAGCGGCGTTATTATGTGTCAAATGTCTATTTCAAGTGTGCAAGTAGACATTTTTAAGTGGCCTTCTAAAAGTGCACTGTTTAATATGATTAAAATAGCATTTCGCCCTGAGTTTAATGATCTCGTCAAATTGCTTCTGCATTCAATAAAGATCTGGGGAAATGAAGTGTTTCCGTGTCACATTTTTTAATCAAGGATTAAATCTGAATGGTATCTGAATTATGTATCTATTATTAGGAAGGTTATTTACAGCACATTTTGTTCCCAGGAAGGTTTAACCACTTCAACCCTATTTCATATAATTATGCTATTCGGCAATAGATGATCTTCAAGCTCGCCATGAGTCTCAAAGCAACACGTGTATGCTTTATAGATCAGCTATTCTTGAATAACACTTTTGACAAATTTGTATATATTCATGAATTCATGTTTGACCTTCTCTTATATGGGGATCCTCCCAGACACTCAACTCAATCTTTTCAGATGGGGGTCCATAGGCGAATGCATATCAATTCGTCCTTGACATGAAGTGTTCCAAAGTGTGTGCATGACGTTGGCTTTTTCTGCCAGTTGCAGATGGCCTCCACAACCGCATCAGTGTTGATTTTGGCACTACATTTGAATAGTTTTAATAGCTCTGATGAAGGCTGCATAGCCGAAACGTGTAAGCGTTCCTTTTTGGTGAGTGCCAATAAATAAATGGAAATGTGAGTAGCCTATACTTTGTCCACCGCTTGTTTCATTTTTGGATGTGCTACCTTTTTGGATTTTTTTTTATTCCTATTTTTTGGAGTTTTAATTTAGTCTTAGTCACATTTTAGTCACCTGGAATGGTTAGTCTAGTTTTAGTCGACTAAATAGATGATCATTCAATCAAGATAGAGGGGGCCTTCCTCCAATCAGGACTAAAATGTATTTTGGTGGGCCTTGATGCTTTTAAGTTTTTTACACTTAAAAATAGCCGATCTACAAGCTCACAATGAGTCATAGTGAGACGCGTTGTGGTCTTGTAGATCTGCTATTTTCAGCATGCAACAAAGGGTAAAATGACTTATACAGGATCTCTTGTCAACTAGTCCCTTCCTAACATTTTAGTCTAGTTTGTATTTGTTGACGAAATTGTCAATATATTTAGTCTTAGTTTTAGTCATCACAGCTTAGCTTTCATTTCGTTTTCGTCAGTGAAAAAAAGCTAGTCGACGGACATTTTTCGTCTTAGATTTAGTCGACGAAATCAACACTGCCCCGGCATCACCCCGGGAGCTGGCTTGGGTTCAAAACCAAAGCCAAATGAAGACATTCTGTCTTCCTTGCGAGTGGAACTGGTGAGCTTTTTACTCTTCAACAAAACCGTCTCATTATAAACAATCCTCTCAGATCAAGAGGGATCATGGTATACGGCGAAAGGGGGAGTTGGTGGTGGACCACAAAATGAATGCTTGAAAAACACTCAAGAAAAAAAAATAACAATGACCGCAAGGCAAACAATAGGCCAGCATCCTTAAACGGTGTCCTGCCTTTAGAGGCTTCCATGTGTCCTTACATCCTTCCTTCACAGCGTTCTTGATGTTATCATGTTAACTCTCCTTCCATGGAAGAAAGCTAAATAAAATATCAAGACTGGAAATGTAATGACGATGAAGAAATCAATCATTTGAGCTCGCTTTTATGACATTTCTGAGACCATTCATGTTTCTGGAAGATGCTTCTAAAAAAACCCGGTCCTAACCGGCAAGAAGATGTGCACATGCACACACTCTACAGTGGGGGGACACGCAACAGGGCAACAGCACGCGCACCAAGGCCCACCCCGCTCAATCCTGATTGGAGGAAGGCCCCCTCTATCTTGATTGGATGAAAGCTCTCTCACCCACCACCAAAGCCGAAACTAGGGGTTTTGACCCCTGCGGTTCACTGGGAGTGGGGACAGGGAGGAACTAATTATATGGTCAGCACACTCTATAGTAGGGACTAGGGAGGATTAACACAAAAACAGAAAAAAATACATATTAATATTTGAAATAAGTGAAATCACTGAATATACCTTTAAATTAACTAATGACCTGAAATAGCCGATCTACAAGCTCACTACACATCGCTCCGCGGTGTTGTGAGCTAGTAGATCTGCTATTTTCAGTGCGGGGCATGCTTTCACAAAAGACATGCTGTGGCTTCTATATGGAATCCAAATGACTGAAATCACTCGTACTGGTGACTGAGATTGAGAACTTGAATCCATGCTCTCCTCTATGCTCACGTGAACCGGAAGTTCAAGTCGGTCCACCATTTTCCAGGTCAATATTTCCAAGTCTGCTGCTGCTGCTAGTCCTGCCCCGAGCAGGCAGCGAGGGACTTCAAAGTCTCTGCACTCATTCTGCAGCAGCTCCTCAGAGATGCCTCCTAATCCTCTCTCCTCACTGCTTGGAGGGCGCAGCCGCTAATACGTGCTAATAATGAATGCTATACCGAGTTGAACTTCCGGTCCGTTCAAGCGAGGATATAGAGGAGAGGAGAGGTATCAGGCGAGAAGAGACTCAGGATGCAGCCTGTGTCTACTCTGAATGAAGGATGTAAGGACACTAGTGAAGGATGCAAGGACACAGTGAAGGATGCAAGGGCACAGACTCCAGATCAGCCCCAGTCGTCATGGGAGCACTGAAAGGCAGCTCCGTCCATGGGACAGGATGTGACATCATCATCACCTACCCAGGGGAGGAGATGTGTGTGTGGGTGTGTGACTGCGTGCACTTGTATTTTTAAGTTTTAGCGTTAAGAAAATAGCAAAGACATTTTTAAATTACATTCATAAAATCGGCTCCTTAAAATGTCAATGTCCTCACAAGTATAGTCATACAGTACATGTATGCGTGTGTGTGCATGCAAGCATAAACGCATGCATCCGTGCATGCAGGTGTGCGTACGTCCGTGCGTGCACATGTGTGTGTGTGTGTGTGTGTGTGTGTGTGTGTGTGTGTGTGTGTGTGTGTGTGTGTGTGTTGGCAGGAAGAGTGTGTGTGTGCTCACTGCTCAGTAGCTCATGTCTATTTTTATACCTGAATGGGATCTGAGTGGCTGGACTGGACCTCTGCTATTGTGTAGAGGCAGGTCACTGTCTACAGCTTCCTGTTACTGAGGCAGAGAGAGAGAGAGAGAGAGAGAGAGAGAGGCGGAGAGAGAGAAAGAGCGAGGGAAAGAGCATGTTGTGATGTGTGTGTACTGTATGTGTCAGCATGACAGAGAAATGTGTTAAGTGTTGTGTGTGCGCGCAGTGCGGCACTCATGTGTCTATGTGCATGCATGTACCGTATGTCCATGCGCGTGCATGCATGTGTGGCGTGCTTGGACTGCATGATGTTTTTGTGCGTGCATGTGTACAGTATGTTCCTGTATAACATGTATATAACGACGCAATGTGACATACGGTAGCTCCTTTTACAAAATGCTGTTCCCACTCCAACCGTATATACATTACCTTCCCACAGTTTGTATAATATCTTGACACTTGCTTGGACAATGTACAGTAAACATCTGTTTTCTCATGCCAATATGTCAGGTCAGAGCAGTGTTGATTTTGTCGACTAAAACTAATAATAATATATACCTTTTTCCACTGATGAAAACAAAATGGAAACTAAATAAAAACTAAGCTATGATGACTAAAACTGGACTAACACTAAAACATTCCGGGTGACTAAAATGTGACTCAAAATAAATGAAAACTATTCAAGAGACTACGACTTACACTAAAATCTAAATGTGTTGCCAAAAACAACACTGATAGTCAGAGGTCCGAGGAGGAACAGGGTCTTGTCCCGGTCGGAGGGACCACCAGCTGCACACCACAGCTGCTCTGAAAGCCCCTCCGCTTCCGTACCGCCATTATCATCGTGAACACCTCCGACTTCAATCCTTGTTCTTTTGTTTCACTACATTTGACAGATTATGGCCGTTCCAGAGCCTTCGATATAGTAGACAGAGTTACGCAAACTACGTTCACTTCATGGGGCCAGTCCAATGGATGCTCTCCTACATAGACTTCTATTGAGCGTGGGGACAACCAACTGGGACAAGTCCTGGACCGGAAGAAGGCAGAAATGCATTGGACTCAGGCAACAGGCCAGCTTTAATGATCTTAAATCCCTTTGTTTTAGATTGTTTTGTAGTAATAGACAGTACAACATAAACATTAAAGAGACTTTAGTTGTTACTGTACAATACTTTAAAACTGCTCTTATGGGCGCCGCCCTCGTTGAAAACAATGTATTTCCAACTCCAGCTTGTCTCAGTTCAGGCTGCATGAACAGCGCTCGAGCGCTCTGTTTCTGCCCCCTCAATATCGTAACTGTTCTATTAGATGGCCCTGGGTCTATTTATTTAGACATTAGTATACTGTGCATACACAGTGTGTTTCTCAAACATTGTCATGTCACCCAATTTGACCTGTATTTACAGCCATTTTAATTAAACGCCGATCTGAAAAGGCTTTGTATTGGCTCCGTATGAAAAGAACAGTGTCAAAAAGAATTATTCCAAACTGCTGACAACTTTGCAAGATCTTTCAAACACTTAATAGCAGATCTACAAGCTTGCTTGTGAGCATTTTTCATATTTTTTGTGCATGTTGTTGACACCATTCTTGTCAATGATGTACAAAATAAGGCTTATGTTGTTAATCAGACTAATCAAATTATCTTGTGTCAATACATTGACACAACATAAACGTGCTTCTTGGTTACTCGATGAATCTACAAAGCAATCGATATGATAATCATTTTACGGTCTACATTTGCAGCCCTACTACGATGCAGCAAATACAGTGAGTGACAGGCGAGATTATAGCGATGAAGACATAACAGCACGCCCATGAAGTAGAGAGAGAGACAGTAGGAAGTATAGGAACCAGACCCAGCCCCTCCCTAGCAGAGTTATAAATCATGCTGTAATGATGATGGTCTGTGGTGTGGACTGACTGCTCTATAAACTAACAGCTGGACTTCAATAATCCCTCTCTGACTGTGTTCTCTCGCTGTTGAATATCATGTTGTATTTGAACAGCTATAAACAGTCCTCTATTTTAACGTGTGTCCCCCACTTAAACCCTTCGCTGACCAGAGTTCCTCAGGGGTCTATACTTGGCCCCCTTCTTTTTCCCCCTATATGCCACATATAATTGGCGAAAATAGCCAATATTTCATGTTTTGGCCGACTGATCCCTCCAGAATAGGGATGCTAGGGTTCAAGTAGTTAAAGACGACCATTGTCTAATAATGCAGTGGTTCTCGAAGCAGGGCCCGGGAAAACATCTTGGAAAAATACCAAAATAAAGGCTTTTCGTATTTGTGAAAGAGTGGAGAGAGGCAGGAAAGGTAGGAAACATGCACCAAATCTGCCGCCTGTCCCCGACACAAAAATATTTTCAAATGGGAGTCCACGGACAAAAACATATACATTTTTGGGGATCCTTGACATGAAAATGTTTGAGAACCGGTGACCATTGGTCTAATGAGTCAGAGGCAGATAAAAAAGGTTTGGCCGTGTGCAGAGGCCGTGGGAGGCCGTTTAACACTTATGAAAACATCAAAGAGGTTGTGTAAACTACAGACGTCACCGTGCTTTATGCCCCAACAATTACACTGCCGTTTTGGAGGGGAATTCATACTTATTCTGGCTTCAAATCAAGAGCCCGGCACAGTGCACACCAGGCAGCCAACTCCCCGTTAGCATTCAGCAGCCAGACACCTCACACGGACTCCGGAGAACCCGCCAGTTTACCAAGTTAAAAAATCATCATTTTTGATCAAATTATTTTGTGCAATTAAATGGTATAGATAATGATGATGAAATAATGAAATGATGTGAATTATACCAATGATGAGTAGGCCTACTATTTTGTTTACTAATGAATTACATTGTTTCGGTACTTTGGTGTTTAAACTTTTACCATTCCTACTTTCTCTAGTGTTAACTCTAAACAACTATCATCTCTCTCTCTCTCAATTCAAAGCAATTTAAATGAAGGTGAAGTAAAACTAAAATGCACTAAATTGCGGCGAGTTGGTAAACTGGCGAGTTCTCCGGATACCCCTCACACTAAGTTCAAACTTAGCCTATAGTTATAGCTTAAAGGGCTTATGCATTACTGACAGTGACTGTATGCATAAACAGTAGCCTACTGTACAAATACAATGCATGCCATTTAAGCTATAATAGGCTAAGTTTGGACTCGGTGTGAGGTCTAACTGTCTCCTGGTTCT
The DNA here is from genome assembly GCF_963924005.1 of Protomyctophum bolini. Lineage (NCBI taxonomy): Eukaryota > Metazoa > Chordata > Actinopteri > Myctophiformes > Myctophidae > Protomyctophum > Protomyctophum bolini. Next base: position 13,266,844 of record NC_137885.1, on the reverse strand, counting down.
TACACAAAGACAGAAGCTGAGAGGGAGGGAGAGAGAGAAACAGACGGACATACAAAAACTAAGTGAAACATTATGAACATCATGAAACATATTTCACAGGTTCCAGGTGTGTTTCCATTCACTATGGCTTGGATTCACAATCACATGGATAAAATGGATCTCATGTTTTAGTCTGCTCTATTTTCCCTCTACACCAAACCTCTGAGTCCCGGAACCCCCCGTTGAAGACCCCTGTTTTACAGGCAGGTTTATATATACATCAACACCAAGTCTTCCCCGCTGAAATACAGCGAGCGGTTTGGAAGAAAATGCTATTTAATTAGAGCTTTAAGAAGGTTTTAGCATTTTCTTGAAAAAAAAAAGAAAAAAAAACTGCTTCCTTGGCATTTCCTGGGTCTCACGCTGCCTGCGTGCCTGCCTACAGCACGCAGCACTTCTCTCCACCAGTGGGTGACCTTGCCGTTCTGCAGTCACATCTCAGAACCTACATGCGACGTGAGCGGGGGCCCTGCGGTTCTCCAGACACAGGGCTCTTAACTAAGCACACAACAACACCTGATGTGGGCACAGTGTTTACATGCTAGACGTTTAGCAGACATGCTAAATGCAGAGCGTCTTGCTTGCATGGCTGAACGGCCGAGCGAGGGTTCAGTGTCCGTCCATCAAGGACATTTGGACAGAACACAAGGCTGTCTCTGTGCGTGCATACGTGTTAGTGTGTGTGTGTGTGTGTGTGTGTGTGTGTGTGTGTGTGTGTGTGTGTGTGGCTGCGTGCGTGTACATGTAGGTTTAGCCTTCAGGACAGAATGCACTGGGCAGGAAAATGAATTGTCAGTGTTCTTCTTGCCTGTGATTTTGTCATATTGTTCAAAATATATTAGTTTATCTGGTAGCTAACCTGGAAAAGTGTGTGAAAGATATAGTCCTTGCCACAGTTTGAATCCAACCTGAGACCCATTGCTACATGTATTCATTTCCCTCTCTCCTGTTTTCCGATCTCTCTACTCACTAATCATAATGTATTAATTAATCATATTTTTAAAGAATATAAGACAGACAGACAGACGGAGGACAGAAATTCAGTATGACGGTGAACATATCATTGTTTTGGTAATAAGGGGAATGGAAGAGTTCCTTCTTGTGAGGCCTTCATGCCTCCTGTGCCAAGAGAGGAGAGGAGAGGAGAGGAGAGGAGAGGAGAGGAGAGGAGAGGAGAGGAGAGGAGAGGAGAGGATTATTCGAGAATCTACACTGTACAGAAAGAAAAATAATATTCCAGGTTTATAAATCAACACCAAGTCTGCTCCGCTGGAATACAGCAAGCAGCAGTTTGCAAGAAAATGCTATTTAATTAGAGCTTTAAGAAGAGAGAGGGGGAAAAAACTGCCTCCTTGGCATTTCCTGGGTCCCACGCTGCCTACAGCATGCCGCACTTCTCTCCACTCAGTGAAGTGACCTTGCTATGCTGCAGTCACATAAATAAAGACATTCCAGCTTCAACACCAGCGACAGGAAACCAACTATTTTCTGCATTAACGTTAACGTGGCTTTTTCCAACAATCGCCGGGTCTTCAACAGAACAGGGGGACCTCAGAGTTACCACAGAAGAGGGTGGGGGGGGGGGAGATCTACAAGCTTGTAGACTGGCTCTTTTCAGCAGAAGTTTGGTGTAGAGGGGATAAGGAGCAGACCACGTACAGAGTGAAAGGTTAAGGTTACTACGTATTGACAGTTTAATTGTCTGAAAATACACATTAAAGCTGCTATAAGTAATAATGTCAACATTGTAATGTTATTTTTTGTGGTATTCAGACAGCCAGCAATGAGTAGAACGCTCCCAAAAGAATGTTGTCTCTGTGACACATCTAGGGGCCGCAATCTGCATTCAAAGATGTTCCTAGAAGCTTTGTCATTGGTTGAAAAAAAAAAAAAACCTGGTCGCAAGGAAGTAGACGGCAAAAGCTTCTAGGAAATGCGTCAGAGAGACACATTTTTGGGGGGAGTGTTCTACCCATTGCTGGCTGTCTGAATACCACAAAAAAAACATTACAATGTTGACATTATTGCTTATAGCAGCTTTAATGTGTATTTTCAGACATTTAAACTGGCAATACGTAGTAACCTTAACCTTTCACTCTGTACGTGGTCTGCTCCTTAAAATGTTGACATATTATTGCTTATAGCAGCTTTAACATGCACCCAATGTACACTGATGAGTGATCATAATGCTGTCAATTTGTCAAACAATTGTCTATGACTATCTATGCAGAATCTCTCTCTCTCTCTCTCTCTCTCTCAGATAAGGGGTCCTTGGGCTGAAAAACGTTGAAGTCACCCCTGCTCTAGACGTAGTCAACAGAACCTTGAGTTAATTCGGTAATTTCACCGTTTGTTTTTTTTCTTTATTTTCCCGTCTATTTATTCTTCGTTTCGTCGACACCAAATCTTTTCACACAAGCTGCAATGTAATCACTGCTATAGTGGCACTACATCTAGAGTTTCAGGGAACAAACTATTTTAATTGACACAGCAGTTTATCACAGCCAGCCACTCTCGGGTGTGGTTTCTAAAAATAATCTGCCCTTTTGTGTATTTCAGCCTCCAAGTAGGAATACTTTTCCACAGCTCTCACTGACAGGTCGATGGGAGAAAATCCCCAGTGTTTCACATAATATAACAAAGTGAACATTCAGTGTCCTACAACATCAGCTGGACAGAAAAATCCACATTTCATTGTGTTTCCTTTCATGGCGGGATGGATGAATCCTCAGATCCCTCTGCCTGCCTTGCTGCGTTTCAGAAGTGCCCTTGAGCAGGGGGCGCAGGTGATGGCCTAGTGGCTATTCCTAGGAACAGAAAAGAGGTCTGCACACCCTTTTAAAAGCTCTCAAACAAATGTATTGACAACGAGCAGAAAACAATACAACGTTTGGGACTCAGGGGCCTTCGTCAGCTCACTATCAATACATTTGTTTGGGAGCTTTCAAAACCTCCTCTTTTCATTTCCTAGTAACTTTTTTGGATCCTGCACCCGTTGAAAGTTGTGGATGTGCGTGGCGTGCACCTCTTGACCATTCTAGTGGCAATTCCTTTAAAGAGTATACAGCAATCGGCGACAACCAATTTGGTTTCAAGAAGAAACGTATGTATTTATACGCTTAAAGGAAATTGTCAGTCAGTACAGAAGTCATACAGAACTCATCAACATTGTTTTCCTGTAGCTTTTCAGCCATAGAGTTTGCCCTCATGGCCTGTTCATTTATTTTAATATAGCACAGAGCATACTTATATCTAGAGTTTGCATGCTGCTTGCGTTCACACTCAGGGCTATGTCTATAGGCTTTCCTGCTAATACCCAACACTTAAAAGCTGCTTTAGCCTCTACATACTGTTCTTGAACATATATACTGTACATTCCAACCAGGTTTCATGTTATATCGTCTCTTTTTTCTTTTAAGAGGATTGCTTCCCATAACCAAACTATTTACTATTATGTCATACATTTTACACAGGCCACCATCCTTACAATTAATGTTTCCACATGTAATAGCATCAACAGCTAAATCAATATTATTTAAGTAAACATCAGTCAGTGCCTTGTACATTTCCTGTGAGGTTTGCCCAGTCCAGTTTGTTTGATTTGGGTTATCATAGCTGGCTAGCTCAGGTAGACCTTTAACGTTTACAGTCACAGAGAAGAGCATGTGATCTGCTGTGGCCAGACCATGTAGGATGAAGGATCTCAATCTTCTCTATACTGTCGTTAGCATCGGCTGTAGAAATACAATGATCCAGCCAGGATGTCGTATGCCATCATGCTTCACTAATATAAGTGTAGCTGCCAACTGGCAGCAGCACCTTGCTGGACAGAATAACCTTGTTGTCATTACAGAATTGGATTAAATGTTGGCCAAACTGTAAATCGCTCTGGATTAAGAGCGTCTGCTAAATGCTCAAAGTAAATTGTAATTGCGATTAACAATTTGATTGAGTTTTTGGCATTGAAAAGGGGAACATAGGAGTAACATTTCTGTTTGCCTTTGAGGCAGTGGCGCGCTGCAAATCATGATGGGTTTTGAGCTTGTAGATCTGCCGTGTCCACTATTTTTTGAAAATACAACATGGAAACGATTATGCCAAAAACGATTGGGATTATCTCACATAACGGCGATTTAGACGATGATGTAACAACTGTGACAGGCCTGTGTGTCACTCCCTGTTTCCTGTCACTCTCCACTGAAGTGTCCAGACAAAGGCAGAAAAGCTCAACACATGTGAAAAAAGAATCACACGAGTGTGAACTGAGAGGTGCAGCTATACTTTTATTGTGATAGTTACTATACTGTACTCTGCATTTGTTAGTTATACTTTTATTGACCCGATTCCTGATAAATTTTCAGTGGCAAATGAACAGTAACTACGCAGGTTTTTACAACGGTTTAATTATCAGAGTCTGGAAATAGTGTAGAAACAGTAGATAGAAGACATGAGAGTCTGCCTAGTGACAGACATTATGAACATGTAAATTACAATGCTCTTGACATCTTTTCCTTTGCAGTAGCGCAGCCAGACACATGACATAACCTCTCTGCAATGCACCATCGTCAGGAAAAGAAATGTGGGCATCGACGGAAGGAATCGATTATGTGGATTATTAACGATTCCGATTGGCTAATGAATCTGGTTCTCAGATCTCCATCTCTGGGCCAGCCCGTGTTTAGAATAAATAGGCCGTACAGGTAAAATGTCGTAGGTTTGATTCCACTCGCCAGCCAATGTCCTCCATGAACACACGCACACACGCCCGCACGTGCACACACACACAAATATCGAATGTCACTCAATTTGATTTCCTGATGATGTTCATGTTCTTATCAATGAATGAGCTAAAATGTCCAATAATCCAGTTCAATGGACACCAGGACTGGTTTTTATAAACGCCAAACCATTAAATGCAGTAATGAATGTCTAAAGTCTGCATGTATAGGCTACTGTAAATGCATGTGCCGTATACTGTAGGTGTATGGCAACCCAACCACAGAGAGGAGCCTGACACAAACCATAATGAGTCAGTGAGTGTGATGATGATGAGGAACGTGTGTGTGTGTGTGTGTGTGTGTGTGTGTGCGTGTGTGTGTGTGTGTGTGTGTGTGCGTGCATGGTGGGGGAGTTCTATATGCTAAACATGGACTCAGAGCACCGTCTAGACTACAAATTGAGGGATTAGCCAGTAGGGTAAGACAAATAGTACAGTGACAGTGCGGCGGGGCCCCCAGTGAGGTGTCTGGGACAGTACTGGGGACCCCGGTGGGGCGTCGGGACAATGGAGATTACCAGGACACATGTCAAATTAATTCTGAGGGATTTATGCACGGTGAATATGCACGGTGATTGGTTTTGTTGTAAAGCAAAGATCATGTTTTTATGATGCGTGTTAACGACTTACCACGTACCACATACATACAGGCTCTAATACAGCCTGACATGGAATCTCGGGTTTGATTCCCGATCAACCCTGTAGCCGTAGAGATGTAAAGATGAACCCATGTATGTTATAAAGGCCATCTGTCTGTCTGGGAGGTGGATACATCCATTTAAAACCACAAACGTGGGCGCGCGCGCACGCACGTGCGTGTGCTCCTATCGCACACACACACACACGCACGTGTGCACGTGTGTGCGTGTGTTTGAGGAGCACACACACGCACACGAACACACACACGCACAGGATGATGAGAGAGATGGCAGAGACTAGAAGGTCAAGTTTCGATCAAACGACTCCCTCATGACAGCTCTGCTCTGTTTGTCCTCAATGTTCTCTCTGTGTGTGTGTGTGTGTGTGTGTGTGTGTGTGTGTGTGTGTGTGTGTGTGTGTGTGTGTGTGTGTGTGTGTGTGTGTGTGTGTGTGTGCGCGTGTGTGTGTGTGTGTGTGTGTGTGTGTGTGTGTGTGTGTCTGTGTGTGTGTGTGTGTGTGTGTGTGTGTGTGTGTGAGGCTGCATGCGTGCGTTTCCTCCAGAGACGATGCATTTAACATGAGGAGGATGGCTTCTCTTCCTTGCACTTAGATGTAGACCGTCCACATGCAATCCCTCCCTTCCTTCCTCCCTCTCTCTCTCTCTCTCTCTCTCCCTCTCTCTTGTTCTCACAACAGCTCCTCTCCTCCCTTCCCTTATGTGTTGCCTCAGTATGTTTCCTCTCCTCTCTTTCCTTCTGCGTTCGTTGCCTCATTATGTTTCCCCATAAACACTTTGGTCTCTCTCCTTCTCGTTGTTCCCGCCATCTCTTTCTCCCTCTCCTTTTCCCCTCCTCTCTCCAGTGTTCATTTTGTTGACTAAAGACTACGATTTTAATATTCAGTCAAATAAGACTAAATTATTTCAGAAGACTAAATATAGGACTAAAACTAAATGGTGTGTTATTCAAAAGGCTAAGACTGAATCCTCTCCACCGCTCTTTCTCCTGCTCCCTCCGTCCCTCCTTCCATCTCTCATTCGCCTCGTTTTCACATTTCCCTTCACATGTTCCGTCTTTTGTTCTGTATTTGCTCTTCGCTCTCAGTCTCTCCTTTGTCACATCTCTGCTCGCTCCGTCTATCTCCTCTCTCTGTGTGTCTGTCTGTCTGCCTGCCTGTCTGTCTGTCTATTGATGAAAAATGATGAGAAATGATGAAAAATGAACTATGATGAAAAATGTTCGCCGACTACCTTTTTTCGCTGACAAATACTACATTGAAACTAAGCTATGATGACTAAAACTAAGACATATTGAAAATGTCGTCAACAAATAAACAATAGACCAAAATGTTAGGGAGGGACTAGAGGAGAAGAGATCCAGTAGAACTAAAAGACAAGTCATGTTATGTTCGGTTGTGCTAGATCTACAAGATCGCAAGATCTACAAGCTCACAACGCCTGTGAGCTTGTACTGTAGATTGGCTATTTTCAACATGCAACCAAGTGGCCTGCCATATTCAAAACCATTGATCAGAAATAGCTACAAGCTCACAACACAAGCATGTTTGGGGCACTCTATCAACCTTAAAGCCATGGTGATTATTACAGAGTGCTATGTGGTTAATCTCTCTAGTGATACTGCAGAAGCAAGGTGAGGTCTCTCCGTTCAACCTCTCTGGAGGTTCCACCTGTTTGTCCAGTTCACCTGCTACCTTAGAGGGAGACTGAATTTGTGTTTGTTTCCGTGCGTGCGTGTGAGACACTGGGATGAAACAGGAGATAGAAGAAGGACAGAGTTGACAGCTGAGGTCGGGTTGTGATTGGTAACCTTCAGAATGGACCGTCACGTCAGCGCAGTCAGTGGGAACTTCCCACCACGCAGGCAGGCCTTCACGACACAACACGACACAACACAACACAACACAACACAACACGACACAACACAACACGACACGACACCACCACGCAGGCAGGCCTTCTGGTTCCAATGTTAATGCATTCGTCTCACCTGCCTGCCTGCCTAGTGCCTGCCTGCCTGCCTGCCTGCCTGTCTCTGTGGCAGAGAATAAACCAGTGATAATCTACCCTTCTACATGTCAGTCAGTTCTCAAACAATTTCATGTCAAGGACGCCCAAATGCATGTGAATAAGGCTGAAAAAGAGCCAGGGAGTCAGTGGACCCGTCATAAGAGAAGGTTATAGTTGTTGGATTAGATTCAATACTGTATGTGGGGAGATAACGGCGGAGAGAGTGAACCCTATAGCTCAGCAGTCTGGTGATCAGACTGTCCGCCCTGAGATTGGGAGCTTGAGGTCTGATCCCCCGGGAGGACCCCCAGACAGTGCCTCCCCTGCTTGACCTTTAAGCCTCGGACAAAGCCAACTCGGCTCCTCCTGACAAATCATGACATTTTTTTTCTCCTTCTTTCTAATTATTTGTTCGGCCCAAAGAATTGTGTTTATTGTCATGATTTGTCAGGAGCCGAGTTGGCTTTTGTCCGAGACTTAAAGGTCTGTAAATAAGAACTTTCTTAAATGTCGATGGAAAAATGAATGGGAAATTCTCTTCCGGTGCCCTCGTCGTTCTGACCCGATGGGTCACATGGTGAGGAAGGCATTACATTCTCTCATTGAACTAGAACTTCTAGCAGGTGAAAGAACAGTGGAACTAAGTAACTATCCACTTAGTTTCAACCTGTTGGCGTCTATATTTTGGACATGTCATACTGTACGTGCAAAAACATTTGAAGATCTTTCAAAAACGCCAATGACATGAGAATCACCGTTTTGAGAACCACAGCTTTATGTAAGATTACATTTTCCATTTGCTGACACCTCAAACCTGTGATTCTTTACTTTATTGGACTTGTCTCTCTCTAAGCTTATGTAACACCACACGCACACGCACACGCACACACACACACACACACACACACACACACACACACACACACGTCTCTCTCTCACATAACCCAGACTGACCCCACACTGGGCTGAAGTTCAGGATCTTCTTCTAATCAAATATAAAGTCACTGAGACAGACTCTCTTTACCGAGAGACGACGCACTAGTGCCAACAGTTCAATACAATTTGGGCGCCGCAGATATTGGTGGTGCGTGCGTGTGTGTGCGTGCGTGTGTGCGTGCGTGGCTTCCTGATCTATTGCTTGGCAACAAATATCGGGCTGGCTTGCTAGCTCTCTTGTCAGCAAAAAAGAAGAAAAAAAGAGACGACCAGTGCCGAGGGTGAAGGCTAAGAAGAAACAGAGAGTATATAGGCTGGCTGGCAGAGAGAGAGAGGCATGATGGGTAAACATAAACAACAGCTTCATCAAGAGAGATTAAACAACGGTCAGGGCTTTAATTAGAGCTTTGAGCCACACAGGGGTGAGTGGCTGACTCACCTCATTGATTCCACTGGAATTTGTTACTGTACTATTTTTTACGATGACGAAACTTTTCAGGCTTTTCCTTCCAAAATAAAATAATCTGATTATTTGAACTAGGGACCCTCCCCACCCTGACCCTGGTTATTTTTACCACAAATTAGTCTTGAAAGTTTGAAATATAGTTTGAAATTGCAAAAAACCTGACTACCGACGATGATGTCACTGGTAGGCAGGTTTCTGAAGTGTCTACAGCTCTACTCTGATACAGAGCAAGTAGACGGAATTGGTGCTATTTTATAATGAGATTGGGCATTAGTGAGGACCAATTATATGAAGATAGGTTGGAGAGAAATTAAAACGGGTGGTTCTTTTTAATCCCCAAACAGGGGTCCGCACTCAATTACATATCAATGTATTTGAGAACCACTGCGCACACACACACACACACACACACACACACACACACACACACACACACAAAGTGTGTCTATCTGAGTGCATCCCTGAGTCCCTGGTGGACTGAAATGGCACACACACACAAACACAGTACACAATACACATACACACACACACATGTGTGATGGAAAATAACTAAGTGCATTCATTCAAGTACTGCACAAATGTGAAGTCATTTTCTGCTACTTTTTGTCGACTCCACTACATTTCGGAGGCAAATGTTACATCATAATTACACTGCATTGATTCGATACCTAGTCACTTTGCAGGCTGAGATCATGTTGACTATAAAATATAGTCAACAAATTGTATTCATTTATTTATTGATCATGGAATTATTCAGCAAATGCTGATGTATAATATAGTGGCCTACGTAAGTTAAGTCACATTCTACACTATAGTATTTATTTATACCAGTATAGCCCACTGAAAGTAAAGGTTCCATACTTCTTCCACCACTGCACGCACGCACGCACGCACACACACACACACACACACACACACACACACACACACACACACACACACACACACACACACACACACACACACACACACACACACACACACACACACACACACACACACACACACACACACACACACACACACACACACACACAGATAATAACTGCAGCTCTCTAATGGGTCCCTGGAGGCGAGCTGTGATGGAGTGTGTGTGTGTGTGTGTGTGTGTGGGGGGGGGGGGTAGTACCAGTGGACGCAGCATCATCTGCATGCATACAGTACATCTATAACAGGAGGATATCGCTGTCCTTAAAGCACCATCGCTCACGCAGGTGACCCCGCTTCACCGCCATCCCATAATTACAGGCCGCCGGTTGGGGGAGGATGGAGGAGAGGGTGACGCATCACTGAGAGATGCACTACCATAGCATACACATGCACAGTATAGTTGTAGTCCTAGTCTCTTCAATAGTTTTCATTTAGTTTCAGTAACATTTTAGTCACCTGGAATGTTTTAGTGTTTAGTCTAGTTTCAGTTGACTAAATATCATAAGATTTTAGTCGAAATACATTTTAGTCGATTTTAGTCATTTTAGTCGATTTTCAGCATTCAACAAGGTGTAAAATGACTTGTACTGGATCTCTTGTCCACTAGTCCCTTCCTAACATTTTAGTCTACGGTAGTTTTTATTTGTTGACGAAATTGTCAGTATATTTAGTCTTAGTTTTAGTCATCATGGCTTAGAAGTTTTTATTTCGTCTTTGTGTAGTTTTTGTCATTGAAAAAAGGTTTTTCACATTTGTCATTTGACATTTTTCGTCATAGTATTAGTCGACAAAAACAACACTGATAGCATAAAACGTATAAAGCCAAGCATTAGCCTCCAAAAATAAATTCCATCCTCCCTTCAGCCGTACCACTCATAGTCAGACTCTTTCTATCAAATATTACTCACCCCATGAAGCCTTGAATACATGGGGACGTTTTTTTGCCGCATTCCTTGTCTTTACGGTGAATAAATAACCCAAACATTTGAGAAGAGAGAATACTTAGGGGCACACGACTAACAACAACAAAACCACAGCTTGTGTTGGATGCTTTGTTTTCTAATTAAAAAAAACATTACTACCTAAAAAATAAAACTTTAATATAGTCAATGTTGGGGGACAGCAGACACTGCACAGTGCACAGAGCTCAAGTCTAGCGCAGGGAGAATGTGCGATAAACAAGCATTGATTTAAAGGCTTAGATTTGTGCTGCTGGTTAATATGCTGGCCGAGGGAAGCAGGGAGAGAGCTGACCCCGTCTTATCACTGCCAATACTGACCGAGCGTTCGTCTATAACCATCAATACGGAGCACCCTTCTCAATCACTAAGCAGCACTTACACAGCCGAGTCCTGGGTCTGTACACAGTGAAATAAAACATCCTCCATGTTCAATTAACTCTGTAAGGGTCCATTTGGATGCAGTACATTGTGTTGTTGTGTACACTCAAGAGTTGCAGTATATATGAATAAATTAACACTGGTTAATTGTAACGGTGTGCCATTCAGCTCTGAGGACAGATAAGTAGAGTATATAAAAGCATGCAGTAAATCAGTGTTTCCCAAACTTTTTCATGTCAAGGACCCCCAAATTGACACTAATTAGCCCGCGGACCCCCATTTGATATGCCTGGCTCTAGCAGCGATTCTCAACCATTTTAATTTCAAGGACCCCCCCCCCCCCCCAGTTTGGCATGCATTAGTCTACGGACTTTCATTTAATGGCATTTCTCTCTCTGGGACCCCCAATTTACATGGTAAAATGAATGTTAATTCAACTCTGAGAGTGTACACTCTCAGAGTTACAGACCCATAAGGGACCATTTGGTTCCAAACTATCGTTTAGTTGGGGACCCCCTGGAACTCCATCAAGGACCCCACTTTGGGAACCACTGCAGTAAATTTGACTTTTAAGGGAACCATTTTAACAAGAGCCATCTCTCGTTACAGTGTAATTACACTAGTGTTTACCCTAAGTAAAGTAAGCCGAGCCATGAGGCCCATAGGGTCAGGAGCCCCAGCCACGGTTCACCAGTGAAGTACACACGATCTGTATGATCTACAACAGGGTTGATTTCGTCGACTAAAACCAAGATGAAATTTTTTCGTCGACTACCTTTTTTCACAGACGAAAACTAGACTAAAATGTTAGCAAGGGACTAGTGGACAAGAGATCCAGTATAAGTCATTTTACACTTTGTTGCAGTGTAAAAACAGCCATTACGACGGCATCAAGGCCTGCCAAAATACAATTTAGTCGACTAAATCATCTGTAGATTTAGTCAACTAAAATCGTATGACATGTACTCGACTAAAACTAGACTAACACTAAGACATTCCAGGTGTTTAAAATGTGACTGAAACTAAATGAAAACTACAAATTTCTAAAAGTGCTGCCAAAAACAACACTGATGTACAAGTACACCCCCTGGATTACGCTGGTATGTCGCAGGGATCGAGCCTCAACCTAATCCCCAATCTCAGGGAGGACACTCTAACCACAAGGCCTTTTAGCAGATGCTCTTAATCCAGAGTGATTTACAGCAAGCAAGGTCAACACAAGGTGATACATCAGATGCATAGAAATAGTCATCTAGGATCATAAGCAAACCAAGAACCTGTCATCAGTCTAACTGTAGAATATCCAAAGAAAATCAATAATCAGTACATAGGATGCCCGGTCATTAATGACCTGGCAACTGTTTACATAACATGCTATCTAAATTATACATTTGAGCCTTTGCATAAGCCTGCAAGGTCGTCAAGGCTAGGGCAAGTACATAAAGTGCTCCGGGCTAAATGAACAAACTAACAAGCTATAGCCTTTTTCTAGTCCAAAATGCTTGACAAAATTTAAACATTTATGAAAACATGTTGTACGAGAAACTCTATCAATCATCCTACCATGACAACAAGTTCAGGCTTGCCATCAACAGTCTCTTTGACCTGTCCTCAACCATGTTCTCAACAGTGAATACAAATTGTTAATAGCGTCAGAAAGGAGATGCAAAGTTCCACAAACATTTAAAAAGGTTGCAGTAATAAAATAAAAAGTATCGTCAATCAATCTATGTCATGCAGAGCTTGCAATCTTTCATTCTCAGTATGAAACACACCAGATGAGTGGAAATACGCCAAAAGATAAAAAAGTGCAACACAATGCCGTCTACTCTACAGAGCATCCAAAGGCATGTGTTTTTTTAACTGAGCTCAAGTCTTGCATCTCTCTCTTTGTTTGCAGTGCTGCCATTACGTTCTCCTAATGGCTTTCATGACTTAAATTAGCCCCATCATTCATGACTGACCCCAACAAAGTGTCCAATTAAACCGCAGAGGATGACAAAATGCTGCATCACAGAGAAGCAGGAGAGGACAAAGTAATACTAAACAGTAACAAATAGAAAAGAATAGATTTAAAGGACAACTTTAGTTTTTTTTCAACCAAGGTTCATGTTTTAGGTTGTTATTAGAGAAAGTAAAAGATGAGTGTTTTTTTAATTTGCTGCTTTCTTTCGTTTTAGGGATTTTAGCTGTTTTTGACAGGGGGGCGGGGGCATTCGAGCATGGGGCTAAATATGTATTTCTATACAAAATTTGATAGCGGTTTATTTTTTTATTATTTACTATAGTCCTACTAGACCCCAGGAAATTACATCCGGCCACAGAAGATCACAGGATCTACTGAATGTGAAGGTAGCCTACTGGGGGGAAGCCACACTGTGTGTCATAGGCTCAATGTGTCAGTTTGACACATTCAGTAGATTCAGTAGTGTGTGTGTGTGTGTGTGTGTGTGTGTGTGTGTGTGTGTGTGTGTGTGTGTGTGTGTGTGTGTGTGTGTGTGTGTGTGTGTGTGAAGAAATGTATTTTCGTTTTCATTCACAACGTTCCAGTCAATGTCCATCGACAGAAACACGATTAAATCGTTAATCGTTTTAAATTATTTGAGCGACAATGAATCGTCAAGTAAACTATATACAATCACAATCGTGACAGCTCTAAATACAGTAAGATCTGCTTGCCATCCCTTCTGTGGCGGTAGAGGTTGTGACATAGCGCTCGATGCGGGGAGTCAAACCAGGCGATTCATTTCACTCTACGACATTATAGATTTAGACTCTCTGGAGCCACCGCTGCTGGCCTGGGATCAGATGGAACCATCCGTGCCACCTCCATTGCCCCGTTCCTCCTCCGTGTCCCTTCAATAAAAGGACATAATGCCTGCGGTGTCGCCCTTTTTAAACCACATACTGGGTGGGAACACCCTTTAGGTGTTTTAAACATTATGCTATACTTTAACTATTGAAAAATAGCAGATCTACAAGCTTATAGCGAGGCACAGAGTGCCACCCTGCCCTGGAACAGTGGAACTTCATATTTTCAGATGGGAGTCCGCGGCCGAATACAGATAATTCTAGGGGTCCTTGACATGAACATGTTGGAGAATGACATCATGGGTTTTTCAGAAAACGGCGCCGTGCAGAATGAGCCAAAAGAATAACCAAGAGAATAACAAAGAAAACTAAGATATTCTGGGTGGAAACCTCATATTTGAAAACAATATACATAGATAGCAAAAGTAGCAAATCTACAAGATCTTAAAGGACTAAAATTAAAAAATAGCTAAAGTAGCAGATATACAAGCTCAAAGACTTTTATTGTCATGTATTGGCTTTTCTAGTGCAGCTCTCTCCCGTAGTGTGACTTCACATGTGCAGCACAAGTGCACAAGTAACAGACACACACAGACATGCATGTGCGCACGCACACGCACACACACACACTTTTGACATTTGCTTTCCATCAATATGCAACCCACACAGAGAAAATACAGAAGTCATTACATGTATGCATCACACACACACGCACACCACACAGTAAGACAGTATTACACAGACACAGTCTTTTCCTTGCTATCGATATGCCACACAGTCACACTCACACTCACACACACACACACACACACACACACACACACACACCATTACATCATGCATGCACACGCACGCGCCGATTGCACACACATTAATACAGCATCACACACTCTCTCTTCTGTCATTTCCTTTCCATCGATATACCACACACACACACACACACACACACACACACACACACACACACAAACACACACTATAGACAGACATAACTCAATCTCATGCACACACAGACACACACACACGCTCTCTCTTTTCCTTCCTCTGCACTCTGCAGACAGATCGATGGGCGGTCGAGCCAACAACCGCATCATCTGGACTTTAATGACAATCAGACCTGCCTTATCTTCCATCTCTCTATCCCTCCTTCTCTATCCCTCCATCTCTCTCCTCCGCTCCCTCCATCCCATTACTGTCACCCGGGGCGGGCTGTAGGTCGCCTGGAGGATGCCACTGAGTGGGATCACGTTTCCATTAGGGCCGTTTGTGTAGCCCCTTACCACATCATCCATCCATCCATCCATCCATACATCAGTCCATCCATCCATCCATCCATCCATCCATCCATCCATCCATACATCAGTCCATCCATCCATCCATCCATCCATCCAGAGGGACGCACAACAAGTTCAACCACAGAATGATACGGAACCAGTGTTGTTTTTGGCAGCACTGATTTTAGTTTTAGTCATAGTCTCTTGAATAGTTTTCCATTTAGTTTTAGTCACATTTTAGTCACCTGGAAATGTTTTAGTGTTAGTCTAGTTTTAGTCGACTAAATGTCATAAGATTTTAGTCGACAAAAATTTTGGCGGGCCTTGATGCCGCCGTAATGACTGATTTTACACTTACTTTTTACTGGATCTCTTGTCCCCTAGTCCCATTCCTAGCATTTTAGTCTAGTTTTTAGCTGTTGACGAAATTATCAATTCATTTAGTTTCCGTCAGTGAAAAAAGGTAGTCGACGAACATTTTTTGTCTTAGTCGACAAAAACAACACTGTATGGAACATGTTTCATACTTGGCATATGGTATTGATCGCCTCACATCATCTAGGTGAAGATGCATAGGCCTTGCAAGGGCTTCTGGGAAACTGAGTCCAATGCAAAGTGAACGAGGGTGTATAGGGACAATCACAGAGCACACCGGGCTATTTCCAATATTTTTGAAACATGGAAATGAGTGATGATTACTAATGATTATCATCATCCTCATCTGAAATAATTGATTAGGCAAGAAATGATTATCATCATGCTCATCTGAAATAATTGCGAGTGGTAATGGTGACAGAGGCCTATAGCGACGCGGTGAGTCCAGCAGTTTGAATGTTGTGATGACATTAATTACAGTAGACCTGAAACCACCTGGGTTGACATCCACTTCAAGGCCCTCGGGTGGAAGTTCTCTGTCCTCGCTTCCTGTCTATCTTTATTATGCTTGTCCCGTCTAAAGCAAAAGGCAGTACTCTAGTTCAGTCAGGACAACTGAAGAATCCATGGAATATATTATTTATTGAATATAAAATGAATTCATGAGAAATATATTTATTATGGTTTTGGCGATGATTTGGATATGCTTTTTAGGTACTCAGATCGAACGCATCAGTCCCAACCATAGGGACTCCGATTCCCCCGTACCTAAACAGCAGATCCAAAATGACAGGTGGAGGAGGGTGAGACAGGTGGTAGCTGGTGTGGAGGAGGGTGAGACAGGTGGTAGCTGGTGTGGAGGAGGGTAAAAACGAAACCTACGGTTTTTTTTGACCCCCAGGGGTTAACTGGGGACAGGGAGAAACTCCTTATATGGTGAAACACACTCTATAGTAGGGAGGATTATCACAACAAAACAAAAAATAAGTGATATTTGAATTAAGTGAAATCACTGAATGTACCTTTAAAGATCTATAAGGGTCCATTTGGGTCCAACTCTCCATCATTTAGCTGCATGGGGACCACCTGGAACCCCCTCCTCAAGGACCACTGGTTAAAAACCACAGTTCTAGACCACTCTCCCATTCTGCAGTGACGTTTGAACCAGGGCTGCCATGCATGAAGCCCAGTGACACACAGGATACACATGTAGTAAGTAGCTTTGCCGACCCATGAGGCCCATAGGGGCAGGAGCCTATCTCCTGTTTCTGTAGCGTGAGGCAGCTTGATGTACAAGTACACCCCCTGGACATGACGCTAGTAGTATGTCGCAGGGACTTACCCCCAATCCAACCCTTGATGCTGAGTGCCAAGCAGGGAGGCACTGTCTGGGTCCCATTTTTAGAGTCTTTGGTATGACCCGGCCGGGGATTGAAGTTGAACCCCGACCTCTCAGTCTCAGGGCGGACACTCTAACCACAAGGCCACTGAGCTGGTGGATACATATGGCCCGCTCACAACAGACACTTTCTTGTGGCTTGATTTTTTTTTTAACGTCAGTAAAGAGTAGCAATACCACAATTTAGAAAAGTTCTGTTACAAGCAAAAGTACTAACTGTATTATTCCAAAAGTATTGGCAGCAAAATATACACCAAAAGGTAACACAAGTAAAACTACTCATTATGCAGTATGTCCCATTTGATTTGTCAAATTTACTAACCTACAAACTGACTCGAAATCCAATCAATCACAACCGAGTGGGGCCAAACCAAATCTGCCCAGGGTTATTTTTCCTTTTTTTGCGCTGGCAGATTTGTCTGGTTTTCAGGCTAGTACCTGAGTACATACCGGTAGTTCCTTTCCACAACTGACTTTTTTTCTTTTTTAAAGATATTTTTTGGGGCTTTTTTTTTGCCTTTATTTGACAGATTACAGTAGGTAGACAGGAAAGGGGGAGAGAGAGATGGCACAGCAAAGTTCGTCAGGATCGGGACTCGAACCCGCGACACGCTGTAAAGCTGGCTTACCAGCCAAGGTGCCTGGACCGATGAGCCACGGCCCAGGCCTCCACAACTGACTGTTACATTCGTTTTACCATCTCTGCAAGATGTATTGAACCTACAACAACACACACACACACACACATCATTGCTGTGTCAATTGCTGTGTCAATAGTCCTATATCCCCCCAACACACACACACACACACACACACACACACAGTGTGTGTGTGTGTGTGTGTGTGTGTGTGTGTGTGTCACACACACACACACACACACACAGAAGACGACAGGTGACGCAGGTTGGGGTGGGGTGTGGGGAGACGCACAAACCCCGATCCATGCGACCGATCGGCTTCGGATTAGCACAGTGGAAAAGATGCAATTATCTAGAGGCTAATCCCAGAGGATACTTATGGGGGCTCATTTCACACTGCAGTGCTGACCGACTATCACACTTCACACAGCACTGATGAGACCAAAACGACACTATGATGACAAAAACTACGACTAAATATACTGACAACAAATAAAAACTAGACGTTGTTAGGAAGCGACTAGATGTTAGTGGACAAGAGATCGAGTACAAGTCATTTTACACTTGGTTACATGCTGAAAATAGCTGATCTACAAGCTCACAAAGTGTAAAAACAGTGTGTTACGATGGCATCAAGGCCCGCCAAAATACATTTTAGTCGACTAAATCAACTGTAGATTCAGTCAACTAAAATCTTATGATATTTAGTCGACTAAAACTAAAACACTAAAACATTCCAGGTGACAAAATGTGACTAGAACTTAATGTATACTAATCAAGAGACGACTAAAACTAAAATCAAAATGTGCTGTCAAAAACAACACTTCTTCACAAGCCATAGCAGTGTTTTACCAACCCATGGGGTCCGGGGGGCTCCCTTGGGGGTGGGGGGCGCCAAAGATCACAGGGGCTTGTTGTGAGGCTGTGGGCTGTTTTGGAGGAAGTCCAAATGCTGCACAAAATAATAGATAACTCTCCCACGCCGCATTGTGAAGCACTCTGATGAAAGTAATGTAATCAAAAATTGAAGATCTTACATCTACAAGCTCACAAAAAGCTCACGTCACTGTGCGAGATGTTGTTTGTGAGCTGGTAGATCTGCTATTTTTCCCTATTCATCATACGAGTATGTTAGGGCTTAAGTCAAAGTGGTATGTGAAAAACAGGCGCATGTGTCCTTGTCATATTATGTAAGTATAATAAGGAGGGCTCCAAGGAAAATAATGGTGTCCCTTCCTTGTCAAACATGGGCAGATCTACAAGCCAACGGCGTGTTGCATCTATTCTAGCTGATGACTGAAGTCTACTTTATACTATATGTAAGATTAGCACAATTTCCATTTGTACACTCTCAGAGTTAAATTTAACATTGATTTTACAATATAAATGGGGGGTCCCAGAGATAGAAATGCCATTAAATGGGGTCTGTAGACTAATGCATATCAAACTGGAGGTCCTTCAAATTAAAAGGGTTGAGAATCACTGCTAGAGCCATAATCTTCTCTTATGGGGGTCCCTTCTTATGGGGCTTCCTGGCATATCTTTTCAAATGGGGGTCCGTGGGCTGATTAGTGTCAATTTGGGGGTCCTTGACATGAAAACGTTTGGGAACCACTGCCATAGAGGATTCTGGAACCAAAGAAAAAAACTAAATGAAACAAAATGAAACAAAACGAAACGTTTAACCCTTTAACACTTGTCTTCTCTCTGTCGTTTGAAGTGACAAGGGAGGAGAGAGAGAGAGGCGTGTGGTGGAAGAGCTGTGAATGCAATAAATGCGACACCACCAGCAGCAACAATCAAAACCGTTTATGATCCCAGAGATCATAAACTGATCCCAGAGAGGAGACAGACAGCTCACAAATGGAATCTGTGTTTAGGGATGCAACAGTTAATCAAACTACCGTAATCGATTTAATTGATTATTAAAAGAAAAACAAAGGTTGAGGACACATTAAAATAGTTGCGTTATGAGCTTCTAGATAAGTATACAATAGGCTTAAGCAGGTTATCAAAATATAAATATATATATATAGGAGGTGTTTTTTTTTAGAAAACACCTCCTCCTGCTTCTCGATTCAATAATGGAAGAAGTAACTGACAGAGAGACGGGTGACAGCCGGAATGTAGACGGCACCCCGGGAGCAGTATGGGTTGGCGCCCCAGCCTGCATCCTCCGTGAGGAGGAAGCCCAAAGGTGAGGCCTTTAGGAGGGCCATTCGAGCCGCAAGCATATTTATTTTTAAAATCAGATATTCAGATGTTTACATAACCATTATTGCCTTATTGTGGGTATTTATGGCATTTATGGTTGGCACATTAGTGTGCATGTAAAGAAACACAATACACGGAGCACGCCATAAAGATCTCAGCTCTTAGAGAAGAGGCGTTTTAGTGGTTTAGACTAGAGCCCTCAGCCCTAGTATTAACAGTTTGCAGAATTACAGTACATTTCAAGCGCAACTCAATACATAAAACTGTTAACTGTGAGTGGACGACACCATAAAGCATTACACTTGTTTACAAGAGGGTCCACCGTTTTCAATTCATCATAACATTTAGACGTACAAATATACACTTCTATATATAGCCAAAAACAGGAAATCATCATAGAGGAGGTAAAACGGGGGGGATAAACATATACAGTGAGGGGAATAAGGGGTGGGTGGGGAGGAAATCAGATTTTACGGGGGCCAGTTTCGAACTTCAGCCGTCCGTAGGTGCCCTTTGAGAGCGGTTTTGAAGGAGTCACGGGATTCACATGTCTTAATGACTGTTGGTACTTGGTAGGGCGTTCCACATTTGTGTGGCATAGGAGCAAAATTAATGTAGTCCCTTCTTTGTGCAGAATCTGCAGCAGCACACATCTCCTCCATAGCCTATATCCCTGCGATAATCGTCAATACTAGGAGGTGTGGTGGCTAGAATCCTTTAAACCCCTATAGCTTTCATTCCTGTGACTTTCCTGGTACTTTCCCCCCTAAAAAACATTCACTCTGAACCAGTGGTTCTCAAACATGTTCATGTCAAGAACCACCAAAGAATATATTTATTTGGCAGCCCCAAGGATTTTGTGCCAGGGACCTCCATAAGAGAGGATTTGTCACGATGTGTCCACATGTTTAAAACCATAAGCGGGGGAGAAAAGGGTAAACCGTTTGCTGAAGACCTCCTAGAACCCGACCAATGACCCTTGGGGGTCCCCGTACCCCACTTTGAGCACCAGGCAGTGACATAAACCTCCACACACAGCCAGATGAAATGTTGATCCTCCGCACACAGTGACAGATTCCATTTCCCAGCTAAGATTATGCATCATCATGCACTAGTCCTCGTGGCCAGACCGGCGGGGATATAATCAGCCATTACATCAGCATTCACTGCCATTCAGCACTCTAGTTTTAAACAACAAAACATAATGAAGTGCACGACGGCGAGACGGAATGGGTTATTAGCCGGGCGGGAGATGTCCGCTAATATTTCACACGACAGACCGTTTTATCAGCGGGGAGAGAGAGAGAGAGAGAGTACATTAGGCTTAATGAGAAAAGCACTCTTCTGACAGAGTGATGTGGTGAAGAACCCAACAAGTGTGGGGGAAATGGAGACCGCCGGCATAACCACCACTTCAGGGGAGGACATTATGGCCGCCGCGCAGCGCAGAGCGTGGGAGGGTTAGAGGAATGAGTGATGGCTGGAGAGTGTAGAACAAAGGATGAGTGTGACTGTGAGGGAGAGAGAGAGAGATGAGGGGTAATATCTCAGCAGTGACGTGCCTGTACTGCGTTGAGAGGGTCAAGTGCTCGAACACAAAGGCTTGCGGTTTTTATCTCCGTCGCTTGCGAGCCAGGGACGGAGATAATAAATGAGTTAATTTATAGGAGTTAATTTAACTCTGAGTTTATAGAGACTATACAGAGAAGGTCAGGTGTTTTTGCACAGCATTGAGGGTGCATTTGGTTCCCTACGGCTCAAGCACGTCACCTGAGTTTGCTGGCAGGTGAGCTGTGTTTTTTTTCCACTATTATTACCTCTCTCTGTGGTGTGTACAGAGAGGGAACGGAATGGATACTAGAGTTACAGACTAAGGGTCAACTTGGTTCCTATCAAATCATCTATTCTAGGGAGCCCTATCTGGAACGTCAAAGTGTGGATACGCACTTTGAAAACCACTGCTTTAAAAAGGACAACGTGATCTCTCAATGCAAGACAAAGGCAGGAAATGCTCCAGTGGATGTGATTTAGCCTATGCAAGACCAACATGTAGGCTTAAAAGCCTGATTCATAGCTTATCTTTTAATGCTGCCACGTGCAGAAAGTTAGTCCTTTCCAGGGTGTTCCCTGCAAAACTATCAAAATCAGACCTGTCTGAAGTGAGTGGTGCTGTGCTGTTCTGTGCTGTGCTGTGCTGTGCTGTGCTGTGTTAGCCCTCCTCCCTGGTCTGTGTGTGTCTGTGTGTTATAGGCTGTGCAACAGTGACACTTGGCGATGAACAAACGCTACAACGCTATTTTCGTGCTCGGACACAGCCAGGGACACAGGGACAGACCCAGGGACACAGGGACAGACCCAGGGACACAGGGACAGACCCAGGGACACAGGGACACAGACCCAGGGACACAGCCACACACATAGCTGTCTATAGGAGTGGTTGCACCACTCAAAAATCAGTACAACCACTTCAACCCCACAGTATAATACATCCGTATTTGAAAATAGCCTAGTATATTATGCAGAGGCTCACAATGAGCTTGTAACATCCGCTTTTATAACATTTTAACAACACAGATCTTGCATGGGCCCGGGGTGGGGGTCCTTGGCACAAAATATTTTCCAGGCAGCGGTCCGCGCGGCCAAATAAACATTTATTTGGGGGGTTAGTTTGAGAACCACTGCATTAGATGCCATTATGGACCATGCTGTGCTACTGGCTTATAGGTCTGAATCCCACCCAAATCCCCAACTTGTGGTTCCTCCTCTCGCTGAACTGGCTGCATAGCATGGCTATTTCGTCGACTAAAACTACCTGTTTTCACTGGAGGAAACTAAATGAAAACTAAATTAAAACTAAGCTAGGATGACTAAAACTAAGATCTAAATATATTGAGAATTTCGTCAACAAATAAAAACTAGATTAAAATGTTAGGAAGGGACTGGTGTTCAAGCCATCCAGTATAAGTCATTTTACACTTGGTTGCATGCTGAAAATAGCTGATCTAAAAGCTCACAACGCGTCACACTGCGATGCGTTGTGAGCTTGTAGATCGACAAGTGTAAAATCAGCCATTACGACGGCATCAAGGCTCCGCCAAAATACATTTTAGTCGACTAAATCAACTGTAGATTTAGTCGACTAAAATCTTATATTGATATTTAGTTGAAAGCAGACCAACACTAAATCATTCCAGGTGAAAACTAAAATCTAAAATCTGCTGACAAAAACAACACGGCTGCATGGACACCGACAGCCACCCGGAGCGTTGCATCCGGCCGGCACTATACGGTTACGTAACGGCTTTACAGAGCAGCAGCGTGGTTTAAAAGCCACCCCCCAGCCTTTGTTGTTGTTGTTGTTGTTGTTGCATGTCATTATGATGTGATGTCAATCAGCGCACGGGGCCATTGCATAAGGGCTCTCCAGCGGGGAGTGGAGGAGGATGATGATGATGATGGCTATAGAGCGATTCAACTCAAGAGGCTCTTTATGGGCATACAGTAAATCATTCTTCCACTGCCAGGGGGATGAGCGCACGGTGCCAAGACATTGAAACTGGGAGTTGAATTGAAACAAGTGAAGCAAGCTCACACGTGTAGAGGGTAGTAAATGTGGCTGGTGTTGACATAGCCTACAACAACAGTGGTGCAGCTGCTGCAGAGGGAAACCTCGTAGTTGCGGTGTTGCCGGTGTTGATTTCGGGGACTAAAAACGATGATGAAAAATGTTCGGTGACTACCATTTTTCACTGACGAAAACGATATAAAAACTAAATCAAAACTAGCTATGATGATGACTAAAACTATACGAACAGCGAGACGCGTTTCTTGTGAGCTTGTATATTATTTTCAGCATGCAACCAAGTGTAAAAACAGGCATTGTTTGCTGTCAAAATCAACACTGGTGCTCAGTCAATAGCAGATCTACAAACTCGCAACCCTGTCACAGACGTAACGCGTTGTGAGCTTGTATACTGTATCTGCTATTTACGGCAGGCAACACCAGTGGGCAACTTAAAGGACCACTTCACCACTTTTCAACCTATCTTCATATAATAGGTCTTCACTAATAATCATGATAAAATGGCACGATTTTTTTCTACTCAGTCTGTGTCTCATATAGGAGGGCTGTGGGCAGTTTAGAAACAGTCTTCCAGTGACATCATCATTAGGCAGATTCTTTTTTAAACAAGATTTTCAAAAATGTTTCGATTTTCATTATCGTGAGAACGATGGCTTCCATTTTCGCATTGCAACTTTTCAGAACTAGAAAGCCTGCAGTTTTTATTAGCTTGTATTCCCCATCGATAATGTCACTGGAAGACGGTTTCTGAACTGCCCACAGCCCTCCTATGAGAGACACAGACTGAGTAGAAAAAAATCGTGCCATTTTATCATGATTATTAGTGAGGACCTATTATATGAAGATAGGTTGAAAAGTGGTGAAGTGGTCCTTTAAGTATAAAGCAGGCTTGATGCTAACCGGGGTCTGTGAACATTATAGCATCAGCTCTATCGCTAAACTCTACGTAGTCAGTCTGAATCATTGCTATTTGTATTTTATGTTCTCCTATGCAGTGTTGAGTTTGTCTAAAACTATGACGATAAATGTTCGTCGACTACCTTTTTTCACTGACAAAAAACTAAATGGAAACTATATGAAAACTAAGCTATGGTGACTAAAACTGATAGTAACTTTCGTCAACAAATAAAAACTAGACTAAATTGTTAGGAACTGTTCAAAAATAGCAGATTTAACGTACAGTACAAATACCAAAACAATACGTAGGAGGTCTGTGTGAGACAGTGTGCACCGAAAGTGGCAATCCATTGAAAAGCATCCGATTACATCATGTACAGTGTAGGACGGTTATCTCTCTCTCTCTCTCTCTCTCTCTCTCTCTCTCTGTATATCAGTCATTCCATCAGGTCTCCTACAGTTGTGGGTTGGTCAGAGATGGGGGGGGGTGGTTTGGGGGGGTGCGGCGGATCGCATTTCACAGCAGATTTACCATCTGTCTCACACACACACACACACACACACACACACACACACACACAGTCACACACACACACACACACGCACGCCATTCAAGGTGGTGCGTGCGTGACTGCATGGGGCACTGCAGCGGTGAAGGAAAACACACTCACAAATCCCAACGTGAGTCTCTAATCTCTGCACACAAACACGCTGCTTATTCTATTAGGCCACCGTTTCCCAACATGGGGTCGGGGAGCCACACGGGGTCCGTTTCCCCAACATGGGGTCAGGGAGCCCCACAGGTCCAAGGGGACTCCTAACCCGTTTTGGACTGAGGCCCATTCTACAAAATGTCTTCTAAATCCTGATCGTTTTCAGAAATACCTATGTTTCAGTGTAATTTTCGTCGACTAATAGTAATACTATGACAAATAGTAATGTCCGTCGAGTACCTTTTTTCACTGACGAAAACTACAAAAAAACTAAATAAAAACTAAGCCATGATGACTAAAACTATGACTAAATAAACTAGACTAAAATGTTAGGAAGGGA
Source organism: Protomyctophum bolini (assembly GCF_963924005.1). Taxonomy (NCBI): domain Eukaryota; kingdom Metazoa; phylum Chordata; class Actinopteri; order Myctophiformes; family Myctophidae; genus Protomyctophum; species Protomyctophum bolini. The sequence continues at coordinate 13,241,447 of NC_137885.1, read as the reverse complement.
CTAGTGGACAAGAGATCTAGTATAAGTCATTTTACAATTGGTTGCATGCTGAAAATAGCAGATCTACAAGCTCATAACGCATTGTAGATCTATTTCAGCAAGTGTAAAAACAGCCATTACGACGGCATCAAGGCCCGTCAAAATACATTAGACTAAAATCTTATGATATTTAGTCGACGAAAACTGGACTAACACTAAAGCATTCCAGGTGACTAAAATGTGCCTGAAACTAAATGAAAACTATTCAAGAGACTACAACTAAAACAAACATTTGCTGCCAAAAACAACATATCAAGCAGAACCACAGAACCAAACTATACCGTGAGCACTGAATCTACACTGTAAAATCTTAAACATGTCAATTTAACTAAAAGTTGCAGCCAGGAACATTTGGCCTCCTCACACAAGTTTAGTAACACAAGTAGCCTACAAAACACACACACACACACACACACACACACACACACACACACACACACACACACACACACACACACACACACACACACACACACACACACACACACACACACACACACACACACACACACACACACACACACACACACACACACACACACACACCCTGGCAGAGTTTACAGGCGGCTTTGGTGTAAATAGGCCACATGGTGAGTTAATGACAGAAGACTGGCCAGCTGATAATAACATAAACACAAAAGGAAAAGTGGAGACAAAGACCGTCCAGTGAGCAGCTGTGTTGAACAAACCACTTATAGAAGCTGTTGGACCGCGGTGGTGGAAAAATGTACTCGTTGTTGTACAGTAAAAGTATCAATACGGCAGGAATGTACAGTAAGTAAGTAAAAAGTCTGCAATTCAAACTTTACTCGAGTAAAAGTACAAAAGTATTGGTGACAAAATGTTCTTAAAAATACCAAAAGTAGAAAGTACTCATTATGCAGAATGTCCCGCTTCACACGGATAAGGTTGAAGTTTGTAATGTATGTTTTGTCAGAAACAATAACTACAGTAGTAAATAAAAGTTTTAAACTATAATTAATTATAGGGGTAAAAGTACGATATTTGCCTCCGAGATGTAGTGACCAATACCAAGTATGGTCACATTGAATTGAATGTTGAATACATTTAATATTGGAATTGGAAATACTCCAGTTGTCCAGTAAAGAAAACATTGTAACCCAAGTACAGTACTTGAGTAAATGCCATCTCTCACCAGGGCTTCTGGACGCTAATGTGAGCCGAGAGATGTCCCGAGTCCTGACAGCACCGCGGACGGACACACAAAGGAGAATGTTAATAGAAGGAATGTGATATTTGTAATAATACAGTCTCTGTTACAGTCCGAGCAGCGTGAGAATATAGTGAGTTAGATTGGGTGTTTAGTTTACTGTTGTTTACTGCAGTGCTTCTCAACCTGTGGGTCGGGACCCTCATGGGGATGTGTGACAATGTTAAAAAAAGAAAAGAAAATGAGACCATCTGCATCAAATTAATCAACAAACTACACTATAAAGACTGGTCAGAAAGAGGCAGTAATTGTGAAAATTCTACAAGCTCACAACGTGAAGCGTTGTTGGCCTTTTTTCACAATATCTATCCCTGGAAACATGTAAAAGCCAACTGAAACTAAATGCAATGCCTCAGGGTCCCCGATCAAATCTGAAATTCTTAGGGGTCGCGGCCTAAAAGAGAACCATTGGTTTACTTATGAACTCCTCTGAGAATGTAAAAAAGGTACCAAATCGACTCATAAGGGTCCATTTGTACAGTCTCTGAGTTACAGACCAGTTACAGCAGTGTCCATTTGGTTCCCAACTGAAACTATCAATCATTTAGCTGGCGACCCCAGGTTGGCAGAGGAAGTGTAGCGCCCAGGATTACATTAGATAATTGACACAGGGTGAAAAAAATGGGTTGCAAAATCGTGGGATAAAAATTATAGTAAAAAAAAGAATGTCCCCGCCAAGGACCCCTAGGGGTCCCCAGACACCCCGTTGAGAACCAGTGTTGACCTACAGCTTACTAGAACAACAGCAATGTCGCTAGAGGGTGCAGTAAAGCCTGGCTAGCTGCCAAGGTGGCTGGCATGGTACCAGCACTCAGCTGGTTGGCCTGGGATAATCTCCCACTAATGACAGTCCATGCAGGCCAGTCCAGTCCGGGGTCCAGCACTGCTACCACTCCAGTACCGGGTCTTATGCTTTCCCTTGACAGGACAAGTCCAGGTGCAAAAGCAAGCGGCAACAGGTTCACTTTTCACTGTTGGTGGTCTCGGCAAAGGGCTTTCGTGTGTGTGCGTGTGTGTGTGTGTGTGTGTGTGTGTGTGTGTGTGTGTGTGTGTGTGTGTGTGCGTGTGTGTGTGTGTGTGTGTGTGTGTGTGTGCAGCATTGAAATGTACAGAGACAGAAGTACAAGAGTCACATCGTCATTAGTCAGAGTCAGAGTTTAGTCCACGGGGACACGACGAGTCATAAGAGAACCAGTCATGTTGGTCATTCGACCGCGGACCGGGCGGGCAGGAGGGACGCCTTCACGCCTTGTAACACAACCAGAACGATGGAGCTATAGCACAAAAACAAACACCAACTGATTTACACCTGTAAGCCCAGACTGTGATGTGACAATTGTGATGTCACAATAAAGAGTCTGATTCTGTTTAGTGGATGTTAGTGTCACTGTCTCACATGAAGGACTGACCCAGCCTGTCAGTCTTCCGTACAGGGAAGGATTAATCTGCGTTCACCGCTGGTACCGACTTGCCCTAGTGCAAGGGTAAACAGTAATAAACACCCACTTAAAATGCAGAGAGACCATGTAGTGCCTCAATGAACCGAGCATCAGGGAGGAGTCTCCACTTCCGCTTTATATTTTACTCATGACAGCTCTTCCGTTGCTCCAGACTGTATGATGAAAGCATTTGGAAATTTGCGAGAGGCAACAGTCTGGTAACGCGAGACTAGGCTTTCAGCCACCACCTCCTACTAGGGATGTCAGGGGTTAACCGGCTAACCGACCGTTAAGAAACATCCGGATATTTTTTATCAGCTTTAACGGTTAATTTGCATAATACTAAATGCGTGTTCTGATCTTAAATCCCTTTATTTTAGATCGTTTTTAGTAATAGTACAACATAAACATTACAGAGACTGTAGTTGTCACTGTACAATACTTTAAAACAGTCATGTTGCACACATGCCTGTGTGTGTGTGTGTGTGTGTGTGTGTGTGTGTGTGTGTGTGTGTGTGTGTGTGTGTGTGTGTGTGTGTGTGTGTGTAGGAGGCTCCTACACACACACACAGAGTCCACACCATCCTGTTTTAGGTCCAATGACAGAGCCGGCCTTTTTTTCGCTAGGTTGCTCAGCCTGTTACTGTCCCTCTTGTTGACGTAGCCCCACAGCATGGAACTGCAGAGAGAGAAGAGGACACCGGCCACAACAGACCGGTAGAACATCTGTTCTGCACTGAGCATCCTGTTACGCACGCCAACAGACAGACCCGAGCCTCCTCAGACAGGAAGAGAAATGTATATGTTGACTGAATCTTCCGCCGTAGTCTGAAAACCCACCTCAGACTCCATCATGGCCCGTAGCACTTGCCCTAGCCCCGGCGACGTTACAGGCATAATTATGCAAAGGCTCAACTTATGTAACTTAGATAGCATTTTATGCAGCACTTTAAAGTATATACCTGTATGTATAGATCCTTATATAGATATTCCACTGTTACGCATGTTTCATGATAACTACTTTTTATGTATGTGATGTATCGCCATGCTTTTTGTTCTTGCTTAATGTAAGTCGCTCTGGATTAAGAGCGTCTGCTAAATGCCTAAATTGTATAAAAGAAGATATTGATCATAATGGGTATATGGTAGCCTTTATTTTAATAAAATTTGTGTGAAATCAAGGTTTTCAAAATGTTAACGATGTTGCTGCTGCACTCCCTTGACAGAATATCGATCAAAACATTGGTAATAGGTGGTCCTGGTTAGTGATGAGATAAAGTAGACCTTTAAAGCATTTACCATTACGTATAAGAGTGTGCACACTTAGCTGGGCTTATCAAGGTCACAGCGAGACAAAGATTTTGATGGTGTCTGAAACAGTGAGACACGTCAGCTCACCAGGACAGACGACACCTCTGCCTTGCGCTTCGAGGGGGCGCCCCGACCAACGGACTGATATGGAGCGAATAATAGATAATATAACCTAGAGTAATATAATTAATAATAATAATAATATAACAGGTCGTATCTGCTTTTATCCATGTTCATTTGCTGTTCATATTCACATGGTCCCATTTTGTAATCATTAAATACCGGTATGCCATTTCTTAACCCATTTAGACCCGAACTCGATTATACAAAATGTCTTCTAACAGACAGTTTTCTGAAAAGTCCTATGTTTCTATGTAAGTCGTGCTCAAACTATTTCATGTCAAGGGCCCCAAAAATTATATGTACTAGCCCTTACCCGTTGCCTCCTGTTGGCCGTGGGGGATACTGTGCCCTGGGTGCGTTTTCGCATTTTTTATTCACTAATAAATTTATTATTAATCTATAATTTGTTAAATTGAAAAAAGGGCTTTGTTAAGACCTCCATATTATTATGGTCAATGCCTGTGTGAAAAGTGATGATGATGATGATGATTTGGCCTCCGACCCTCATCTCAAAATATGTTGTTCCAGGGACGCCCCCAGAAGCAAAGATTTTAGTTCAAATGTTCGTTCTGAAAGAATATATATTCCAAATTTGCGCCACATTTTCACGATTTAAAAAAAATAGCTCGTAGCTCTATAGATCTGTAGATCTGCTATAACATAATGGTTTAAACACCAAAAGGGGTTCCCGCCCACAATGGGTTAAGGTCCTATTGAGTTTATGTCTACAGCCTTTTTTATTGGACTTTAGATCATTTGCACGCCAGTTCCGACGCACCCCTAAAGTCAGGATCAGGACTCAAAAATCACCCATGGTTCAACCTAGACCTGTACTTAATGAATACAATTCTAATTATATTGTACAACCAGTGCAGGTACTGTATGTGAATATGCATGACTGTGGAGGTCTCTTACTGCATGGCTACCAACGCAGAATGTCTGCCTCTCCGCTGCACCTGGTCAGTAAAATGATAGCCTACTGATTTTTCTGATTTCCATGTGACACAAAAGCCAACGATGTAGCCCAATTATCTGTTGTAAAAGACACTAAAAGGTGAGCCAGTTTCACTTGACACTGCCAGCATTCCCAGGCCAGACATTGAGAAAGTGGGTCAGTGTCACATGGTTCGTAGGAAGCCATTCACTGCAGTGACATTCATATGTGCACTCTCTCTCACACACACACACACACACACACACGCATTTCACTACGATACTTGTGGGGGGCATTTACGACTGTGATTTTATTGAGTGAATAAAAAAATAAATTGCCATTTAACCATAGACAAACGCCAACAAGGACAATAGCAGAGCTTGTAGATATGCTATTTTTGGTGCACCAGTGCGGTTCTTCTAGAATCTAGTACAAACCGAACCCCTAAACCAAATTTCTAAAATGTCTAATCCTCCTAACCCCAACCTGAGGCTGAATAATTTCCTAATTGTAAGCTTAACTCCCCCATTATCTTCTGGAACCATAAAACAAACAACCAGTTATCTTACGAGGACCAGGACCCACTGTCCTCACAATGTCTATGTTTAGACTTGTGGGGACATTTGGCTCTCACAAGTATAGTAATACAAGTACACACCACACACGTGTGCTCATGTACATAAACACACACACACAAATACACACCCTGAATGAATGCAAATGAAACCTTCGCAAGCCGGGGGGAATCAGTGACACTGTGTGATTCATGTTAGCCAGGCTTCATCTCACCTACATAACTAGAATCAAATCCACTTTATTTGCCAAAGCAAACGTTCCCTAACATCCCTCCAAGGACATGTTTTTTTTGGTGCGGAGATGCAGAGGGCTCGGGCAAAATAACGCAACACGCTGAAACGCAGGACCTCACACACACACACACACACACACACACACACACACACACACACACACACACACACACAGGGGCTGTGTCACTCACAACCGTGAGATTTACTTTGTGAAGAAGATTTGCACAGGGCACTATCAAATATACACAAATTAATAAACACATGGTGAGCTGGTTGATCAGATTTGCTATTTTTGAAAATGTTTTTTTCCCTAAATGACCTAAAATAGGTTGAAAGTGGTTAAAAGATGAAACGTGACATTTCTGTACATGTCATTAAACTGTTTAACAGATGAATGAAAAGGACTATGCAAAATAACTGGTGACAGGCCTCTCTACACACAAATCAAAACATATACGAGTTAAGAACACGTGTATTAATGTTGTCTATTTTGTCTCGATGATGATGACATTGAAGCAAGCGCACACAGTCAGACACAGCCCGTCCAGTCCTCCACCTGCAATGCATAATAATAAGCCAGTACCTGCTGCCTCACGCGATACAGGCACTGCAGGACCTCACACTCACAGGCAACTCAAGGGCACGCAGGCCACAGTGCTGCTTGCATAACACACACAGTCTGAGGAGGGCTACAGTACATCACAATCTGTGTACTGTGTGCCCGTGAAGCGCGAAGCCGCATTTTTCATGCCCGCCACTGCTGCTGCCGTTTTGGGCTATTTCCAGCCCTTAAAGTAGGTTATGAGTCACAGCATGACACTCAAACTCTGGGAAAAATGGAAGGCGAGGGAGGGCGAAAACAGAGGAACAAGCGTGTCGACTGACTATTGTGTTACGTAGCTCCAACATCTGTGCCGCTGCGTGTGTGCTGTGTGCGTGCTCCTTTCTGAACCGCGGCACTATACTCTCTCTGCTGCTACTCCATGCTATACTAATGTGTGTAAGAGGCAAGCTTAAACTCGACAAAGATATGATCGTTTCTTTCTGTCTGTCTGTCTGTCTGTACAATGTACATACCGTGTTCTATTTTTAACTGGCCCTAGTCATATTTTGCAGCACCCATTTCCTTTTACGCGTTTTCTGTAAAGCAGGTAAAGCATCTTTGAGTATGCAGAATAAACAATATGTAAGTCTATAAGCTTAACGTATTGTTAGTCTTATTAATTATTATTATGCAACATAGAAATAATGGGTTTCACAGATTTTACTTTCTAACCAATGTTAATGTAAACAAACAGTAAAACAGCTAGGAATTCATAGATAAGGAAGGTGAGATACAATTGTATTATTCCACAAGGTAAATTTGTCAAGGAAATGTGAACATGTTGGGTAATAATGTAACACAATAACCTGGTTTATCCAGCTCAGGAAAAGCTGTGTGAAAGTGAGCGTAAGCCTTCACCTTGCACCTTCACCCTTTTGGACTAATATTTTCCCAAACTACCACTACGTCCAAGTGTGTTCAGCTGTTCACTAATACATGCTGGCTTGTGGTGGATATTTTTGTAAAAATAATTTAAAAAAATAGCCAAATACACACATACAAAGTGTTGGAGTTTGTAAGCAGTCGTTTTTATTAACGGGTCGCGCTTCTGCCTCCTGCATTATGTGCAAAATTCAAAAACAGGTAGTACGCAGGGCCGTTCAGTGACTTCGACAAGTGCTTCCAAACTCCAACACAAAGATTCACCTGCACAGAATCTCTTGACAGAAAGTATCTCATAACATGTCTACGGTGGATCTTTATGAAACAAACGCTTTGCAGATTGAAAGAGTATAATTCAAGCTTTCCCTACAGCTGCAATGTTGGTGAGTTTAACGTTGTTTAATACAAGCAGATCGCAAAAGCAATTTGGATGAATAGGGAATAGTCAATGGAGGGTATTGCAACTCTAGATTCATCCAACTATTTAAAGACATCTAGATTTGCAAATTGCGGGCCGGCTACATGTTCTGAAGAAAACCTGGAGACTGATATTCAGTAATTGGGTCTTAGGACAAGGCCAAGTTAGACACATTTGTCTGTGTACGGACATATTGATGACGCCTGCTTACACTGTACAGAAAGAGATATTAGCTAACTTAATACAATCCCCATTCCCCACACAGACAGACTTCTGTGTGTTATTGTTCTAAGGTCAAAGGAGTCAGGTGTGGTGGCTTGGAGCCAAGTGCGCATCACCATCGTGACATAGTATCATCATAGCTCATTTTCATTATCCTTCCATGTGCCTGTCATGAGGTTAAGATATTAACCACACAATGGATTACATCACCCATTTTCAAATAAAAACATGCCACGCAATAAACTCTGAGGGTGCAAATGTTTGCATTTGGAACACTCTCGAGTCTCGAGCAGTTATTATAACCAAAATGGTTAGAGGCTACACTTTTATGAGGATTGTGTTTATGCCGTGCCACGCCTACTAATAATAATAATAACAAGCAACCAAACACTAGATAAATTAAATTGTGAGATGCTCTGATCACAAAAATGAATATAAGAATACAAAAGAACTATGAATCAACCTTAACAAAAAAGGTTGTAGTAGCATTGTTATATGATGTCTTCCACCAAAAGATGCTCAAATTGAGAAGACCACCAGATGAATGCAATTAACCATCAGCTTTTTATGGACAACCAACAGTGTGTGTGGATTCACTGACTGGACCACCTAAGCAGACAGACACACAGTGTGTCTCTCTCTCTCTCTCACAGACACACACACACACACAGACACACACACACACACACACACACACACACACACACACACACACACACACACACACAGCAGCCAGCAGTCTAGCCTTGCCTTACCTTCAATGGCAATGACATGCTCCCTGATCTGGTTCTGCAGCAGGGGCTCCTCCACCCTCTCCAGCAGCTCGTAGATGGAGTAGATGTTCGGGTGGACCGACTCGAACCTCTGGATCTCGGCCCGGATGGCGGCCGAGTTGGCCAGATGCTGCTGGTAGTTCATGACTGAAGAAGAACCCTTCTTTTAGAACCGGGTCCGGAACCTCTGGTGTTGTTGATTGTAACGACCCCCAGCAAAGGGGGGGATGAATGGAAGACAAGGCTGGATCAGCAGTAATTCAGCTTGGGGGTCTGCACTGGAGGGTCCCACATGAGGGGGAGGTGGTGGTGGTGTTTATTTAGATACTATATAATTAAACCCCCTTTGCGTCTGGATCTATATTTAGCATTTGGTGTTATGTAGGTTTATTTATATTATATAATGTTGTGAAGGTTGTTCTCTCCGGACCTCTCTCTCTCTCTCTCTGGCTCTCAGAGCGGCTGCTGGCGCAAACCTGGCGCATAAGAAGTGACAGATGTGCGGTCACACACCGTCTCCATGTCCCCCTCTCCCACCAATCCGTCCGGGGGAAAAACGGGAAAGAATCCAGTAATTTCACAGCCGATCCAGGACCTACACACGCATGATATCACTGACACGGAATCCGGGGAGGAGGTTCTAGTTTAGATCCATTAAATTAAAAGAAAAAAGGCCCTTCTCGTCTCTCTCTCCCACCTTTTTAGGGTGAGTTAGCATTAGCCGCACGATGCTAACCAGTAGCTTCTTTGGCTGCCTTGACTGTGCTGCTTCCCTCCAGTCCAACCAGAGCGAGGCAAGCACCGCTTCTGGAAAAGAGACGTACCGTAACCCGGTGCAGTGAGTCCCGAGTCCCGCACAGAAGAAGAAACCCAGTCCCGGTTCGGTTCTTGTTATGATGAAGAAGCCCCTGGGTCCTCCAGATCACTAAATAATAAGAGAAATCCCCGGATAGAGATAGTTGATATAAATCAATTCCCACACACACACACAGTCTGTTGTTTTGTCTTCAGGAACCATCTAGTCTGTGTTGTTTGTTTGTTATGTCCAGTTTTTTTAATTGTGGGTCCTCTTCTTCTTTACTTGACAGAGTGGGATGTGAGACCCGGGGGTCTGTCTCTATCTGTCTGTCTGGTGGTCCGTAGCGGATCATCCCTCCATTGCCGTCCAGAGGAGAGGCGGTCCACCACAGGGCAGGAGGAGAGAGAGAGGAGTGTTGTGTTGCACCGTGGTGAATTTCCTCCTGGAAAAACCAACCACCTCCTCCAAGCGGCGTGGGGAGGGATTTTATTTTACCTTGTTGTTTATCTGTAAGACACACATTATGATGATAGTGAGTTTACACGAGGGCTATTTGTGCCACGAATGAATGAATGAATGAAACAGAAAATAAACACACAAATAGCCTAGAAGTCAAGTGTCGAGTGACACAGTCTTCTCCTCATGTTTCTGGAAACACTGGAGGCAATGTTTATATGTTTTTAATTGACAAGGACTGCCTGGAGTGAAAATAGCCTGATATATAGGCTATCTATGTGTTGTTTTTGTATTTGCTGTTGTGTTTTTACATGTTGTTTGTATATGGACCCATTGTGTCTGAAATAAAGTTTTCAATCAAGTCAATGGGCATTGGTTCTGAAAGCATTTAATCTCAACTTGGAGCCCCGAAATGAATGTTTATTTAGCCCCCCATCTTAATACATTGTTAAACACACAATACATTTACAGAAGGGCGGGCGTGGGGGTGCGCGCACCTTTCTCCTGGTCAGTAGCCTAATATTTAAGATAGCTTAAATAATTTAGGCTATTTTACTTACGTTTTCATAAACCAACAAAAAAGTATTTTGAGGCTAACATTAATTAAGTGACAAGTCCATAGACTTGGCTGGCAGGCTAGCTATCTGGCTAGCTATCTAGCTATCATTCATAACTTACCCCAAACATTTACTTTAGCTGGGAAGATAATTTTATAATTAGGCTCACGACAAACATTAAAAGAAAGGCGTAGCCATGTTGTAAAAAAAAAACCTAATGACAGCTGAGCTGACACTGTGACAGGACAGGTGAGGAGAGATTCATGCGCCCCGCGTAAAAGGTAAACCGGACAGAACCAGTCAAGCGCCGGCAGGTGGTCTGCAGCAGAGTAATCTGTGGTGACACGCTTTGATCTCGCCGCGTTCCAAACATTGGAACTATCCCATTGAGATAGAATGAGGCGCACTTCCGCATTGCATTGTTACAATGGGAGTCAACGCTAGTGTCGCCAATCTTTTACTAGATCACTCACAATAAAACATTTTTCTAAAATGTAGGGGGCTACATTTAAAAATATGTTTTTATAATAGGCTACTGTAATTAGCCTAGCCGTTGTAGGCCTACTGTGCATAAGTGATATTGTTTTGGTTTGGTTTATTATTCAAATATAATATAGGCTATATATTCTGATTATATATATAAGCTATATATATATAGGCTATATATATATATATATATATATATATACACACACACACACACACACACACACACACACACACCCACCCAGGGTCCTCTCCCTGGGTCCCCTGGCACAGGCACTCACACCCGGCCTTGCACCACCATCGAACTCCGGGGCGCACTTCCAGGGGACCCGCACAGATATATATATATATATATATAGTAGGCCTAATCAGTTTGCTCAATAACAGAGGTAGGCTATAACACATTTGCCAATTTCATCCATTCAGGATTCAATTAAATTCAAATTGTTCCAGTGCCAATTTTGTCTGCTCCTTTTTTGTGTCATCAGTTTCTAATTTCACTTGTTTGTCCTGTATCATGTAAGTTATCTCTCCTGATTGGTTAACATCGGTATCCTGACCTTAGATGGCATTTACCGTTTTCTGCTGGAGAGACAGAGACATGCGTTACTAAACAAACACACTACGATTTCTATCAGAATACAGCAATTTAACAATTTAACATGTCTGTGTCTTCTGTGAGGAAGAAGCCCAACAAACCCACGGACGGTGAGGCCTTTAGGAGGGTCATTCAAGCCGCAAGCGGAGCCTGCAGCACCACCATGGGCCAGGTGGAGCCTGCAGAACCATTGCAGCTCTAAAATCCACTACTCCTGTCTCCTGAATGAAGTGCCTGGTGCTGGGACTCTGGTGCAATGCACAGGTCCTGGACCTGCATGGTGAGAGCAGGAGTGGACCTGGTGAGACGTAGGAGGGCCGGACAGGATCCAACCCACAGAGCCTAGTCCTTCCATGCGCCAGATTGATGTGATCATCCCGCATACCCAGTCCCGGCAGAGTAGTTCAGGAAGAACAGATTGTGTGGCCCTGGTTCTTTCACTGATCGAGGGTAGCTACTGTACTGGGACGTAAGTCGGCACTTGATCACCCCCGGTTGGGTCACCTGAGTGAGGGGTATGATGTTGCGAGACCTGAAATCCAGATGTCCTTACATCACTGAGCTGAGGATACGTGCCAGGTGCATCCATGCGATGTATTTTTGTTTTAGGTGAGACATGACCTTTGACATGACCTATTAATGTCTCAATAGAACAGAGCAGGGAGACAAATTACAACCACCCCAATTGTATAAGCTGTATTAACAACTAACATAGCCTACTCTACCATACAGATTGGACAAAATTAAAATGTATTCATTAAAAGGTTACATAGTGCCGCTTTAAGTAGACTACTCTCAAATGGTTCTCTATTATATCTATGCACTGTATAATACGATTAATATACAAACACCTAGAGTTCAGAGCTTGAAATTTAAAACAGTGTCACGTAATAAAAAGACAAACATTTTGTCTTTATTACATGACAATTACAACAATTTCTTTAATGTATGGGTAGGTTACCTGACAACACTTCCGCAAGGCAAAATAGTACCCCATGCAAAGCCTGCTGGTTCCCAGTTCAAGAAGGTGATCGTTGCGTGGAGCTTACGCAACAATGACCAATTCCACTGTCCTGTTTAGTTTGTTCTGGTTTGACACAGAGCCATCTAATAGAAGAGTTACGATATTGAGGGGGCAGAAACCGAGCGCTCGAGGGCTGTTCATGCAGCCTGAACTGAGACAAGCTGGAGTTGGAAATACATTGTTTCCAATGAGGGAGGCGCAAATAAGAGCTATTCTAGGCATGTGTGCAACATGCCAACTGTTTTAAAGTATTGTACAGTAACAACTAAAGTCTCTGTAATGTTTATGTTGTACGATTTCTGACAAACAATCTAAAATAAAGGGATTTAAGATCATTAAAGCTGGGCTGTTGCCTGAGTTCAATGCATTTCTGCCTACTTCCGGTCCCCATTCTCAATAGAAGTCTATGTAGGAGAGCCGCCATTGGACTGGACCCATGAAGTGAACAGAGTTTTTGTCTTATTCTATGGCTCTGGTTTGACAAAAGCACAAGTTAACATTGACACGTTAGCATTTTGAACAGCTGCCACAATAACATAAACGAACATGTAACAAAACAAACAAAAATCATCGTAGCAAGAATTCCCAATGTATAAACACAAGAGAAATACAATGCTATACATTTTATTTTCTACATTAACACAGACATAAACATATATTTGATGCATGTGTGTATAATCAAACATATATTGTAAAAAGAAAGAAAGAAAAACATTGCCATATTGACACTGCATGTGTGTACAAATGGAACCTAATGGACATAACTTGTGAACAGTGTGTGAAATAAATACAAAAAGTTTGAGGAAGTTTGCTGGTACAGAATTATTGTATAGGTGCTGGTAGAGTCAGTGTTATTGTATGGGTGTTGGTATAAGCATACATGGGCAACTGGTGGCACTTAATGCGGCTCGCAGGTTAATATCAGAATACTGATATATTAGTGATTTCAGCGGTTACAATTCCAAACATGCAAACAAGATCAGCTTTAATTACTTCAGTCTATATATGTACTGTAGCTTAATGACTAGTATTAAAATGTTATTGTCCAATGTATTTGTATTTAGTTCATAAAGTTAACATAACTATAACTAAATGCATTTGAAATTAAATAAAAAAAGGTTACTTTTCAGGATTCCAATAAAAAAATAGCAAAAATAAATAAATAAATCAGGGTTTCAATTCAAATATTTATCATGAATTGAACAAGGTGGACCCTCTTGTAAACAAGTCTAGTGCTTTATTGGTCGTCCACTCACAGTTAACAGTTTTTTGTATTGAGTTGTGCTTGAAATGTAGGCTACTGTAATTCTGCAAACTGTTAATCAATCAATCAATATAGCAAAAATAGCTGATCTACAAGCTCAAAACGCGGCGCAGTTGTAGATCGGCTATTTTTGAGTGAGTGTGGAAATATAGTGGCCCTCTCCATCGTCCAAAGTTGCCCACCACTGATAGAGTCAGTGTTATTGTGTGGTCGCTGGTATGGCCTCCCCGTTCACCAGCAGATAGTGAACAATGCCAGTCTTCTTCTTGCCTCCACTGTGTCCACTGACAGCCTTGATGCAACACTCATGTTCCTCCAACAAGAAGTGTGTCTCTGTTCCGTCGTCCACAAACTCCCCCTGTGAACAGTCAGGTCAGTTCGTTATTAGGTTACGCTTTCAGGCGTTTTGGACTTTACTCGATTTTCAAGGCCGCCTTCAAATCTAGTCCTACGATGGTATGCAGTTGCACTGATCGTAGCAACGGTCACAGAAAAGACACTGCTGTGTAACACTGCTGTGGTGCCCCACGTGTGTGCAATTTAGGTTTTTTGGCGTGACTATATTCTCATGCCAAGTTTGGTGCAGATCAGAGCAACAGTGCACCTTGACAACATGTAAGCAGAGTTTTAAAACATGGTTCCTGGCAGAAGTAAGCTGTTTTGTACAACGTGGGGAACTCAGGGCCCCCTGGCACTGTAAGCTGGGTTGTACAATGTGGCTCCTGGTGAGACTCAAAGAGGAGAAAAAACATCTGCATACTAGTCTCTAGAGCTCCGAGACATACTTTTTAAGAGGCAACAATTGCAACGTTTCGACCTACAAGGTCTTCATCAGGCAAATATTACAATGACAGAAAAAAAGGGCAGATATATACAAAAATCATTGATTAATGAGCATGCATTACACCTCAGGAGTTGGAAGGAGCACAGCAGCAACCTAAACCTGGTGAGACTATCATGACAGAAGCCTGAACAGTGTTTATGCCAAGTTTGGTGCGGATCGGGGCAATGATATGCTTGTGTTTCCCAGGTCATGTGCCCACCTGGGGCATTCCCCATAACAGGGCGCCGTCCCCCCCTAGGAGGGCCTATATTCAGCAATTAGTGTAGATTTTCGTCTTACACAAACACAAATTCCCATTGACAATGAATGGAGAATTTACGTGTGTCTAAGCAAATCAACATCATGATGATGTAAGATGATAGGAGCGCCCCTCACTTCACACGGGTGGGATTTTTCCAGGTAAATGTACTTAGTTACGATCCAACAATGCTTATTACTGTCCATCACTTAAGTCTTAATCTTAAACCTTTTACTATTTTCACCAAAATGTTAGCCCCAGAATAGGGGTTCAAGTCAGGTACAAAATGTTCACACAGGGTCCCTGGTGGTTCACCTGGTGTACCGCTTTTTAATCTGGTTCAGTGTTTTTGTTGGGTCCGTTGTCTCCCCTCTCCTCCTCACTCCCTCGTCTCAGCCCAGTGTGCTATCAAATCCTACTGTATATTAAAATTGCCTAGAGGGTGCGTTTATCTTGGACCGTGGATGTCAGGGGCCCGGTCAGCCAGAATAAATGTTTATCTGATCAACATTAATAACCCCTTAAGACCTGAAGCCGATTGTACAAAATGCCTTCTAAAGTCTATAACAGTTATTTTGTGGAAAAATGTATGTTGCTATGTTAGCGGTTCTCAAAACCTTTTCATGTCAATGACCCCCAAAATGATATGCATTTGGCTGCGGACCACCATCTCAAAATATTTTTGTTCCAGGGACCCCCAGAAGCAAAGACTTTGAAAAAAATATAATATATATGATTCTCACAAACATCATCAGGTGTAAAGGACTTTAGTTAATTAGCAAGGACACAGTAGTATTTGGGAAAAAACATCAAAGCGCTACCCGATTTGCCAAAGCTAGTTCTATTGTTGCATTTCAATAGCATGAAGGGCTTTGTTCCAAAATGCAAAACAATATCAGTATTCACTCATCTAATGTGTTTTTCCACATAGGCTAAATATAATCACGCTCCTCCTAGTCTTCATAGCTCAACAACAGTATCTTAATCCCTTCACAAAGAGCACTTACCAAAGAACCAGAAGTCAATAGCTGGTCTTTACAGTAGTCTAATCCCGGGCGATTTATTTCTATAGCTCAGTACATAATGATGTGTGTGAACTTTGATTCACTGTTTAGTGTGCCAACCAAATGATCAGAGGAATACTAAACTATTGTGGAAGATCAAAGGAGTAATATGCTCAAATTTGCATATCAGCTGACGGAAAACAATGCATGCGGCAGATAGGACATCAGTGTTTTGTTTTGCCCCTGGGGGGAGGGGGGGCAATAGACAGAATTATGTTTACATGTGTTGTGTTACTGTTAGGGTCACTGGCATAATTTAATAAGACTGAGGCTGCTGTTTTTCTGTTGACAATGACCTCACTTCCTTTTGCAATGCATTAGACTAGAGGTCTAATGGGGGGAGGGATTGGGACCCCTCCCCCCATGAATTGAGGAGGGGGCGTCCCAAGATAACAGTGAAATGTGTGAGCGTTGTGAGCTTATAGATCGGCTATTTTCACAATATGAGAAGCCTGCCATGCCATCGCACAAATTCTAGCTTTTCACCAGAGGAGAAAAACGTTTTTTCTTTTTTTCAAAATGAGTTAATTGCACAGGCAGACTCTTCACATACTAGAGCATGTCTGAAATAAGTGTCAGAGCTGAAATTGACATGTAAATATGAAATAAATGCTTAAACATGTAGTGTAATGTTAGAGACCACAGAAGTGGACCTTTCAAGCCTGTTTTCTCAACTCGCTGTTTTCTGCAAGAAAATCACTCTATAAACCATATCTCCAAAACTGGTGGGTCAAACTGAACAACCAATGTCAATTTGAAGCTATGCTTACATGAAAAAAACGATGGCAATGGCAGTCCCTCAGTCAAATTTGATCACATATGTATCTATGGAACCGAGTCAAACTAAATCTCATGCCACAACTCCTACAATTCAGGGTGTCAGGGTGGGTCCCCAGTTCAAATATGATCATTTTGGGGGTCACTGCCTAAAAAGGTTGACAACCAGTGCATTAGAGCAATGTTTCCCAGGTCAAGCCTTTCCTATGGAAAAAAACTTGTACATCAGCTATATTCACCGTTTTTCAAACAATTAATTCATAATGTATTTTTGGTACATTATGGGTGAGACTCAATATCTTACCGTAGTTTCCATCTGCTGTCCATTACACCACACGTCCATTGTGTCCTTTTCTGTTGGAGAGAAGAGCCGCTCTGCTGTTAATCCAATACACAGTTTGTTATTTAGCTGAAATTTGTATTTATCTACTTGCAAACATATCCATGAATGGACAAAAGGTACACAATGGGTCGCCATGCAACTCCTTGCAACCAAACGGTTGCGAGGAGTTGCATCATGGCGACCTATTGGGTGTGGTTTGGCCCATTGAATTGAACCAGTTGAATCACTTGGGTTGACGTGCAACAGGACATATATAACTCTAGATTAATCTAGAGTCGCAAATTGCAGTTAGATCTGAGCAGTGCACGTGCCGTGCCGTACTCTCCTGTGATTCATATATGTCTGCAGTGGAGATTGACAGGAAACACGGAGAGGGAGACAGGGACGTCAGGGAGTGACACGCAGCAAAGGTTGTCAGGATCGGGATTCAAACTCGCGACACGCTGTCAAGCCGCATTAGAGCAGATGATGGATGGAGCCCGCACACCACCAGGTACAATAAGACTCTTTGTTGAGAAATCTGACAACGTTTCGATCTATTTGATCGTCACCTGATGAAGCTCAAATAGATTTCTCAATAAAGAAAGTCTTCTTGTACCTGTGGTGTGCGGGCTCCATCCATCATCTGCTGAAGTTTCTTTAGCCCAGCACCCAGCCTGTCGATGTGCGTATTCTACGTCCGCTCAACCTGCATTAGAGCCTAATGCCAGGTGGTACTGTCTGCGCCTGGACTGCTAGGCCAGCGGACGCCCCCCTCCTGTGAGTCATGCCTACAGCAGTAAAGGTCAATCGGTCGGATTGTCTGTCTCTAAAGGCTATTTATTTTCCCCTACATTACTTAGCAGTGACATTTTCCTCCACGACTAAAATAGTCTTTGTTCTCCACGGTAATGTATTTCATAAGCCACTGCAGCTTTTGTTCGTCTCACTTGCATGAATGAATCGTATTTGTTGCTACAGTAACAGAGTGTGACCTTATTCATTTGTACTGAACAAACTTCCAGAAAACCCGAACTTAGTTATGTTCATTCTGCTCTGAATTTTAATCTCCTTTTTGTATATTCAGTTATTTTATGTCTTATTTTTTTACTCTGGTGTCTTGAAGTATTTTAACGCTTAATGCTTTGTGTAAATTCTTTGTGAAATGTGCTAATGTTGCCTCTACATTAAAAAAAAGTCAAGCAGCGTTTTTTTTCCCGGAGGAAACTGCGTTCTTTTAATGTCTCGTCTGTAATGATGACTCTTTTCTATGGAAGTTTTATTGAATCTGTTCTCATTTCGTTTTGTATGGTTGCCTGGTACGGTAATCTGACCCTGGCGAACAAGAACAGGCTCAGCAACCTCAAAGTGGCCAGTAAGATAAATTCTGGGAGAACCCAAGCCCAACTCATAGACCTGTACAAGAGGCAGATGTTTAAGAGAGCCTCCTCCCTCCTTGAGGCCTCCGATCACCCACTTCGGTCTGAGTTTGAACTGTTGCCCTCAGGTCGTCGGCTGAGGGTGCCCGCCACAAAGACTAATCGGTTCAAACTATCCTTTATCCCGGCTGCTATTCAGCTGCTGAACAGCAGATAGCACTTTATTCTTGCCTCTTTGCACATATTGCCCACTAATGGCCTTTTGCTGACTTTGCTACTATTGAATGTCATGAATTCTCTGTCTCTATAGTGCCCTGTTCTTAGATTTTGGTCTTAGTGTTTTGAATGTTGTTTGTTGCGTGTATCTTTTACTATTATCTGGCTGCAAACCGATTTCCCGCAAGGGACAATAAAGCTAACCTTGAACCTTGAACCTTAAACAAATAAACGTAGCCTTGCAATGTTGCAAATCACTGTACAAATAAACAGAATCAAACTAGACCACTATACAGCATAACCTAATTTCCATGTGTTATGATAAGCATTAGATTTTTTCTTCTTCTTTTGTCTGTCTCTGATGTTGACAACACAGGACATGCAGGCGTTCCCGTGTCCGATCAGCTCGCTTGGCAGCCGCAAGCGTGTCCAAAAATAGAGCCCCTCGCTGAACGTGTCACCTGAAAAGATTATGTCACAGAGGGTGACACCACATGGGTGCCACAGTGCAGTGCGCTCACCTACAGTAGGCCTACACGCCTCACTGCAAATGGTGGCATCGCATGCTGGCTACTGCTGCAGTGTTGTTTTAGGCAGCACATTTTCATTTTAGTTCGATAGTCATAGTCTCTTGAATAGTTTTCATTTAATTTGACATATCTCAACTCGATTAACCTGCACTAACGTTGTCGCACACGTCGTGACGTGGGGAAATAGTAATGTATACAAGCTCACAACGCGCCGTTATGTGAGGTTGTAGAAATGTAGAAATCAGCTATTTTAAGTATTTCTGAAACGTTTGCCTGTACCTGTATGCTGACATGCTCAAAATAGGAGTGGATTACTAATAGATTACTTAATAAAAATGATCAATTATATCTATGGTTGACCGGAGTGCCTACACTATACTAGTGTGTTTCTGTTTTCGCTCTATACATTAAATATTTTCTGCAAAGGTTTTCTCCAAACACGGATGTTAATACACCACTGCAAACCCTCCTCTTACCCAACACTATCCTGTAGTCCTCTCCGTCCACTTTGAGCACCCATGTCTTGGACGTCTTGGCTCGGTTGCTGGTGAACTTCTCCAGGCTCTTGCCGTCGATCTCCAGCGTGTACTCGTAGGTGAAGCCGTTGACGGCGTCGATGTGGATCGTGGCTCTGGTCTCCAGGGCTCCCACCGTGAACGTCTCCCTCCCGACCAGCTTGAACATCCAGTCTCTCCTGATGACCTCCTGGTGGGGAGAAGGTCAGGGAGAATATATATATATATACATCCAGTCTCTCCTGATGACCTCCTGGTGGGGAGAAGGTCAGGGAGAATATATATATAATATATACCGTGGTTTCTGGCAGCGGTGTGTAAAGTAAACTAAGTACGTCTACTCAAGAACTGTCTCAAGCAGAATCAAAGGGAACTTTGAGGTACTATAATTATACTTTACTTGAGTATTTATTTTTTATATATATTAAACTTCTACTCCAGTAGATCTCAAGAGGCAAATATTGTTACTTAAAAAAAGTTACTTTACAGCATTAGATTACTTTTTTTTTTTTAAACCCGCATATTACAATTTGTGCCCAAGAGGTCCACAGACGTCCTAGGAATTAAGCATTATAATGTTATAATTTAGCTATTGAAAAATAGCAGATCTACAAGCTCATAGCGCGGCACGAGTGCCGCGCTATGAGCTTGTAGAACTGCTATTTTTGAAAGATCGTTCAAATGTGGCGCCGATCTTTGAATAGGCCTATATATACCCTCTCAGAGCGAACATTTTTAACTAAAATATTTGCTTCTGGGGGGGGTCCCTGGAACAACATATTTTGAGATGGGGGTCCGTGGCCAAATAGAGATCATTCTGGGGGTCCTTGACGTGCAAAAAAGGTTGAGCATGCACCACGGACATAGAAACATAGGGTTTTCACAAAAATGTTAGGATTTAGAAGCCTTTTTTTGGATCGACCTCAGTCCAAAATGGGTTAAGTAAGTATAATGTTGAACACAGGACACAGGAGTATTTCTACATTGGGATATTGCTACTTTTACTGATGTAAAACATCGGGGGACTTGTCTTCTTCCACCGCTGCATTGCACACATTCTGCCCTGTCATTACAGGAGATTTAATACCACAGGGTTCTTTGGCCACTTCTCCCTTATATGGCCACATTACTGCACAATCATAGGCTTATATTATCTGGCACCGTGTCTGCGATACAACAACTACTACTACTGCTGATACTAATAATACTACAATCACATTACATTTATTACATGTAAATATTAAATATTGTCTTAGCCATGATGACTGGTCAGTTTGTCCAGTGGAAAGGCAGTACTTGACTGCCTTTCCACTGGACAAACTGACCAGTCGTATATCTTGGAGGCAAAATATATATATTTCTTACTCTACTACATTTAGAGTATTAATACAACACATAAACTGCAATATTAAAGTGATGTTTGGTACTGCACGTATAATGTTGATGCCAACAATAGCTTTCCTCAAGTAATATTGTGAAGTATTTCTACGTAGCAGCAGTATTGCTATACTTCGTCATGCGGTCATAATTATTTATAGCATTCTATCACTGTAGAATGCTATAAATAATGATATGGGATACAGCTATACTCTCCATGCAGGGACCCTCAGGGGTCCTTGCGTGGGTCCAAAAGGACCCTTACAGGTCTGTAACTCTGAGAGTTATGGAGGTCCTTGGCACTCCTTGCCATGTAAAAGTTTGAGGACCAATGGTCTTGGCTATACATTTGTCTTAGAGGCAAAGAGCAATCCGTCAGGTGGAATAGTTAAAGTGACACTTGTACTCCTGGGAACCGTAAAACAGTGCTTCTCAAACATCTTCATTTCAAGTACCCCTAGTGTGGGCCACTATGTATTAGGCCACGGATGTCCTGTACACTCTGACAATGTACAAATGGTCCCTTTGTACACTGTCAAGAGTTACAGACCTGTAAGGTTCTATACTTGGTTGGTTCCTAACTTTCAATAATGTTGCTGCATGCGAGCCCCTCTGGAACCCCCTCAAGGACCCCTGGGGGTCCCAACACCCCACTTTGGGAACCGCTGCCCTACCTAAAAATAATAATAAGTTCAATTTCCTGCCTGGACGAGGTTGTAAACACAGTCGGACACATGCAGGAGGAAGCAGGAGTCACAATGTGTCACATCCATGTGAGCCACAATGTAAACATGTATTAAAGTGGGCTGCGGGGGAAACGCATAACCACAGCTTATTTAACCACATAAACCAGTGTTGACCAAATAATGGGTCAGGACCCAACTTTGGGTCATGGATCCATTTGTATGGGTTGTGATATGAGTATGTCTCCTTTTTTTAAGTGTCCTACACAAAATGATGAAAATATATATATACAAATGTCTTCTAAATCTTGACCCCATGTTTCTATATCAGTCGTTCTCAAACATTTTGATGTCAAGGACCCCAAAATATATGTAATTGGGTGCCGACTATCATCTGAAAATATGTTGTCCCAGGGACACCCCCAGAAGCAAAAAATTGAGTTAAAAACGTTCGCTCTGAAAGATTATACGTATATTCAAAGATTTGTGCCACATTTTCACGATTTTTCAGAAATAGCAGACCTACAAGCTCGGAATGCCATGCTACGAGCTTGTAGATCTGCTATTTTTCAATAGCTAAAGTATAACATAATGCTTAAAACACCAAAAGAGGTTCCCGTCCAGAATGTTTAAGAACATAAAACAAAGACATGTTTCAAAGTATTTCAAAAATAAAAACATTGAGGGCGGAAAAAAACTGTATTTACCCATTTTAGACAGGAAACCCTTTTGGTGTTTATAGCATTATGTTATACTTAAGCTATTTTTGAAAAAGCGTGAACATGTGGCGCAAATCTTTTAAATGATCAAATATTCAAATCAAATGTTTAGTTAAACCTATGTTAGGTATCTTTGTTTTTCTTTTTCTTCTTCTTTAAAAACATTTGTTTGTTTTTGTTCATTTTTTTCTTATTTTTCATAATGTAGGCCAAATCTAAGCCCAGCTTAGATTTCTTAGATTTCTCACAATCAATGGCCAGAACTTTATAGTTTAATTTTTTTAAATTAAATCTATGTCTGACAATATTCTCTGCTTTGTGTAACTTGAGTTATGTTCAAAAGGGTAGGCGCAATAAGCCGCTGACATATAGAAACATGGGGTTTTCAGAAAACTGTCAGGATTTAAAAGACATTTGTAGAATCGTCCGTGTAAATGGGTTAAGTGTCAGAGTGGAGGCCCAACCCCCCCCCCCCCCCCCTTCCTTACCGTTCCATTGACGTAGACGACACGCTTCCCAGAGGTGGTGCCGTGAGCGAAATTGATCCTGTGCACGCCGTCGCTCAGTGATACGTCCCAAACGGCCGCCAGGTCATTGAACATCCTGTGTGTGTGTGTGTTGTGGACCTGTCCTGTCCTGCAACACAAATGATTTATCTGACCAATGATATTCTCCTTCTGGGAGCTGTGTGTGTGTGGGTGCGTGTGTGTGTGTGTGTGTGTGATGCTTCGTCTTCTACTTGCTCTGTCCTGACTGAACTTTTAGACGAGTGAACTTAAGGCTCAGCAGAAAGTGTATTACAGTAAGAGGCTTAGTGGGTAGTGAGGTCACTCTCCGTGCTGCCACAGTCAATTAGGAAACGGTGTCAAAGCCTCAGTGTCCATTTAAACCTTGGAGGAATGCATGTCCACTTGGTTCCATTTGTAGTACACTTGTCTTTGAGTCACAAATGGATTAAATGAACTAAGAATTTGACTAGGTGTGTGTTGTATTTACTATACTCTGCCCCAGTGGTTCTGAGACATTTTCATGTCAAGGACCCCCAGATTCATATGTAGAATATATGAAATGTCAGGGACCTTCATAATAGATTTGTGTTTAAAAAATGATCTCTAAAATATTCAATTAGTTTTCAAATTATTTCAGAAATAGGCTAGTTGAAGTGTTCCTCATTTAGCTTGGGGCCACCTGGTCCCCCTCAAGGACCTTAGATTAGCTGAATGTGAATGTTTTCCCCTTGAGTTGTTCCCTATAGGGTGTATTAGATACCCTCACAAAAAACATGCAGTAATCCTGGTCTCTAAACTGCATCTAAGGAATGGAAACAAAACATTTAAAACATCAGGGAATACATAGAGCCTATAGAGGTAAAAGCAGTGAAGTTAGAAAACTAGCATGTTAAAAAGGTAGGTCTTTAGTCCTCCCTTTTAAAAGAGTCAATCGACTTGTGGTGCTCCCAGGTGGAGAGGGAGGGCATTCCACTGTTCAGGGGGTGCGTATAGGTTGGTCTTAGCAGGGGTTGAAGCAGTTTGTGTTTGAGGAACGAAGGCTGCGAGTCGAGGGTTTCAGCCACAGGGACACTAATTCCTTGAGGTAGGAAGGGGGAGCGTTGCCGTGGATGCATTGATGTTGAGTGAGCTTGTATTCTGTCCGGAATGAGACAGGGAGCCAGTGGAGTGAGTCACAGTGGAGGATGGGTGCGATCGGATACAGTATGTTCTCGTTTGCCCACACTGATCCTATAGCAGCGCTGTTCTGGAGGTAGCTTTTGAAGGCTCTTGTTAGGGATCCCGATGAGAAGTGCATTGCAATTTACAATTTAGGCATTTAGCAGATTTACATTAAGCAAGAACAAAAAAGCATGGCAATACATGCGTAAGCTATAAGAACGTGCAGTTGCAGTATAGTCCAACCTGGAGGAGACGAAGGCTTGGCGTTTTTCTGTAACAAGTTATTAAAGTAAAAATAAATATATAGAAGAATTGTACTTAAAAGGATGGAATATATGGCATGCACAAGCGTATTAGTACAGTAGCCTACTTGAGTACATGTACTGGTTTTATCTTGTTCTTCTGTAGTCTCTCGAGACAGACTGTCAAATTCAAGGAAAGGAGGGCGTTGTTTTTCCTTAATGTTTTGATGGATGGGTTCTCAGATTGGTTCTTCTGTAATGAGATGATGCCTTTCTGCAAGTTTATCATCTCTTTGATGAGAAAGTAGGCAGCTAGTGCCATCTAGTGGTCATTAAGCAACACTGCAAATCACTATGAAAACGTTATTAGATGGGTTTTGAGAACTGTTTTGAAAGCTGGGGCCTTCTCTGCATTCCACGGGGTTGGGGCAGCAAAAGCCCTATCGCCCCAGGTACAGTACTTGGTTCTGTGTGTGTGTGTGTGTGTGTGTGTGTGTGTGTGTGTGTGTGTGTGTGTGTACTTCCACGACAGGCATTAAAGTACGCACCACTACTGCTGCTTCTCCCTGTCGCTGTTTTTGTCTTTGTCTTTGCTCTCTTCACTCTTTGCCATCTCCGACAGTTGTTTTTTTCTAATTTCACGCGTGATGTCAAAGAACACCTGAGAGAGAGAGAGAGAGAGAGAGAGAGAGAGAGAGAGAGAGATCATTTTAATAATGCTGATGCGAGTGTGCTTAACAGGTGCTTAAGAAAGCCACATCCATTTGTACAGACAACGCTCATCCCCTCAGCTCTGAGTTCAGGCTGCTTCCTTCTGGCCTTCGCCTAAAGGTTCCAGGGGCCACAAGCAATAAGTTCTCCTTTGTGCCCGTTTCTATGCAGGCTTTAAATGCCGATAGGAGGAGGAAGTAACTTGTCACTTGACTGTTGTATGAATTATTATAAAACTGTTTTTGTAAATGTTATGAATTTCAATGCTACATTCATACCTTGAACTGCCATCCTGTTTTATTGTTTCTATGTGTACCATGTTCTTTTTTTACTGTGTTTTATGTGATTCATGTTATCTGCCTGTACAACTAAATGAACCTGAACCTTCCTTGAGCTCAGCTCAACCGTCCGGGCCATATTGGCACTAATTTGATTGTGTATATGACCGGTGTATGTAAATATTACAGTGTCTGCCTCAAATACGAAGGCCCGCCCTGAAGAATTTGCATTGGTTCTGCAATGCAGTTTTTTAAATGAATTAATTCATTCAGTTTTTGCTATGAAAAGTGGGATATTGTCCTCAGTGTCTATTAAGTGAAGCTTTTTAGGGAATACCTGTGAGTCTAGTGCACTATAGGAACCGTGTCTAGTTTAGTTTAAAGGTAGCTACCTTGTCCACTTTGGCTCGTGTCTTGGCGGAGGTCTCCACGTACCAGACGCCCCACTCGGCAGCGCGGGCCATCGCCTCGTCAGATGACACCTCCCTCTCGTTCTCCAGGTCCGACTTGTTCCCCACCAGCAGCAGAGGAATGCCCTCTTTCTGAACATGCAGGATCTGCTCCCTGAGACACGCACACACGCACACCCACGCATGCACACACACACACACACACACACACACACACACACACACACACACAGTCAGAGAGATTCTCACATGCACCGTCAGATGTGCCGCTGTGCAGGGATTCCTACAGGGAATAAAAAACAGTCTAGGTCAGTGATTGTCAACCTGTTGGCCAGGGAGTCAGCACACTAAATGGATGTCGGGTGTAAAGGAGCAACTTGGACACTCAGGCATGAAGGAAGCATGAGTTCAAGTCCGTTGCTCTCCCCATGTCCCCCCATATACAATGGGGACAAGGTTGGTGGAGGGTGTGTAGAGCCCGGGATCACATTAGATGATTGACACAGGGGTGAAAAATGGGTTACAAAATCATGGGATAAAAAATATATAAGAAAAAGAAAGAAGGGGCTAGCAATCCACCCCTTCAAAATATAAAATAAAAGCGAAAGCCATAAAAAAATCACACCCATTTGAAGTATAATATATTAAAGTCTAAAGGTGTGTTCAGACTTGTATGGTTAGAGCGGCGCGATTACATACAAAGTCAATGCAAGGACGAGAAGTTGCGCGAGCGCCGCGAACGGGCGTGGCGTGACCTGGTCTGAACGCACCTTTTCTCATGATTAGGTGATGTAACGGTGATGTAAAACAAACGGTGACAAAACAAACTCTTTATAATGTTTGTGTTAGGGACAAGATGACGTACATTTTCCCTTCATTGTCAATGGCGTTTTTAAAACAAATATTGAACTAAAAACAAACATTAAACCTGTATATAGGAAGGGCTAGCGCCCCTCAAAAAAAATGTGAGGACCCCAATTATGTTTGGCTGGAATGTGATGATATATGATGATGTATAATCATAAGAGCGCCCCTCACTGGCTGCACACGGGTGGGATTTTGTTTTACACCTCTACCGCTTAGCCGAGAGTATTGTAGGCTACTTTCAGTTGCAGGTCAGTGCTATAAAACATTGATTCTCAACCTTTTCATGCCGTGACCCCCCAAAATAATAATTTTTGAACTGGATGATCTCTGTCTATTAGAGTATGTTAACGCCATAGACACATACAAAACAGAAAAAGTACAAAGATCACGGCACTCAGTCTTTAAGGCCTCTCAGGGTTTCATTGCTCTGTGTCCGGGGATGAATGCTATGTCTTTATAAGCCCAAACCACACCAAAGGGTCGGGTTGAGACAAAACTGTGTTTAAGGTAAACCACACCAATTCAACTAATTGAGTTGCCTGTTAAGGTCTTCTTTTGCACAGTATGTGAGTGGAACACCCAGGAATCGAACCCTGGTCTCCCACGTGGAAAGCCAACATCTTAACCACTAAGCCAAAGCAATTGCCTATGGCTCAGGGGAGATATGAGACTTTTGAGGTCATCAGGCTGAGGCTGTGAGCCACTGCTACAATTGCCTTCAGTTAATACAGCTCCACATGTTCAAATCCCTGTTCTCCTATAGTTTAATGCTGGAGTGTTTTCAACACAAAATTACCAGGAGACTTTGTCTGAGCGTGTCTGACTGATGGACATATCATGTTCATGGCTCATTGCTCATTGCTCCTACATACAGCTCAATGCTGGAGTACTAAAAACTGAAAACTCAAAAGCACCAGGAGACATCTGCTGAATGCCGAAGGTGCCTTGGCTCAATGGTGTGGTGTGCTTGATCGGGAAAGATCACAAGCAATATCATCAATCAGGGCAATACTGTAAGAGCTTGATGTGTTAAGACGGAAATTGTACATTGTTACAGATGTATAGTGTTGTTTTTCTTGTTTCCTGTTCTCGTCTGACTCTCTCCCCCCCAGATACCGCGTTTGTGCGTGCATGCGTGCGTGCGTTTTCTTGCGTTTTGAGTATGATGCAATCATGCAACACAGCAGCAGATTCTCAGTATTTCAGTCTTGTGTGGGTGTAAGTCAGAGCTTTAAAGTCATGGATTTAGCATAAATATAAACACACATGATGTAATGCTAGCCCTATGGCAGTGTTGTTACATTACATTTCCATTTTAATTTTAGTCACATTTTAGTCACCTGAAGTGTTAGTCGACTAAATATCATATGGCAGTCGACAAAATCTACAGTTGATTTAGTCGACTAAAATGTATTTTGGTGGGCCTTGATGCCATCAAGGCCCAAGTAATACTTGCTGAAAATAGCTGAAATCTGCTATTTTCAGAATAGAACCAAGTGTAAAATGACTTATACTGGATCTCTTGTCCACTAGTCCACTTTATTTGTTGACGAAATTGTCAATATATTTAGTCTTAGTTTTAGTCACCATAGCTTAGTTTTCATTTACTTTCCATTTAGTTATTGTCAGTGAAAAAAGGTTGTCGACGAACATTTGTTTGTCATAGTATTAGTCGACAAAATCAACAGTGCTACAACGCACTGTTTTTGCTGCAGGAATTGGAAATAGCAGACAGGAAGAGGAGAGCTGTGTCTAGCTGTGTTTTCACTCACACATTGACCACAAACCACCCAGGATGTTCACTCTTATTTCTAACACCATACATTGCTAGTTATCACTATACAACAGTGTCACCAGTGCCAGTGCCATTATCATGAACACAACTCTCTCTCTCTCACAACTCTTTGAGAACATGACTTTATTGGTCCTTTGAGGGTTCATCCACAGCAGTGGTTTTCAACCTTTTTCATGGTCCCTTATTTATTCAGCATTTGAGCCATGGACCACCATTTGATGACATTTAGACTCTCAGACCCAAAACCAAAGAATATTGTGTTGCATAATTCCATGCTGTATTGATGTAGGTACCGTAGGAGAGATAACAAGCAAACATTGGTCAAAATAACAATTCTTCTACATTCCCTAATTGTGTAGACTTTAAGTAATGCAGATGTTTAACAATTGAGAGTGTAACATGACATTACGGGTCCATTTGGTTTCATGTTACAATCTCAAGAGCTAAAGATCTATAGGGGTCCATTTGGCTACCAACTTCCCCTCAAGGGTCACCATGGTTGAAAACCACTAATCTATACAGTAGGGGTGGGCTATATATTTTACACACTCACTTCAGGGGGCCACGTTGCATATAGACCTATTCAGGAACGGGTCTCATGGTCGAAGCAAACGTATTTCCTGTAGGCGGAGACGACACATCTGCGGTGTAAACTCGCACGTCTTCTACGACATTGAATGGTAGAGTGACTGATGTTAGTCTGCTCAAACGTTACTCTTTTACCTGCTTTATACTGACACTAACTTTACAAAGATGCCCAGAACATCGGGATGAACCTGTGTAGCTTGTGGCTGCTCCAACTGTAGTGGGAACATTCAACATTCAACTCTGGTCTCAGCCACTGTGGTGTATTCTTTTGACATTCCGTTTTTCTCCAAAGTTGAATGTTGAATGTTGAGCAGACTAACATCAGTCACTCTACCATCCAATGTAGTGGAAGACGTGCAAGTTTACACCGATATGTCGTCTCCGCCTACAGGATATACGTTTGCTGCGACCATGAGACCCGTTTCTGAATTCGTCTCTATACTGCGGGCAGAAACCTCTTATCTCTGCATTTTAACTGTTTTTTTAAATGAATGTCATACTACCTCATTCTATGTCACACAAAAGTAGCAGAAATATAGCCGATATACCAGCTCAAAATGCATTTTGACTTTGTAGGTCTGCTATTTTTGTTGCCATTTCGTAATTGGAATCCTGAATAATGTTTTGCTCATTTTGAATTGGAATACTGAAAAGTATAGCATTTTTATTTAATGTCAAATGCATTTAGTTATACTTTATGAACATAAATACAAATACATGGCTCATTAAAATGACAATACAATTTTATATAAACAACAATATATCAGTATTCCAATATTAACCTGCAGGTATAGCATTAACTGAAGGTGGGCTGTAGACCATGCATGGTCTACAGCAGTGGCGTGCACAGATAGACACTAGGTGGTGCTAGAGCACCTGCCCTTTGCCCTCTGGACAGCAATTTCTTTTTTTTTCTTTCTTTTTTTTGTACAGTGTACACTGTACAGTATGTGGACCACCGTGACATTGATCAATTCTTGATAAAAAGCTTCTAATATATTATTTATGCTCCAAAATCTATAAATCTCACACTAGTATTATAAGGCAACCGGACGGTTCCACGCGCTGCCATAAGGTGCCCTTTTTTCACTTGAGCACCTGCCCCTCTAAATGTCTGTGCACGCCACTGGTCTACAGCAGTTGAGTTTCCCCAACCAGCATTTCACATCTGAAAGCCACAACTCTGTTTCCCCGTACCTTCTGTGGTTAAGGGTCTATTGTTTGTTCTGCACTGTTTGAGTGTAGTCTGTGTGCATGTGTGCACATGCATGCAAAGTACCGGTACGTCAACTTTGTCTAAGTGTCAGAGACTATTCTAGCAGTGAAGCCCAATGTAGGACCACACAGATATTGGACAAAGTGAGTAAGATAACTTTGTAACACCTTTAGAAATTATATTGCATGAGATTGTATATGACTTAATGCACAATATTGATATGTACATTATTAACATACCGTACTTTTACTAACCACTTAAATGCTTCATAGGTCAAATAGCATACACAGCCAATCTACAAGCTCACAATATTTCACATTGCAATTCACAATGTTTCACATTGCAATTCGTGAAAATTCAAATATTTGCTGCAAATGGTAGCAGATCTACAAGATCACAATCTTCTAGATCTACTACCATTTGCAGCAAATCTTTGCCCATTATGTCATGCCCAGAACATTGACACCAGGGTTCATGTGGTTAATTGTCCATGTTATGGTTTTAGTTTTTAGCTTATACGTTTCTTAAATAGGTTCTACATTTTATGTTGCACTGCCAATAATTGAGGGGAAACGGTATTTTATGTTCTTTGCGAGTACATGGGAAAATGACAAATAAATTGATTCTGATTCCGGTTAATTAACTTGAGTTACTTTGATGGTGTAAGATGTCTACAGATATAAGAAGCCAGGCACGTCAGAAGAAGTCAGGCACGTCAACACATGTGAGGTCTACTGGGGGAGTCAGGAGGAGGGAGGAGAACCTGGAGTACATTACTGAAGGAGCAGACAGTCACTGCCCTGGCTCACAGGGGGTTACTGGAGATGAAGGTATACACATTAACCCATTTAGACCTCAGGAAGATTCTACAAATATCTTCTAAATCCTGACATTCTTCTGAAAAACCCATGTTTCTATGCCACTCGTTCTCAGACATTTTCATGTCAAGGACCCCCAAAAATATATGTAATTGGCCCGCTGACATTTTGCATTTGCGCTATGAGCTTGTAGATCTGATATTTTTCAATAGTATTGTATTGTATTTATTTATTCAGCACAGTATAAAAACAACACAGTGAACATATAAATATGAGAAGGGTAAGGTGCTAGGCTGAGGCAAAAAAGCCCAAGGGCTAAAAGTATAACATAATGCTTTAAAACACCAAAAGGGGTTCCCGCCCAGAATGGGTACTTAAAACACACAGCAGCGTGTCAGAAAAATATGTAAAGTAGGCCTAGTAGTTACCAATGGTTATATGGCCATACCACAATACTGAATGAATGCATGGCAATCAAAAAATACAGTATGAATAGTAGAGCCTGCTCCTCCTTTATTTAGCCTCTCATGTGTTACTTTGGATAAAGTCACAGAGCAGCGTATAAAGGGTACCGTTCAATTATAACTGTACTGTACATATTGAGATGATCTTTCAGCAGAAGACCATTGCACCAGATCAGTTAACTATATTATACCAGTGGTTGTCACACATTGTACACTCTTTGAAATGAAACAATGAAAGTGATCATAATATTAAAGTTTGACTATATATTGTACTATAATCTTCCAGCTGCCCAGGGAGAACGCATCCTCCGGAGAGAACTCGACGTGGCGAGAGAACTCAACCTCCACAGAGAGATCACCATCCAGAGAGACATCGTCAGAGCGTGTGCAGTGTGTCTCGCGCTGATGTTTGCTATATTTGCAGTGAGAACCGTAGAGAGGGTCATGGACTGTGACTGTGAGTATGCTAGAGTGGTAACACAAATCATTCTGGGATATTACATGACATCGGCCCTCACATTAGTTGTAATGTAAAGTAGTTAGCCTGCAGGTGTAGGTGTAGCACCTGAGGCTCACATGCCACCACTATTGGCACGGGGGGAGGATAATCGCACTCATCATCAGGTCTCTTGCTCGGCGGTGGGGGCATAGGTGTGCAAATTGAAAATTAATTCAAATCCTCTTGCATCTGCACATTATTCTTTCTACTTCTAATTCGTCCTACTATTCATGCAGGCTGCAGCCCATCTTATATAGTTTGGTGTACACCTCGCAGACTGTATGTCACATCACACACCAGCTTGCAATGATTGCACAATCACATTGTTGCAGTTCTAAATTGATGACCTATCGAAACATGTCACCCCAGTGGCTGCAGCTTTAATCGTAAAGCCAGTGCTGATCGATTGCCCGTAAAATGAATACCAGTCTGTTCATCCTAGACACATGTAACAATATTGATGGGATTTCATCAATATTGCTCCTGATGGAATATCTGCTCCTGATGGAATTGCAAAACAGTGACCATGCACTCACTGGAGTCACAGACGTTGGTAGGTCACAGATTTCTGCGTAGCCCACGGATCGATCAAACCACTGGGAAAATGTTAACTTCCCAAAGGTCAAAGCACTTACAACCCTACCCTATCATGCTTAACGTTTGATAGTGTCTAGTAGGTCTACGTTAATATGGTGAGACCTATTCACATAAAAACAAACCTGATCTGAAAATATTGAGGGTTTTTGAGTGGTGCAACCACTCCTATAGACAGCTGTGTGTGTGGCTGTGTCCCTGCCTGGGTCTGTCCCTGGCTGTGTCCGAGCACGAAAATAGCGTTATAGCGTTTGTTCACCACCAAGTGTCACTGTTGCACAGCCTAACACACAAACACACACAGGCCAGGGAAGAGGGCTTGTACAGTACAGTACAGTACAGTACAGTACAGTACAGTACAGTACAGTACAGTACAGTACAGTATAGTGTTAATGATCATCTTTTGGTCCTTTGCAGCCAATGACAACGCAACTAATTTTGACCTGACCCTGGAGCGAGACCAGTTAAAAAGTGAAGTAGACCAGCTCAAGAGAGACATAATCGACAAAAACGGTGAGAGAGGTACAGTAGGCCTACACCCTTTTGATGGAATGCTGATTAATGTATAATGTATGCATGTTTAACCCAGGTACTGTAGACCTGAGGACGATTCTACAAATGCCTTCTAAAAACTGACAGTTTTCTGAAAAACCCATGTTTCTATGTCAGTCATTCTCAAACATTTTCATGTCAAGGACCCCCAAAAATATATGAATTTGGCCGCCAACCCCCATCTGATAATATGTTGTTCCAGGGACCCCCCCAGAAGCAAAGATTTTAGTTAAAACGTTCGCTCTGAAAGAATATATTCAAACATTTGGGCCACATTTTCATGATTTTTCAAAAAGAGCAGACCTACAAGCTTCGTAGTGCATCATCCGGTGCTGCGCTGTGAGCTTGTAGATCTGCTATTTTTCAACAATTAAAGTACAACATAATGCTTAAAACACCAAAAGGGGTTCCCGCCCCAAAATGGGATAATGAATGTATTCAAAATGTAGATACACACTAGCCGACTCTGCTAAAATGCATCTGAGACCTTGGTAATATAAATTGTATTCTAGGCCTATATTAACGTTTTATGTGAGAAATGTTTAATATGGGTCCCCAGCATGTAGAAACTGCCGGATGCTAACTTGCATATATTGGGCAATTTTCATAATTAAAAACATGATGAACATATTTTGCCTTCTATAGGTTGTAATTGTATTATCACATATTATGCCAATTATGAAAATTGCCCAACATTATGCAAGTTAGCATCTGGAAGTTTCTACATGCTGGGGACCCATACTAAACATTTATAACATCAGTTTCTACATGCTGGGGACCCATACTAAACATTTATAACATCAGTTTCTACATGATGGGGACCCATACTAAACATTTCTAACATAAAACCTTGGTGTACTCAACATGTCCAGGTTCAC
This sequence comes from Protomyctophum bolini, assembly GCF_963924005.1. Taxonomy (NCBI): domain Eukaryota; kingdom Metazoa; phylum Chordata; class Actinopteri; order Myctophiformes; family Myctophidae; genus Protomyctophum; species Protomyctophum bolini. The sequence goes on along the minus strand of NC_137885.1, from coordinate 13,207,232 downwards.
AATGGGGCTCTATGGGCTGGCTACTAGACTATAACCAAGTTTGTTCCATTGAGATCAAATCTCTTTTAGAAGGGAGACCTGGACAAGATCAGCAATGACATAACAATGTTTGCACACAAGAATTGGATTGGATTCACCATAGTTTTTAAATTGTTCAGGATTAGAATATTTTTGAAGAGCTGTACTGTATTGTGCAGCAGGTACAGACAACCTAAAATCTTTCTTTCCTCCCAGATGTGTTGTGTAAAGTCGTGTGCCCCACTGGAATGCGGAAGTTTGGATGCAGCTGTTATGGCAAATCTACAACAAAAAAAACCTGGGACGAAAGCAGAGAACAATGCCAGAAGGAAGAGGCTCAGCTGGTGATATTCAACGGTGAAGAAGAACAGGTTAGTGCACGCGTCGCAGTGCGACACGTTTTGAGCTTGTAGATCGGCTATTTTTCCTACGACAGTAATATGCAATGTGGCCCCTCTGGAGTGAGTGTGGAAATAATAGTGGCCCTCTCCATCGTCAAAGTTGCCCACCCCTGGGTTAGTGTATCAAGTGTCCATCATCCAAATTATAGATTATAGGTTAGTATGGCTGGAGATAGGTTTTGTTATTTTATGACGGTCTTTGTTATGAATGTTATTATCACAGTGATTTTAGTTAAAACATGTTTTATGGGCGAGATGCCATACCTATGCTGCAATTATTTATTTGGATCACAATGGAATTAAAGGGATTGTCAATGTGACAAATACTGTTTTCAATGCAGCTCAAAAGGCTTCCAAACCCCAGAGAAAACTCCAGACACACATAAAATCCACTGCATGTTCAAAGTGTTTTTTTGGGGTGTAATTGAGGCCATAAAACCTAAAAGAACTCTGACTTTTTTTGTGCAATACTGATAATTCATTCTATATGCACTATACTGTAGTATTCACTATACTGTAGTATGCACTTTGGTGAATTGTATCGTGAATTTATCAAATAAATCTAATCAAATAGTGAAATCCTGAATGTATTAATTAGAGAAAATGAATTATCGTTCTATTATCATTAACACATGTTCAGGTATTCGTCAGAGATTTGAACTTGGACAATGGCACATCATGGATTGGTCTGAGCAAGACCAAGAGAGGCTGGATGTGGCTGGATGGAACGCCAGCAACAGGAACAGGGTGAGAGAGAATTAATAGAGATTTTTATATACAGTCTTTTTCTTTTTTACGCCACTGATTGTTTTTGATGTTTAATTCTATCAAAGTCACTGTATGTGAGTCAGTGTTGATTTTGTCGACTAAAACTAAGACGAAAAATGTTTGTCGACTACCTTTTTCCACTGACGAAAACTAAATGGAAACTAAATAAAAACTAAGCTATGATGACTAAAATGTTAGGAAGGGACAAGTGGACAAGAGATATAGTACAAGTCCTTTTTCAATTGGGTACATGCTGAAAATAGCTGATCTATAAGCTCACAACGTGTCGCAGCGTGACGTGTTGAGCTTGTAGATCGGCTATTTTCAGCAAGTGTAAAATCAGCCATTATGACGGCATCAAGGCCCACCAAAATACATTTTAGTCGACTAAATTAACTGCATATTTAGTCGACTAAAACTAGACTAACACTAAAACATTCCAGGTGACTAAAGCTAAATGAAGTTTCATTCCATAGAAGACTATGACTAAACTAAACTAAAATAGAAATTTGCTGCCAAAAACACTGCTGAGTGGGTGTGGTTAAAAACATTGTTTTGTGTATACTCTGCAGGTACTGGGTCGACGTGGCTTTTAACGAACGGACTGATAGCGAAGACGTGAACTGTGCCGAATACTCAAAAGGAGCATTGAGTCATTCGTTGTGCTCAAATACAAGAACTTGGATCTGTGAGAAGTCTTTGATTTGATAAATGCTTAAATGTAGCTCCATGTGTCCACAGAAGTGAACCTTTCAAGCCTGTTTTCTCAACTCTCTGTTTTCTGACATACAACAAATATGTCAATTTTCCCTGCTTTCAAATGACATGAAAAAAATTAAAATTAAAAAAAAAATCCAATGGCAGTCCCTCAGGCAAATTTGGCCACATATTTACAAACTGTAGCCATCATCACATTAATACAAACCACCAGATTTTATGGCTTAGAGTGGTCACTGGTTATTAATTGGGAATAATATATCATAATATAATAGCCTTGTTATCCAAGCTCAGAGAATGTGACTTCAACACTGCCCTGTGCAACTGAATCCTGGACTTTCTGACAGACAAAGGTCGCAATATATAGCTGTGTAGATGCAATTTCATTATATTTGACCATTTAATTCTGTTTTTCATGTGCAATTTGTATATGTTTTATTGTGACTTTTTAAATATTATTTGTATTATTGTCACACTGTGAAACTCAGAAGGCTGGAAAGTGGAAAATAAAATAAAAAGTGATTCTCTAATATCTTATTCTATGTATATTCTAGTTTTTATGAACTTGTAAACTAAAGCAGTGGAAGCATTTAATACATTTTGACTAGTAAATAGCTTAAAACAAAAAGTAGATTTTGTTCAAATGTTGACGCTCTATTACCAATTTCAGGTAGGTTACAAGTTTCATCCATGCAGAGAGAACCAAAGGTCACTTATCAGCCTTTGTTCTAGTTCTAATTTTGTCTGCTCATTTATTTGTTTCATCACTTCCAATTGCAATAGCTTGTTTATCATGTATGTGTGAGTTCTCTGTCCTGATTGGATTAAATTGATATCCCAACCTGAAAATGTAGGGCAATTCTTTTTACTACATCTCTGTTACTGAACAACAACCATATAGGAATTATTCTTATGCAAATGCAGTATTTAACTACTTGGACCTATAGTCTCTGAAAGACATTATTTTAGCAGGGTTAAACCAAATGCAAACAAAGGAGATTCCACCTCTGAATGTTTAGCTAAAAAGCTTCACCAACATTTTGCTTTTCAAAGATGACTACAATTGTGGAGCAAAAATATCTATCACATTGGCGCCATCTCTTGGTCACAGCCAGTCAGTCACCCTGTGTTAGTGTGTTTTGTCACATTCTCATTTATATTGGAAGCCAATGTCTTGCAGTACATTTTATTGACACAATCATATTAATACATCATTTTCTTTTGAAGAAAGCGGTCGTGGAGTATTGTTATGTAGCCAGACAATCTGAGATCTCTGCCTATACTAATTTGTGTGGTGAGCTGATCTTCACCTCTTTCAATGAGCTGTAGTAGTTAGAGCAAAGCCATTTAAATTATTTAGTAGTAATTAGCGTGTGAAACACAGACACTAATGCCACGAGCAAAACATAATGGCCATCCAATCCAAAATGTGTTTCCTGAAAGGTTATAAGGTCCTAATAGGCCTAACAGACCACTGGGTCTGGGTAGGGTGGATTATGTAGCACGAGAAGGGGATCACTTTGGGTTGTAAATAGTAGTGTTTTTTGTTTTTCTTGTCTGTTTTATCGTATTGTGCTTTTAACTTATACCTTTCTAGTTTGTCTCACTTTATCTGTATACATTTACAGTATACCTGTGAGTGGGGATTGTTGGCTGATGAATGGATATCAACATCTTAATACATCCTAATATTGGGGGGTCAAATTATGACAGGCAATTCCTGCTGAAAAATATGACCCCCCCCAGTCAAAAAACACTTTGTTTGAAATAGACACTCATGCTTTCCAAGGTGTGATTTGGGGTTTTGGTTTGAGCTCACATGCCCTTTTCATGTAAATAAAAAGGGCGTAACTACCTGTCAGTGGAGGGTGTTGGCTGGGAGGAGGAGTAGGACTAAGGCCCTATACGTCCTCTCTGGGGGGGTAACTACCTGTGAGTGGGGAGTGTTGGCTGATGAATGGATATCAACATCTTAATACATCCTAATACTGGGGGGTCAGGTCATGATGACACATGAGCCATAGTTTGATAAAAAAAAAGCAACAACAAGGGACCCTAATCTACAAGGCTATTAGATATTGTCCATAATAGATTATTGTGAATAATCCAATCAGTCAAATGCACACACACACACACACACACACACACACACACACACACACACACACACACACACACACACACACACACACACACACACACACACACACACACACACACAATAGCAGATTTCTCCAAGCTCACATCACGTTGCAGATCTGCCATTTGTGCTTCATCTGTCCATCATGTTCAAGTTGACATATGGATACAAGATTTCTTCCAGACAGTAACAATATCTAGCTACTCATATTTCATGAAAACCGATGCTGTGTATTGTATCATGTTTTCCTCATCAGATGTGTGTGAACTCACACTGGATCCAGGCACAGCTAACAGTTACCTCTCTCTGACCGAGAACAACAGGAAGGCGACATCTGTGGAGGAGGAGCAGCAGCAGCCGAATCCTAACCAGCCAGCCAGATTTTACTCAAAGCCCCTGGTTCTGTGTAGAGAGTGCATGACTGCGCGCTGGTACTCAGAGGTAGAGTGGAGCGGAGATGTTTTCATATCGGTGACCACCGGGAGCAATGAAAAGTACTGGAGTCTGGAATGTAACGATGTTGACAACACGTACGCCGTCTGGTACATTAAGAGTCTCCCATCACTGGAACAGCTAACAGCTAACTCCCTACAGAAGTAAGAGAGACCTCCTCCAACTATCTAGCCTTCAAATTCAACCTTAAGAGGTGGCTAAAAACAAATTTATAATCATGAGTAATCATCAGCTCCATTTGGCACTGGTGTCACTTCTCACATCCCACTGTGATTGTTCTGTCCCCGTACCATGTTTATTTGTCCTCCTAATAGATTATTGTACTGTACTGTATTGTATTGTATGGTATGTGTATTTTTGTATAGATAGTTTTATCATCACTTTTTTAAGGGACTACAGATGAAAATTAACTTAAGGCTAACTCTGGCGTATGGATTTGAAAAATCACACGTGTGTGAAGTGAGGGGCGCTAATATATTAAAATCTAACTCATGTTGATTAGGTGATGTAATGCGGTGTCAAATCAAATGGTGCAAACAATAAACGCCATTAACAATAAAGAGACAATAAGACGTAAATGACACATTATGACCTTTTTGAATTTTGCCATCATTGTCAATTGCGTTTAACAAAACAAAGATTGAACTAAAGACAAACATTCAACCTGTGTATAGGATGGGCTAGCGCACCTCAAAAATGACGTGTTGATTAATGTGCATTGTCCCTGTCAAATAAATAAATAAACATTAAATGTGAATAGACTTGGCCGCCATAATGTCATTTCAAGTCAGACGTACAAATATAAAAAGAACCTGGATGAATTGGCAGTAGGAACCTACACTGGCTGTGATAACGACCCCATTCAATGGAATGAGAACATTGGCATCGGGTGGCAGTTCATTGCTATTATGAAAAAGGAATGTTCCATCAAAGCCACACAGATGCTCTTGGAACCCAGAAGGCACTGCGTGAATAATATTTGTTCAATTAATCAAACTTATTATAGCAGGCAGACTCCTATAAATCATCACTGTAATACTTGGACCGACATCAAAAACCTTAACGGGCCTTAATGAGTGAGGGAAATGGGCGAGAGAGAGAGAGAGAGAGACATGAGACCAGATGTTCAAAGTGAGGATGCACCCATCATTATGTAAAGCTGGACAGGGACACTGGGGGGCGCTGTTCAACCACGTATGTGTGTATCTGTCAGTGCTTTCTGTGTATAGGCTACAATAAGTGAGAGAGCTATAGGATTGATTTTTATAGAGAGATGAGGGAAAAGGCATGAGGATGAGAGGATGGGAGGGAGAAATGGGAGTCAGAGTGAGGGAGGGAAATGTGGGGAGTGATCAGAGATGGGCGGAGGGCAGATCCAGGCAGACAATGGGAGACAGACGCACGGGGCAGTGGGGTGAGCAAAGGGGTTAAAGATGGGAAACGTGTTTGGAGGTCGAACACAAACCCATCATTTCATGTGATAATTGCAGCACGTCCATTATCGCCCCGCCGCAGCGTCTGGCCAAGGAAACACGACACGGCCTCCCTCGTTTTTATCTTGTTTTCTCCATGTTCTGCATCCGCTCGCCGCCACAGCGGCAGCGTCCGTGGAGGAGGAGGAGGAGAGATTACTGAAAAATTACATCTGAAACGCCTCCGATCTAAATCGAGCAGGGAGAGTGGGCGGAGGGGAGGGGCAGGCCCATGTCGGTGCACGAGGCCATTGTGAAGAAGCAATAATACCGCAGCCACGAAGACCCAGGAGAGGCGAGGCGAGGGGCATTATCCTGTCGCCACGGTTTGCTGTTAGCCTCTCGAGGCCGACTGTTGACTCACACAGGCTACAGCAGAATCTCACCGACATGATACGAGGTTTGCCTGCACTTCCATTCAAAGAAGAGGGTTATTTTCACTCAAAGTTTTCCAAACAACATTACCGAGAGCAATGTTTAGCTGTAAATGACATTGTGTGTGTGTGTGTTTACAAGGTTGAAGAAATGAAAGAATGAATGCTCCCAAAATATAATTTACTGAATATCATTTACATTCAGTAAATGATATTTTGGGAGCATTAATTGGTGTGCGGATTCTTTCATTTCTTCATTATGACTTTATTTTGATCCAGCACCCAAGCCTATAGGTATAGATGTGACTGTTTGTTCAGCCTCCGCTACTACTGGTGTTTACATGGTTGTCATGTTGGAAACAGCAGTAAATCAGCGGGGCACAAGCAGGTGCTTCGAGGGTTTGACTAGGCATCGGTCTGGTATAGAGCGGAGCGGTCATTATCCAGAAATAACGGACCGCTGAATTTGGCCAATCAGAATCAAGCATTCAACCAGGCCGTGTAATAAATACCGGTAGGTTTCTATTTACTGCTGCCTTTGTGTTGAGATCCAGTGAGATGTTGTTACTGTATCCAGTAATTGCATGCATGCACAGCCACTGACAGTTGCCTTACCCACTCTAGACTGGATGAAAAAGAAAAAGCATTCTAAAACGCTCCACTGTTTGTTGTCCTTCATACTATTGTAATTGCTGCTGTGACGTCCTGCTCTTGTGACGCACCAGACCTGCCTATAAATATACCTGCAGGCTTCGGTAATGGTGGAACTGATAATAGATAATACATGTCATAACAAACAATGCAAACATGATAATTTCACCATTAGTAAATGCTGCATTCGTGGTCTGGAGAGGGCATGTGTGCAGGTCCCTGTAGGCTATATTGTGTCCGATGTCAAGAAAGGATGAAATACAACCTGTCTAGCGTGGATGATGAAGCCATTCCTGACTAAAGAAAATGGCCTACCGTCAGTGGTGTAAAGTAAGTAACTAAGAGCATTTACAACTGTACTATTGTGAGGTATTTACACTTTACTCAAGTATTTCCAATTTCCAATACTTTTACTTCTACTCCACTACATTTCAGGTCCAAAATGTGTACTTTTACTCCACTACATGTATTTGAACACTTTAGTTACTAGTTAGTTACTTTGTAGATTTTGATTATTATTACAAAAACATACATTAACCACTTCATACATTTTGTCCATTTGAAAATAGCCAATCTACAAGCTCACAATGTGTCGCGATGCACCACCTATCAGTGTCCTCCCTTAACCTTATTATCGACAGCTAAATATAAATATTGGACAGGGAGGCCACACCTTTATTAGAATCTGTGTTTTGTTTATTCTTGCATATATAAGCAAGTCACCTTATGTTACACAGGAAATAGTTAGTCAGACACTCTATCTTGGGAAAGAAATTGTACTGCTTTTGTTTTCTTGCCAAAAAACAATTCCTCTGGCTTGTGTCCGTTCATTAAATTCCTCACAATTCAGTGTCCATCTCCATCTTTTATCTCTGTCATATAAGCCTATTCAACTCTGCATTGCCTCGCCAAACACATGCTGTTCCACTTAATGCCTGCCATGGCCAGCCCACTCTGCTTGAGAGACGACCATCTATATACCTGTCACCTCCACAGTCCATTTCGCCTAATTCATGGGGATGACAATGATGGCAGATGATGCTAGAGTGAGAGAGAGAATACTGTGTGTGTGTGTGTGTGTGTGTGTGTGTGTGTGTGTGTGTGTGTGTGTGTGTGTGTGTGTGTGCGAGCGTGCGTGCGTGTGCACATTAGAGAAATAAAAACTATATATAATTCATAGCTGGAAGGAATAAACATTATTAGGACAATAGGACATTGTTTCCCTCGTGTGGATCTCTCCCAGAATAATGGACAAACAAATTGCATTTTGTAGATGTTATGGAGAGTAGAGCAACATGAGCGCCCGGCGAGACAAAAGTCGATGTTTTAATCGTGACCAGATAAAGTGCAATCAAAGGATGAGCACATAATAGTAGGCCACGAAGGCACTGAGGGGAAGGTCTTCTGACATGTCAAAGAAAAAATAAATTGCGTAGCCACAATGGGATTTGATAGCAGGAAGCTTTCACGTGAGCTTTCATGTCAATGGGAATCCCAACATGAAATCCTATAACATTACATGATTATGAACGTTTGGGAAGATTGTGGTAATGATGACAGTACTGGCGGCCATATCATATACAACCTCGACTTTTAACCCATTCTGGGCACTCGGTGCCGCGCTTGTAGATCTACTATTTTTAGAAAAATCGTGAAAATGCGGCGCAAATCTTTGAACATATATTCTTTCAGAGCGAACGTTTTTAACTCAAATCTTTGCTTCTTGGGGCGGGGCGGGTCCCTGGAACAACATATTTTCAGATTGGGGTTGGCGGCCAATTACATATAATCTTGGGGGTCCTTAATTGACATGAAAATATTTGAGAAAGACTGATGTAGAAACATAGGTTTTTCAGAAAACTAAATGGGTTATAAGCACCGATGCGACGTCAACACAACTCCACTACAACAACTTTTCACTTGGTGGAAAGTGACATTGACAAGCGCAGTGCCTCTCTGAAATGTTGAGCTGACTGTCATTAATAATGACCAGATTTGACTGAGGGGCTGCCATAGTGCAGCCTCAAGCTTTTCACCAGAGGAGAAATGTTTTATCCAAAATAAGTTAATAGCTGCAGGCAAGACTCTTTACTAGAGCATGTCTTAAACATGGAGCTTAGGTGTAATGTTAGAGACCACAGAAGTGAACCTTTCAAGCCCGTTTTCTCAACTCGCTGTTTTCTGCAAGACATTACGCTATAAGCCATGTCTCCAAAACTGGTGGGTCAAACTGAACAGCCAATATGTCAATTTGAAGCTATGATTCCCTGCTTTCATATGGCATGAAAAAATTCAAAATCCAATGACTTAGCCTCGGTCACAATTGATCACCACACCCAGCGTCATAAGCTGCTCAGTATCCTGCAGCCATAAGCCACTTGCACTGGACTGAGCGTCAGCGTTGCATCATGCAACGCTGACAAAGGCTACAAGACCGAAACGCGTACGTTGTGCTGTCTGCTCTGCAGCATGCTATGCCAATTTATATAAACCAATAAAGTGCCTTAAAGGACATGCATTTGGTATTCTCTTTTGAGAGATAATTTGAAAAGACTAAACTGTCCCACATTACATTGCGTGAATGGATGAAATTCCCATGTGCGGCGAGCTCCAAAAGTGGTCCGTGGCATACCACTCTACAAAAAGTGGTATATCATACCACTTTGAAAGTGGCACGCCACTTTCAGAAAGTGTTATACCACTGGTGGCATGCCACTTTGGAGCTTGCCCTCCCTCGAAATTCCTTCTTTAGTCTCCACCTGTATATGGCAGTGGATGCTGCAGAACAGAAGTCTCTGGACGGGTGCTACACCAGAATGCTGCGTGCAGTACTTAACATCAGCGAGAGTGTACAGTTCATGTTGAGATCCTGTATGAGGAACCCCAAGGGTGAGCCAGAAAATAGCAGCCAGCCCAGGAGAATGAGACTAGCAGGAAAGCGCCAAAGACACCAAGAACTGCCTGCCAGGCCAGAAATTGGTGCTGTGGGAACCAGAACCAACACATGCGCAGGGGCGCAAAGGACCAACGAACTGGCCAGATGTATGGAGAACCGGGATGACTGGACACGACGATGGAGGGATCGTCTGAGGACAACCTATACAGAGAGTCTCCACCTGGGCTCTCCTTGTCCTCCTAACCCACCGCCTCCTTGTAACAGAATCCCGATTTCCATTAAAAAAAGTAATTCTAACACAACTGTTCTTTTTTTTTTTCCTTTGAGCTTGACACGAAACAAGGTAATTATAATTGTAACGCTAAACACTAAGGTATGGAACATGGATGACTAAGATGTGTGCCGGTAAATTCCCATATTGTAGTTGCTCGCTACAATTAGAAATCAATCAGTTAGATACGCTTCAGGTGGTCTATCTTTGATCTGGAATCACTTTATACCTTGAGTAAAAAGCCATTACGCATTTCAATAGACTCGATATTTCCCTTGCGAGCATGATAGATTTTCCTCTTCTCCTTTTTGATGCACATGGATCATATGGAGAGAGAGAGAGAGACAGAGCTTGTGTGTGTGCTATGGCATTCAAATGGCTAATGAGAATCTCTTTTTGAAATGAGATTGACTTTTTGTTTAATTAGTGCACACCAACTGGCTGTTAAATGGGAACAATTGAATCCATCATCTGCCGATGCAGTACGCCTGGCGTGGCTATCACGACTCTCTGTGATTGAACTACTGATTAGTGAGTGTTTAGAAGTGAGCCAATCATCCTTCACACACACACACACACACACACACACACACACACACACACACACACACACACACACACACACACACACACACACACACACACACACACACACACACACACACACACACACACACACACAATAATACCAGGCATTCATAATATGGCATACTATGCAATTTAAGTTAGTATAATAGTATTTAGTATTCATTGTGCATTACATAGATTTCCCCCCCCCCCTATGTCCTCACTGTATTGCATTACTGCTCTTGTTTTTTAATGTTTATGCCTTGCTTTTCGTTTCTTTTTTTTCTTCATTGCTCTGTAAAGCACTTTGAGCTGCATTTCATGTCATGAAAGGTGCTATACAAATAACGTTTTATTATTTATTATTATTATTATTATATTTTTATCCCACGATTTTGCAACCTATTTTTTCACCCAGTGTCAATTATCTAATGTAATCCTGGGCACTACATTTCCTCTGCCAACCTGGGGGGGCAGCGGACTGACCTCATGCTTCCTTCTATGCATGAGGAGTCCAAGCTGCTTCTTTTCACCTGACAGGGGATAGTTTCCCCGGCCGGGCGTAGCACGTGGAAGGAACACGTTATTCCGACCAGTTCCTTTCCCCTCCATCGGGCGCCCCGGCTGGCCAAGGGGAGGTAGTTTAGAGACCAGGATTACTGCATGTTTTTTGTGAGGGTACCTACCCTAGGGGACATGGGGAGAACATGCAAACTCCACACAGAAAGGCCCTTTCGCCAACCCCGCCTCGGATATGGTCACTGATGACGCACGCGGAGGAGAGAACACGCCCACCAGCGTCCACAGCATCCCCAGCGGGAATTAAACCCAGGCAGGACCTTCTAGCTGTGAGGCGACAACACTACCGACTGTGCCACCGTGCCCCAGTGCATGACATTGATCAGGCAGAATTAAAATGTCCAGTTAGCCATGTTCCAGTAAAAAAAAAAAAAATCTATTGCTGAAGTGAATAATATCATGAGAGGACTCTCAAGCAAATCTACGGAAGTCTGCCGAAACCAAACCTATGGCGTTGTCAGAACCATCAACAAACCCATTATATCACTATAGTCGTTTGGTTTCAACTCTCAATCAAATTCTGTGCCATTCTGACATCATCAAGTGAACAGGCGGCTGTGGCTCAGCCAGAGGTGGAGCAGGTCGTCCAATGATCCGTGAGCCAGCGGTTCGAATCCCGGCTCCTCCTGTCCACATGTCGAAGTGTCCTTGGGCAAGACACCAAACCCCACATTGCCTCATTGCCCATTGGTGTGTGAATGTGGGAATTCAGTGAGGACGCTCCCAATGTGTGAATGAATGGAGTTCAATGGACCTTTGTAAAGCTCTTTTGAGTAAACACTCTGTGCATGGAAAGGCACTATAAAAATGCAATCCATTATTATGATAAATGGTTATAGCGCTTCCCATCGTCACACAACCTGGTCTTTCCCCAATCCCTCCACATTGGCAAGAGGTGACGATGTAGCATTTTCAGCAACCAGCAACGACAGCAACAACAAAACAATGCCGTAGCAATGCAGCTCTTTACTCTATAGCTCCCAGCGCCGCTTCTATACCGTCCACAACAGTACGTTATTGCCCTTGTATGTCTCTCCACTGGAAAGTCACACACTAAGACTCCACTCCTTTCCATACCATATACACCCAAAAGGCAGCGTTCGGGAGAATTGCTTTGTTCCGAAGTCTCCTGAACTTGAACGCAGCATTTTGCGTTAAACTAACTTGTTTCGAAATCCATGTTGTATACAACCGCATCTCCAGTGGATAAGGAGTCCTGGGTTGCGCCCCGAAAATAGCTGATCTACAAGCTCTCAACGCGTCGCGCTGCAACGCGTTGTGAGCTTGTAGATCTGCTATTTTCGTCCAAAAAGTGGGATTTGGGCCCCTGCCTCTCTAACACTCTCTGCACGTCCCTGTGTTCATCTTATTTCCCCTCTCCTCCCTCCCACTCCTTGTGTTCTTCCTGCATGACCAACACTATGAAGGACAATCTGTCGCCTGTTAACCTGCTTGGCTAAATGATGTTACACCATGAATAAGAGCCAAAATGGTCAATAATAAAAATGAATGATGCATGTGGGAACATTTCCATATAGCGTGGATGCCAACTTCCACTCATGCCAGTAACCCCCACGCCACCACATGCGCGCATGCACGCACGCACGCACACAATACAAAGATAGAAATTAACTAGAAAGGTTGCAATTTCTCAATTTCTCAATCCCTGTTAGGGCAACCACACTAACTAAAAGGATGAGGTTCAAGGTTCTGCTGCTCCACTACAGCAGCAAGACTGCAAGAAACAGAGAGAGACAAGTAAAAAAATTAAGGATTAAGAAAGAGGAATTGTGTTTAGACTATAGGTTGAGTCCACCGCGGCCCAATTTCACGAATACAAAACACGCACAGGTGCCTGCGCCCAAACAAATAAAAGATCTTTCCAGGCCGACTTTTAAAAGCAGACACAAACAGCATGCTTTTTCAGCAAGGTGCCACTTATGTGTTGATTGCTTGCCAGGCTTGTGTATGCTTTCAATTGTGAATGTCGAAAATCCTGCATACATTGGCATCGTTCACATGCACGCCCACCCACCCACAGTCTCTCTCTCTCTCTCCTCTCTCTCTCTCTCTCCTTCTCCCAGAGCGGTTGGTTCATCCTTGTTTGAGTGTGAAAGATTTGCATCTGCTGTGACTCATTGCATTGTGAGTACCGTATGCCAGCTGCCCCAAAATGCCCAAGTGTGCAGTGATCATGATGCAACGATCACATGAGGCAGGGAATGGCTGGCTGCGACGCATCGACACCTCGCTAATTAGGCTTTGAGACGGAATGCGATTGGGAATGCAGGGGCGAACAGACTGCAGATGGCAGTCATGGGATTTGTACGACAACACAACTGCATATACTGTATAGGGAAATGATCATTACACAGCCGTTTCGTTTTGGGTTTTGTCTTAAAAAAAAAAAAATAAGTACAGTACTTAGTTACTTTTACACCACTAGAAGCAGGGCGGTGTGGAAACAAGCAATGGTCAAGAGGTGCACGCACACATCCACACATTTCAACGGGTGCAGGATCCAAAAGAATAACTACCAAAGGAAAGAGGAGCTCCCAAAACTATTTATTGGCCTCAGGGGCCTTCGTCAGAGTATACTGACGAAGGCCGAAACGTTGTATATCGTTTTCCGCTCTGTTGTCAATGCATTGTTTTGGGAGCTTTTAAAACGGTGTGCGGACTATCTCCTCTTTGCTTTCTTGGTGTGGAAACGAGAACATGCCCAATGAAACCCTGAGCTATACCTGAGGAAGACAGCATGACAACAACACCCACCCGTTGTCATGCTGTCACACTCACAGCTTGAGACACGTGGAGCATCATTCCATCACTCCAAAGACATTGAATTGTGTTCATTCATCCACAGCTTGTTCCTATAGGAGAAACGTGTCTCCGTGACATGGCTAGTATATGTGACAAACGTATTGCTCCCATTGGAAAGAGCTGCATCAGTGGGCACGCACACACACACACACACACACACACACACACACACACACACACACACACACACGCATGCACAGTTGCACACACAGAAAGACAACAATATGGAGAGGCAGTTATTCAATGAGGCGTCATAACACATCTTTTCAAAAGCGGCACTGGCCTCTTATCCACTCACATTATCGTAAAGTGAGGGCATGGGTACTGCAATCTGACACGGTTTCAATGTCTGTCTTACGCACACACACACACACACACACACACACACACACACTTAGTGTGTGACAAAGCGTCAACTGAACAACAGTACTCTCTCTCTCTCTCTAGCATCATCAACAGCTTTCATTTCCCTGTAGAGTATATTCACGTCTCAATCACCAAACACCTTAATAAGAGTGTGATTTGCATGAATGCCACGATGAACGTCAAATACAGTATAGGACAGCATAATGTATCACGTTACGTTACAGTACACACAAGCAGGTCTCATATGGTACAGCTCAGGAGAGCGCCTTTTCTGGGAGTCATTCTGAGCTGTGATTCTGATCATTTCTTTTCTCTTCCACACTCCGTTATGAAATCTAATTCACCACATCCCCGTCATTGATGGGATTTTGTGCACCTTGCTTTGCACGTGGGAAGGTTTTAACCAATTTTGACCTGAGGACGATTCTACAAAATGTCAAGGACCCCCAAAAATATATGTAATTGCATGCCCACCGACCCCCATCTGTAAATATGTTGTTCCAGGGACCACCCCAGAAGCAAAGATTTGAGTTAAAAACATTCGCTCTGAAAGAATATATATTGAAAGATTTGCGCCACATTTTCACAATTTTTCAAAATAATAATGCTTAAAACACCAAAAGGGGGTTCCCGCCCAAAATGGGTTAAAGAAGGCTGGGGGGAAAAGAGAAAATGTTGTTCTTGAAATGGAACCATTTGTCAGTGACTATACGCTGGCATATACGCACACAGTCACACACGGTGTCACGTGGGGGGAAACCACAGTCTGCTCGTTGTTCATTGTGCTTAGTGTTTCTTTCTGTGTCCTTTGGCATTTCTTTAGGCAACGTTTTACATTTTTGTACAATTACATCTCCGGCACCAAAATAAAATACAAAGTAAACTAGAAGCAGTTTGATTCTTCTCTGGGCTTTATCATTCCCTCGTCTCTGGCATTCACCATTTTGGACATCTGGGCCCTATATCTTGCGCCACCTTAACCAACTTATTAGGCATATTTTACTATTAAAACACATTTTGTACATAATACGTCCTGAAACGTCATAAGGATTGGAACCGAGAGGTGCCTTAGACGTCTGTGGACGTCCTAGCGACGTCCAAACGACGCGGGGCGAGATAATAATATTCAGAATAATTACTTCTTTTTTTTTTGGCATTTCGCTTTTCGCTTGCCGTATGCTAACGCTCTGTGAAACTATTAGCTTGTCATTGACTCCCATGTTAGCGCGGCGGAAAGAATGACTCGTATCTCCTCATCCAGGGCGCTCTCCGTGGTGATGAATGGATCGATATGCTGGCGCTGCGTTTCTGCTCCTCATCCGTCTCTCCCGCAAAATATGAACTCTTTTTGTAGCGTATATAAATATATTAAGATGATCGGAGATTGTGATGGCACTTTGTCAGTCAACTTTTTTAAGAAAGTATTTCCGGTTCATGGCTTTCAAAATGGAAGCGATCACTACTCTGGCGATTACTCCGGCGCAAGCAGCGCCTTTATTTTGATGCAGTTCCGGTACTAAATGTGTTAAGAACACTTTTAATTGTAACAGTATTTCTACATTGCAGTATTGACATTTTTACTTAAGTAAAAAAAAAATACTTTTGCTTTCTTCTCAGATCAATGCAGTACCATAATCATATAGAACTTATAAGATATTGATAACATCTACATATGGGAATAAAAGGGTCACAGGTACGCAGACAGGCAGACAGACAGACAGACAGACTTTCTCCTGAGCACTGAGCAGTGACATATGGCTCTCCCTCTACAGACGGGACAAATACGTAATAATTATACGTGTGTGTGTGTGTGTGTGTGTGTGTGTGTTAATCAATCAATCATTCTTTATTTCAGACCCAGGAAGATCCATATCACAAACAATACAATACAATGTGTGTGTGTGTGTGTGTGTGTGTGTGTGTGTGTGTGTGAGTGTGTGTGTGTGTGTGTGTGTGTGCGCCATTGGTTAAGGATATCCATTTGACCAATTATACCATTTGCTATATGTGTGCAAATGTGCATGCGTGCGGCGCATGAGACAATAGTTTGTGGAATCCTCCCGATACCCAATTAGGGAGCAGCTTTTGACATTACCTCTAACATCAAGACCAGCCCAAAACCCAACTTGAAAGAAACGACTTTGAAGCACTTTGACAAAATGGCCTCGCTAATGAGGGAACCCGAGTGCAACTTTAATCCGGGCTGACATTGTGTGCACCCAAATGGAGCGTGCACGTACACGCTCCCTGATTCGCCGCCGTAGACTATACCAGGACTCCAGAACAATACCGCAGAATTCTGTTGCAGGCATGGTGGTGCATTTCAGACTGCAACACAGTGTTGTTTTCGTCGACTAAAACTATGACGAAAAATGTTCGTCGACTACCTTTTTTCACTGTCGAAAACCAAATGGAAACGAAATGAAAACTAAGCTATGATGACTAAAACGACGACTAAATATACTGTCGATTTTGTCAACAAATAAAAACTAGACTAAAATGTTAGGAAGGGACTAGTCTAGTGGACAAGAGATCCAGTAGAAGTCATTTTACACTTGGTTGCATGCTGAAAATAGCCGATCTACAAGCACAACGCGGCATTGTGGTTTGGGACCATTGAATTCCATACGTTGAATTACTAGGGTCAACGTGGGTCAACAGGACATATCACACGCTAAAACCGTCTTGACCCTTTGGTGGGGTTAGGGCTTTAAACTAGAGACGGACATAAATGCACAAACTTCATAAATGTGACCATACATTTTCTACGCGTCACACTTGAAATGTATAATAAACCATAAGAGTGAATGGTGGCGGTGAGTTATTATATTTTTCTTTTGGATTGATGGCAAATTTTCATTCTCCCTTCTTCCGGTCTGCGTTCTCCAAATGGCAGAACAAGATGTCAAATGTCACTGCCAGAGGGCACTTCGCCTTTTGCCCAGAATTATGAAGTTGGTTTGAGTTGACGTACTTAGTTAGTTGCTATAGTCAAGTCAGCTATCCTTGGGGCATGTAGAGGGCACGTTGCTGTGCACACTGCCAGTGGGCCAAGGAAGGAACTCCAATTACTCCATGCATAGTTTTTTTAGCCTGGTCGCCAGAGAATATGCCGCTCAACGTTTCTGCAAAGCACAAAAAGTGGGGAGACCTATAATGAAGTCCACACTGTTGGTGTGGACTGTGGTGAGAAATGCCTTAAAACATGTATAACATTCCTTTCGCAGTGTTGAGATAAAAAGCAATTATAGAACAAGATTGTGGTTTTGGCAAGGTGATGAGTCCGGTTATAGCTGTTCCAAAACATTATACGTTACGTTTTATAACATTATATTATAAAACAGGTATTGCATTTTTACAGTCCTTGATTAAGAATGGCTGATTCACATTTGTAGCTGTATGGGTGTTGAAATTGAAGTTGTGGGTCTGTCTGTCCGTCTGTCTGTCTGTCTGTCTGTCTGTCTGTCTGTCTGTCTGTCTGTCTGTCTGTCTGTCTGTCTGTTCGTCTGTCCAGCCCATAAAGCAGGTCTCGGCCTAGTCTTGGTACATAACTTATAAACTTAGGTTTGCACATTAGTAATTGTAATGTTGTAAACCGAGTTTGTTTTGCTGTTAGTGGGTCATTCTGGTGTAAGTCTGGTAACATGCAGAGCGCTGCAGACGAGAGGAATTATAGATATAGAGAAATGCAGCCTTCTTCAACAACCCTATTAACCCATTTAGGCCTGATGTCGAAATTAAAATAAAAAATACCATGAAAATATGTTATTCCAGGAACCCCTCAGAATCAAAGATTTTAGTTTTTCGCTCTGAAAGAATATATATTCAAAGATTTGCGTCACAAAAATAAATAAATAGCAGATCTACAAGCTCGTAACGCGTAGCTTGTAGAATAAGCAGAATAATTACGATAATGTAATGAAATCAGTGGTAAGCTTATGCCTAAATATCCGGCGCCGATTGTGTTAATGGGAGGATGGTATGCACTTGGTTGAACGTTGAAGACACCCAGGCGTGGGCGGTAGCCATGCAGGCACCATCTACCACCATGTCTTAATTATAGGGTTAGTAAAAGGCTACGACCGACCCTTGGGTGGGTGCTCAGATCATACTATACTCTCATAGGAGAGGAGGGGAGCTATAGGGAAGGAAAGGATGAAACAGAATATATTGTCCAACAGTCAAATGTGCTGATATGGCTCTCTGATCTTCACACAGGCGTTCGTGCACCCATAAACATGTACATGCGAGTACAGTATTCATGAATATAGCGCACGCGCACACACACACACACACAAGTCACATGAGTCATGCACATTCTGTGAAACGATACACAGACATACATGTAGTAATAGTACACACGCTCCGCTGACATGTATGATATCAATTGATCGCGTTGCACTTTTGACTCTATCCATGGAGTGCGTATGCAGATCCTATGGATGGATCGACTGTGTGAGGGGCGGAGACTTTAATTACCATACATATTGACTGCACACGTGCACGGCTTTGATGTTCAGCCGAGGAGGATGCCGAGGAGGCCCTGATGCTGTATGTGAGGAACCTGGAGGGCTGTGAACGGAGTAAACAAAGTTATCAAAGGAAAGAGGAGATCCGCACACCGTTTTAAAAGCTACCAAAACAACTGATTGACAACAGAGCGAAAAACAGTTCAACGTTCCGGGCCTCAGGGGGGCCTTCCTTCGTCAGGTGTGAACGGTTTTCCTTTCTTAGTTATTCTTTTGGATCCTGCACCCGTTGAAATGGGTAGATGTGCGTCATAGAGTATTAAAAGGATAGAGAATGAACCGGAGTGACAGCCCCCCCCCCCCGCTATTTTGTTGCTCAGTGGCGCTTTGAAGCACACGGAAGAACCGTCTACTTCCAAATTTTTCCGATCGGGTCTGCCTGCAGTCCCCGCTCCGAGCACCTCAACGTTGGAGAGCCTCACTGGGGGCTTGATGTGCGTGCACCTCTTGACCATTGTGTTTTCACGTATCCCCGTAAAGTTACGTTTTCACGTATCCCATGCCAGCACTGACCACACACACACACACACACACACACACACACACACACACACACACACACAAAATGAGCATAATTATTTGAGTACTGAAATGTTGCTGACAGACCACTTTCTCAGTCAACCTGTGCATTGTAGCACTTTCTCTCTCCACACAATCCATCAAATCTCCCCCCGTGTCCCACCAGCATCTCAGGCGTTCACACAGCCCAGCTATTATAGAGTCTAACTCTTAAGTCCATGGCAAAAAACAAACACACAAACAAACAAAGAAAAAGAAAAAAAGGGAAGAAAAAAAACGAAACGATTACAAAAGGGATTATAATTAGTGGAGAGTGATTTGGACCCGCGGCATTCATTGGTTTTGTCAAAGTGGGACGACAGAGGCATTTTTTTACCGTGCTGGTAATGACGTAAAAGGAACAATTAAAGTTGCTATAAGCAATAATATGTCAAAAATGTAATAACCTTTTTTTTTAATTCAGACAGCCAGCAATGGGTAGAATGCTCCCAAAAAAAATTAGTCTCTGTGACACATCTAGGGAATGCAATCTGCATTCAAAGAGTTTTCCTAGAAGCTTTGTCATTGGTCGATTTGCCTGTCTATACTTCCTGATTGGTTAGTCATTGCGACCAGGTATTTTTCTCGACGCTTCTAGGAACATCTTTGAATGCAGAGACGTACATTCTATTCGGGGAGCGTTCTACCCTTTGCTGGCTGTGTGAAAAAAGGTCATTCAAATGTTGACATATTATTGCTTATACGGTAGCAGCTTTAAAGGGAAGGGAACTGGAGAAACAATAATAGAAGGAGTAAAGAAGCTGTGCACAGATAGTCAGATACTACAGTCTTGAGTTAAGAATGGGTCTAAAGGAGCTATGCTGAGCCGTCTGACAATATACGGCTGGAAGATTCTGAAGCCTCGTCTCCCAAACAAAGCGGGGCTGCATTAAAACTTCATGACAAGCCAGGAAACGGCTTGTAAACAAAGCAGCTGCAAAGGCGACAACAGTATAATAATATAATATAATAATAATATAATGTAAAACGTTTTCTTTGGCGACACACACACACACACACACACACACACACACACACACACACACACACACACACACACACACACACACACACACACACACACACACACAAATATTGATGAAGGGATCTCCATAATTGGGCTTAATTGCGACAGCAGGTCGCATAACTATGACACACACACACAAGGATTCGATCGTAAACAACATAGAAGAGCATCTTGGGAGTTCTAATAAGGACATCCTTGTGACAATTTATTTCTCATCAATAAAAGTATATACAAAGAGCGGCCCTTGCTTCTCGGTATTGTGTTTTGATTTGGCCCAATTTGAACAGTTCTACAGCGTCAGTTCAAACTACATAATATGACAAATGCCCAAATTGAAAAGTTTCACGGCACAATTACAACCTAAAATGAGAACAAAAGCCCAATTTGACGTGTACTATATGGCACAATTTCCAACTCTATGTAACAAATGCCTAATTACAACGAGTTATACAACATTTCCTCAAAGCTTCTTCCAGGAGACAGATGCAGTGTGGAGCGGATCTAAAGGTGCTTTAAGGCAGCGGTTCTCAAACCTCTTTGGCTCAGGTCACCTTTTGTAAAATACCCCTGAATTACATTGTTACTTAAATGCGCCTTACATTTATGTCATATAGACTACTAAAAAAAATAATATATATATATATATATACACACAAATAAGAAGTACAGATACTCCAAAACAATACGCTTACAGTACTCAAGTAAATACACACCACAGCTGGTGTTTGTCAGCGTGTCAGTGAGGCTATTATATATATAGTTTCACCTCTCTTCCATTTGCACCCCGCCACTGTTTTGCACCTGCAGGAAGCACGGACGTCTTCAAAGTACTGTAACCTTGGCATCCAAGGTTATACATTGAAGACATTCCCCTGACGTAAACCTCTCAATGTACAGTACCAGAGGGGAAATGGTGGGAAATCAACAATACTACATGATAAACAGCAGGAAAACAAAGGTCTGTGTGTGTGTCATGTGTGTGGGAAGGTGGGAATGGTGAATTCCTCTTGTTACATGGAGGTCATGACTCATGGCTTTGGAGTCGGTGAGAAGTGAGAAGTGGAGCATGCTTGCTGAATGCGGCCGGGTCACTGTGGCCGGTATGAGCCGGCAGGCATCAGGATGTGTATGCAGTGGTGAAATGGGAATTACAATTTTAGTGGCACTATTGTGTTGTTTTTTTTAAGAATAAAATCGAAACACTCTACCCAGCTGTATGGTAGAGTATGTTAATACAATTGGTTATTGTGACAGAAGGTTAACTATATGTTGTGCATTTACAGTCAGTGTATCACTCAAAATCCCAATGGGGAAAGCCCCCATATATGGCGCCCAGGTCTCGTGACATCACGTGACATCATCAGGGATGGAGATCCCTGATGTCATAGTTAATGTGACCTGCTGTCGCAATTAAGCCCAATTATGGAGATCCCTTCATCAATATTAGTATATGAATATATGCGTCTCCTGTTCTGACATTCCATGTGTTGATCCTTCCCCATCCATCCTTCCTCTACGATGTCTCCCTTTTGACTGATACCTGTCCATTTAAATGTATATTTATAAAATCCTCCTGCTTATCTGAAATGCAGAGCAGCTGTGGCCCGTAGATCACAACAGTGTTCTTTGGCATATTATGCCAAAGACAGCCAGTGATATTATAGTAAAGCAAGTGAACATGGACTCGAAAGGGTCAGGCAAGCTGCTAGTACGAGAAGAGAGCTTATTGGGGACTATTGAGAATATATTGGATTCTGCAGAAGCACAAATTATTGTGTTCACAGAAAAAGTGCAGCTCCCACAAAAACTAAATATGTCTCTTACACCAGAGGTTCCCAAAGTGGGGTCCGGGGACCCCCAGGGGTCACTGAGAGAGTTCCAGGGGGTCCCCAGCTAAATGAAAAGTAGGAACCAAATGGACGCTTATGGGTCTGTAACCCATAAGAGTACAAATGGAACCAAATGGGGTGATTGGAAATCGGGGCGGATCACATCATCGGAGCCAAAAATCTTGATCGGGACATCCCTAGTATCAATATTATATCCATATGATATTAGACTGGAAATTGGCTGTGATTCGGGATATTGTACTATTGTGATATGGCATAAACGTGTTCTATAAAATATAAATATCGGATCGGGGTAAAATCGGTATCGGCAGTGCACAGACATTTAGAGGAACAGCGCATGGAACCGGCCGGTTGCTTTAATAGTGTGAGATTTATAGATTTTGGGCCTAAATAATATATTAGAAGCTTTTTATCAAGAATTGATCAATGTCAAACATGGTCCACATACACCACTGTATGTGTACACAGAAAAAAAAAATACAAAGTTGTTTTTCTTTTTTTTCAAATGGGCACATTTGTCCAGGGGGAAAAGGCCAGGGGGTGATCTAGCACTAGGGCCTAGTGTCTATCTGTGCACACCACTGGAGACAAGACTGGGAGTCCCAGTCCCACTGGGACCACACAGCGTTTCTGTGCACAAACTGGCCGAGTCACCACCAGGCACCCCCAATGCAAGTGAATGTTAAATGGACTGCAATCAATAACCCCTCTTAGGAGAACAGTTGGTTGTGCACGGGGTTTGCGCGCACATGTTTGTTTGCTTGCGGTTCATTAGACCTAATTGGATTTGAAAATATCCTGGAGAAAGGTCCCAGCTGAAGGGAGCAGCACGCTATGTGTTCGTGTATGAGTTTGTGTGCATGCATACATATCTCCACGTGTAAACACCGCAAAGACAACGTTGATCACACTGCCTTTACTGAATCATGACATGAAAAAACATCAAAATATGAATGAAAAAAGCGAGAATTAGAAATACTACTTTGCAGTTGTACGCCTCCACCAACCGGTTACATCTCATAAGACTTTGAAGCAAATGAATGAACGTGTTTTGTGTGACCTTGGCCTATAATAATCACTTCATCCTTCACTCCAAGTATTGAAGGATGAAAAGGAAATGCATTCCTGGGATACCGTGTTTACAATATTGTGACGGACGGGAGGACATATTATGGGCGGACATACGCACACACTCACGGACGGACAGACGCATGCGCTTCTGAGGCCGGATTCAGGCCAGATTGACACATTTGCAAGCGACGTGTGATGTGTGAGTGAGGGGGCTCAGCAGCACCAATAGCTGACCCTGTACAAATCCATGTAATTAATTCACCAGCTGATGCTGATGAGATTGGCTCCTATATGGTGAATAATTGCAACCTACGACGACATTGAAGGTTGATGGGTAATTGGCTAGTGTTTTTTGGATCAGCAACAGGCGTGTCACCACACAATGACACCATTTTTGCATGCTGTATAGCACGAGAAATGATGATAATTCATTCGGATGGTTAACCCATTCTGGGTGGGAACCCCTTTTGGTGTTTATAGCATTAGCTATTGAAGAATAGCAGATCTACAAGCTCATAGCGCCGCACTACGAGCTTGTAGGTCTGCTATTTTTGAAAAGTCTTTGAAAATGTGGTGCAAATCTTTGAATATATATTCTTTCAGAGCCAACATTTAAGTCAAATCTTTTCTTCTTGGGGGTCCCTGGAACAACATATTTTCAGATGGAGGTCGGCGGCCAATTACAAATATTTTTGAGGGTCCTTGACATGAAAATGCTTGAGAACGACTGACATAGAAACATTGGGTTTTCCAGAAAACTGTCAGAATTTAGAAGACATCGGTCTCAGGTCTAAATGGGTTAATGGGTTCCGTCCCCCCAGCCTGGGGGGACGGGACGTGAACCGTCTCCCTCACGTTTTACTTCTCTTCTCACACTTCCCTTAACTTCTATTATCTTCCCTTGCACTGTATTCTCTTCTATTCTGTATTCTCTTTTCATCCGCTCAGTCACGTTGCAGCACATGGCACTCTGCTCTGCGTCGAGTTAAAAAAACCAAGTTCACTTTCATTTTGCTTGTCTCTCTCACCTTGCATACTTATGACCTTGTACAATGGAGGCGGCTTAATTAATAGCAGCCGCGCTGTTATCCAGAGCGACTTAAAAGTGTGAGCTCGGCATGAGCAGAGTAAGCTCCAACAAACACCAAACAACACGAAACAACAAACACCATGGTAAACAGTCTCATGTAGAGTTCAGAGAGAACAATGCATAGTGTCTGAAAGAAAGAATACCGGGTAAACAACAATTAACCTACAGTAGCATCTATCCAAAGAACATGCTATCTGCATCATTTTACTCCCACTCTATATGGAGTTGGAACAACAGATGTCCAGGATGCGGAGGAACACACCTTGACCCTGCCCTTCACGCCACTCTCCGTGCTCCACGCTTTAACCCCTTCCCATCTGAACTCTCATGCTCACACCATATACATACACTAGCATGTTATGGCTTATGGCTTGTGTGGGTGTGTATATAAATGCATACTCCTCATTTCTATTTATACTTCATTGTCTATTTTTCTATTTATGTCCTATTTATTATATATTACTGTACATACTGTACATTCTGTACATTCAAGTATATTTATTCCCATTACTGCATTACTGTATTGCACTCTGGTTGGACGCCACTATTCATTTCATTGTCAAAGTATTTGTATACTATGTGCAGTGACAATAAATTGAATCTAATCTAATCTACCTGATGATGACCCTATTTATACCCGCCCAGAACCACCCAGAATCCTCCATGCTTTTCGTATCCCTCCTCCATCCCCTGTCACCACCTCAGGCCCAGCCGCATCCCCTACCTCTCCCAGTGTCGTTTCGTATCCCTCCTCCATCCCCTGTCACCACCTCAGGCCCAGCCACATCCCCTACCGCTCCCAGTGTCGTTTCGTATCCCTCCTCCATCCCCTGTCACCACCTCAGGCCCAGCCACATCCCCTACCGCTCCCAGTGTTGTTTCGTATCCCTCCTCCATCCCCTGTCACCACCTCAGGCCCAGCCACATCCCCTACCGCTCCCAGTGTTGTTTCCGTCGACTAAATACTAAAACGAAAAAATGTCCGTCGACTACCTTTTTTCACGTTATGATGACTAAAATTAAGACTAAATATATTGACAATTCCGTCAAATAGAAACTAGACTAAAATGTTAGGAAGGGACTAGTGGACAAGAGATCCAGTACAAGTCATTTTACACTTGGTTACATGCACATACACAGGACACAAGTGTGTCTTGCGTGTGTCTTAGGTGTGAGTGAGGCCTTAGAGTTCAGCACTTTGGGGTAAACGCTGCTAAAACTATATTTGCAATGCTGATAAAATGCAGTACAGCCGTCGCTTGCCGTCTGACAGCCATTAGCTCTTTTAAGATGTATTGATCTTGATTGGAAGGAATCCAACTCCATCCATCCCCTTGACCATTAGCAAAGAAATGGCATGGGGAGGGCTGCCTCATAATTGGCAACCAAACAGTACAGGCAGTGTCACAACTCACAATGTCAATTTACGTGACAAATTATGATATTCACCTCTTAACTATAATTAAGCAATTCAAGATATGTGTCCCAATTGCTTTCTGCCAAACATGAGTAATGGGAATATTATGCTGGACCCATATTCTCTTTAATTGGGATGTGGCAAAGTCATTTATTTTTGCTCACACCTATTTTCTTAAAGCCTCAACATAACATAACATAACATTGTGTCCAATCTGTATGGTAGAGTAATATTATTTTTTTCTTTTTTTAAGAAGAAGAAAAAACGTTTCTACAACAGCCCCAGACTGTACATATTGGTTGTTTTCCCACAGTGACGCAGACATGCACAGTTCATAAATGTATTTTTCAAATCCATCTCTGCTGGGCTTCGGGTTTCTCCGCCACATACTCCCGGCTGTGAGATAATCTGAGAGTACAGTGAAATAGCACGTACCCACCATAGTGTATATATATGTTTGTTCCTTCTATATGTTCTTCTTCCTCTCATTAAATCTGGGTTGGGAGTCCAGACGCTGCGGTATAGCTCATGTTTAATTTATAGGACGGTGGGGGGGGGGGGGGGGGTCGGTCAGGGATGGTCGACTTCAGAGGAAAGAATCTTTTTAATATGCTTTTCGTTAGAGGATGTTCAATATGTATCACTGTAGGTTTCCATTATTCGTATGAGAATCAATGTGATGTCAAATGAACTGCAGTCTGAGTAGTTCAGTTTAAATGAGTCACCCAAAATGAGGGTCTTGAACTATTACAGCCAGGTGCAGAGAGAATAACGAGCCGAATAAAACGGGCTATGTCGAAAGTATAGGAGCGGCAGATTGTCCGAAACAACCATGGAGAGACATGGCACAATATGACACTGTCCATGGTGCTGAAATATGTGCGCAATGCTGTCCAAAGTGTCCATGGTGCTGAAATCTGTGCACAATGCTGTCCAAAGTGTCCATGGTGCTGAAATCTGTGCACAATGCTGTCCAAAGTGTCCATGGTGCTGAAATCTGTGCACAATGCTGTCCAAAGTGTCCATGGTGCTGAAATATGTGCACAATGCTGTCCAAAGTGTCCATGGTGCTGAAATATGTGCACAATGCTGTCCAAAGTGTCCATGGTGCTGAAATATGTGCACAATGCTGTCCAAAGTGTCCATGGTGCTGAAATATGTGCACAATGCTGTCCAAAGTGTCCATGGTGCTGAAATCTGTGCACAATGCTGTCCAAAGTGTCCATGGTGCTGAAATCTGTGCACAATGCTGTCCAAAGTGTCCATGGTGCTGAAATCTGTGCACAATGCCGTCCAAAGTGTCCATGGTGCTGAAATATGTGCACAATGCTGTCCAATTCTGTGCACAATGCTGTCCAAAGTGTCCATTGTGCTGAAGTCTGTGCACAATGCTGTCCAAAGTGTCCATGGTGCTGACCTGTAGAGCTTGTTCTGTGTGTGTGTGTGTGTGTGTGTGTGTGTGTGTGTGTGTGTGTGTGTGTGTGTGTGTGTGTGTGCATGAGCATGTGTGTGTGTGGTCGTGTGTGCATGCGTGTATGTGCGTGCCTTGCATATACATATAGCCTGTTTGTTCAGTGGCAGTGTCTTTCCAATTATAGTAAACAAAACAGGAACTACATTTTCAGGGAAAACCAATTTCTCGGAATCCGGAGAGATAAAACTCATGATACAGAATGCATGTGAGAAGTGAAGTGAAGAAGTGAGCGGACACACTCGGAAATTGGAACAATATAAATGAGCTGGCCCTGTTCCTGAACAAAAACGATATCATCGTAATGTTGAGCTTTGACTTATTAACAAAAGAAACGCAAACGTTTTTAACCAAAAAATATGACTTCTGTGGAATATGACTTCTGTGGATTTAAACATTGCTTACTTTCATTAGAGGGTGAAAACACTTGTCTGTAGGGGGTATGTGAAAACTAATGTCATCTCCTGTGAGCCAATACACCCTCCATGGTCATCGGTTAAGACTTTACAAAATGCACTTATAAGAGACTAAAGGACACATCATTATAGTGAAAGGCAGCTACAGCGTTCCACACAGACTAAAGGACACATCATTATAGTGAAAGGCAGCTCCAGCGTTCCACACAAACAATTTATCGCTTAATCGTTGAAATTCTTCCCCCGAAAATCCAATAGCAGTTCATTTGGATGAGCTTCAAATACCGTTATTCATCATCTCTGTGAGCTGTATACAACAAACAGCATTTCAATTCAAGTATTAAAATGTTTGGCTGTTTTCCAGAGGCATTCAAAATAATCCAGACCAGTCATTTTTATCAACATGATTTCCGCGGAATCTTTGAAATGTCCTCTTTTAAATGATGAGATGTGAGGATTTATTTTTTGCACGGTAATGGGCTCGATAACGTTGATAAGTGCTGTAACATAAATCAATTGATCTTTCCAAACATCACAAATAATGCATTTCCCTCTGATGGGACTAATCAAGATTTTGTTTATCGTAATTTAACACCGACCTTCACCGGCTCCCGATCAAACACACAATCCATTTCAAAACACTACTAAGCACCAGGGACGTGCACAACATAGACGTCACAGGGGGCTTGAGCCCCGGCCCTTTTACCCGTCTGTAAAACAACTGTCAACTGCCCTCTCCAGACCACGAATGCAGCATTTACTATGGTGTAAGAAATGCAAATGCCCTCCTCTCCTTTCCATGCCATACCGGAAGGCAGCATTCAGGAGAATTGCTTCCCCCCCCCCCGAAGTCTCCTGAACTTGAACGCAGCATTTTGTGTTCACCGCATCTCCAGTAGCTAAAGAGTGCATGGTTGTGCCCCGAAAATAGCTGATCTACAAGCTCTCAACGCGTCGCGACGTGTTGTGAGCTTGTAGATCTGCTATTTTTGTCCAAAAGTGCCCTCTTACGGTATTTCAGCCCGCTGCCTCTCTAACACTCTCTGCACGAGCCTGCTAAGCACCCACAACAAACCTTTGAGGTCCCCCAAGATCACATAGAGCGAAGTCTTGACGTCACTCGCTCATCCCCTGGTTCACAGAAGTAATTTCTCTATGGAGAATAACATGGGGTCATCTTAAAATCGTTTCATATAAGCGTTGTGGTCCAAAAATAAACAAGCTGTCTCTGCGTTATTAACAAGGGAGGCGTGTCTCTGTATCGTTTGCGACAGTCAGTCACTCATATACAATACAGTCTGTGTGTAGCGAAAATGTAGAGAAAATGTAACTAATTCAGCAGCAGTATAACAATAGCGTTTTCCCTCAGTCAGCTGATTCTTCATATCCATATGAGTGAAAATGCCGGAATGACATGTTTATTTTTCAAACACATTTCATATATGAGGCGATCTAAAATCCCCCTATGGGACTATGGGGATTACAATGCAAATAAAAAGTACATGAACCCGTGGATTTGCCCCCTCTACCGCTATTGATCCATCAGACTCCGATGCTCTATACCGTACATGGGGCGACAGAGCTTTTGCCGTTGCTGCCCCAAACCTCATGTCACAAACACGTTCTTTATACGTATCCATGTGTAAATAAACTAATTACACTGCCTTATCATAATGTGCTCCAATCTATCTGGCGTACCGTACTGGTTACATGATATCCTAAGCACTTCAGTATAATAGGTAGATTGAGTCTAGACATGAGCTCGGTGTGGTTGTCACCAGCCTGTTAGAAAAAAAAAACCTAGCAGGAAATTAGCTTGGGCTTTAACATGGCTGCTGTCAAGAATAGCCCCATAAGATCTGTCATTGTCTATGCAAACGGAATCATGTCATTTTCATTATAACCCTGCATGTCCACTCAGCAGTGAAAGGCAGCAAGGCTACTTGGAATCTAATGAAACCGCAATTCCACAGGACAAATTGAGTCTTGAATTCAATTTAAGTGAGGACGCCTTGATAGTAGAGTGTCTGCTGTTGATTATGTGATCTCCCCTGTTGGCCCCATGGGAGTATAGTTCATGTGATTGTGTTAGAGGAGACACTGCAATGCACGATGGTATGGAAGCAATGCACTGCTGTATTTTCCACTCATAACTCAAGGGGTCATTTTTTTTTATTTCATCGGGTGCTAATGCAGATAACTCGTTTAAGCAGGCCTATTCGTATTTGTTTGTTACTTTGTTTCTTTATGTGTTTGTTTGTTTTTGGGACACCAGACAACTGCCTGAAAGAACATAATTCGAACCCCAGATAGAAGATAAGCTTATGATTCAAGCCGGCTGTGTTTTTATCCACCATCATGCAAGAACACAGAATAGTTAAGAGTAAATAAACAAAAATAAAGTGTCATTATGGCGTTGGTGGAAACGCTTAAGAACAACATAGCCTCGCTTAGTTGTGGAAACCTCTGTTAACACTTTGCAATCTGCAAAGCACAAAAAAAGTCATCATGCGGGTCTATGACAATACTGCAGTACTGAATTTTGTCTGTCTGTCTGCCTGCCTGCCTGCCCCTCCTTAATTCATAATCACGTTCACTTCAACTTCTAGAGCCCTTTGCATAGAAAGGTGTTCTAATCCAGTCAGAATAAATGAGGTAACATGAATTAATGCCCTAGAGAGTGGTTTACGTAGTGTAAACCACTCTCTAGGGCATTCATTCATGTTACTTAATTACTCATTCAATTTGCATACGTTAATTGTAGTGTGATATAGTGAATTGACCCTAAACCTATAGCTGTTTTCCATATCCGCTATACCTTTCTATTAACTGGGCTCATTATGAATAGCGGCGCCACACAGCATTGCATGGGCCTTGGGTTCATTGTGAACTGAAAAATTATTTCCATTCGGCTTTTCGACAGCAGACATCTGGCAAATTAGCCTTTTGGCAGAGTTGTAGCAACCAGTTTGTTCTCTGGAGCTACCATCTACAATCACAGACAACAGAATCCATTACAAAAGAGGAGTACATTGTAGATACATAATAGATCGCTTGTCATCTGTTAGAATGAGATATTTAATTTCTGAGCGCTGATCAGTAATGGATAATAGATATAGCTTTCAGCTCAGCAATCAAGCACAATAGAGAGAGAGAGATAAGTGGCCTTATATGTGGCCCATAGGGCATCTCCTGTTTCTGGAGCTTGATGCTTAGTTGCTAGATCAGTTTGATTACGCACAAGACTCTAGAGTCTAGAATCTAATTTGCAGTTGACCAAACACCTTTCTTGCCACATGAGAAATTAAACAAATCTGGAGCTTGAGTTGCATGCTCTACCGTTGTTTTGTCAATTCCACCTATTTTATAGTAGATGGTGAGTCCCCCCCCACCCTCCCAGCCAATCCACTGCCTTGTCGTCACAGGTCTCATCAGAGCTGGCCAATCTGTGGAGGGAATCAATTCTCCACAGGCAGCTGTCTCTAGTAATCAATCAATCTGACATCAATTTGCCACATGCAGGCAGCTGTCATTCAATTTGGCAATCAACAGTCTCCACTATAGTCTCCACCTCTAAACAACGTTCCACCCCAGAACACAGGACAGTAACACAACATAATACAAAACGCCAAATATATGCCAAACTATCTAAATACAAAATATACAAATAATAGTAATAATGCAGGCACCAGCTAAACCACAGTACCTGCCCAAACGTGAGATGAGATGCAGCGATCAAACACATTCATCTTCAAACGTTAGTTTTAGTTCTCTCACGTCGTGAATCGCCTATAGCAATTCACTCGCTCGATTGAGTCGATTCCCTAAACTAACTGGGGTTGCTAAAGTAACCTAGAGCCAATATATATTTCTCGATATTATATTATTGGACAAGTATAGTAACACTAGTTCATGAACAGTGGTGCAGTCTCAGCAAGAACCCTTAAACGAGTTAGACAATGCACTTCAAGGACCACTTAACCCTACTTACGAGTGAGGCAGTTGACCCCCCAGCAGCTCCCGTGAGCTGGAAAATGAGCTTATAAAATCTTTGTGGTGCTAATAAAAGATACTATGAGCCACACTGTGCTGTAATAATATCCAAAAATAAGTATAATGCACACACAGTACACAGCGGCTGCTATGTGTATATATATATATCTTATCACAGGTACTACTGTATGTGAAAATATAATTTGTTGCTGTCGGGAGGAAACCTCATAACTCCATTTTTGAGGTTTTTGATTTTCTGGGCATAAATCAGTGCTATTGAACACTATCTGTGTGTTGTTTCGAAAATATTGAACCAAAGGAAAGTAGTAAAAAGTGCTTTGGACAAAACCTATTAACTCCATTGGACCCTCAGAATGTCTGCTAAAGCAACTAACTCCACCACCATTACAAAGTCACAACACCAACTTTGATGAGGCTGTATTGCTTTGTTTTAAAAATATAAGGTTTTCTTAATTTCCTGAACATTTTGGAGCAGAGATATGTTTCTTTGTGGAAAAAGCCAAGAGACCCTTTGGTTGTACCGTTTGTACCAGAAGAAAAGCCTTTATATTACCTGTACTTTTGTGGCAAAAGCGTCCCCCGGCCCATCCCCCCTCCAACTTCCAACTTGCATCGTTCCAAATAGGCCAGTGCCCAACGGGCACCGCTCTAGTCTTAACACGATTCTTTAACCCATATAATTTGCTGCATGGTTGCCCTGTTGAAACACAGCTGGCATCGTAGATATAACGAGTGGATTTAAAGGACATATTGTTTGCGATTAATGCTGAAAATCATTGTGCGTGTGTGGTTTTTTATGACATTTTCTTTTGAGCGGGACATATTGGAATATTTGTTCGGAGAAAACGACCTTCTCAAGTATAAACCGTGGCCTCCAAAAATTCCACCCCGACATGCGCTGAAAATAACCAGTATTTTTGCAGTTCTATTTGACACTATGAACAGCTCTACAATGAAGCTGCCATGACATATCTAGATTGGCATGTGGGATGATTGTTTGACATTTAGCATCAACATCAGTAGGTTGACCTACTGCACTTTTAAAATATCAACTGTTGTCACACCTGGCGACTCGCTTTCAGAGTGTGGCCAAACTGAATGACGCGTTTAGAGG
Source organism: Protomyctophum bolini (assembly GCF_963924005.1). Classification (NCBI taxonomy): domain Eukaryota; kingdom Metazoa; phylum Chordata; class Actinopteri; order Myctophiformes; family Myctophidae; genus Protomyctophum; species Protomyctophum bolini. Next base: position 13,174,179 of record NC_137885.1, on the reverse strand, counting down.
GATTGACATATTTATATTCTCGAACCATCACACTTTTGCCCTGCATTGTCAGCAACCATTTTCACTGTGCCATTATGAATGTTATCTGTGTGACAGTTAAATCCTGTTTGTCATTTTGAAAAAAGGTTTTTCAGCCCAGGGTACGTGGTCAACAAACACTGGACTCCGTTCCCTTTTGTGTCAGTTTTAAGTCAAATTGCAGTTGTCAAATCAGCGACAGAGCCTTAATTGTGGAAGAGCATTGCATTCATACATTCAACATGGTGATATGAACATCTGAATAATATATGTTATTATGGTATCAGTGGGTCATAGAGCGGCCATCTGGATACCAGAAGGCTCCGCGGTTTGATCCCTGGGACCCTCCTAGCTTTGTGTCCGTGAGCAGACATTAACCAATTAATTACCATGCACTGATCATTTTCAAAAGCCACTTCCTGAATGGACTGCGTTGGAAGTGGGAAAATTATAGGTATCATCAATGCATCGAAAGCATTGGCATTTAGAATGAGACTCACATGAACTCTAACCTATTCGAGGGGGGGAACATTCAGAAGAATTTGCAGATTCACAAGCTCTCGATGCGTCACAACACGGTGCGATGTGCGCTTGTAAACTGGGACATTATATTTAGTGTGAAGTGAACACAGTAGGGGGCCTAGACAGCATAGAGCCCTCGGGAATCCATCAGCATGTAGGGCTTAAGTGGTTCATGCTTGCAGCTTGCATGGCACACTTTAACGGCCTTGCATTGATCTGTGTGTGTGTGTGTGTGTGTGTGTGTGTGTGTGTGTGTGTGTGTGTGTGTGTCAGAGAACACACGACAAAAATTCCCCCATGCACACATTCACCCAGGGAGGTGAACTTTATGGAATAGAATATAAATATAATGGAACAAATTAGAATGAATTAGAATAGAATAGTCGTGAATACAAGTGGCCAAAGTGAGTTTTCTACAACGGGTGGCTTTGAGATAATAGGGTGAGAAGTTCAGTCACACGAGAGAGACTCGGAGTAGAGTCGCTGCTTCTTCTTCCTGGAAAGGAGCCAGCTTAGGTGGTTCGGGTATCTGGTTAGGACACCTCTCGGGCGTCTCCCTAGGGAGGTCCTGGAGGCACGTCCCACTGGGAGGAGGCCCCGGGGCAGACCAAGGCGCAGATTGAAGGATTACATCGACCCATTGGCCTTGAAACGCCTCGCGATGCCCCAGGAGGAAGTCACTAATGTTGCTCTGGAGAGGAATGTCTGGAGCTCCCTGGTGGAGCTGTTGCCCCCACGACCCGACTACGGATAATATGAATAGAATAGAATAGAAAGACAATTCAAAAAGTACAGTTTGCCGCATAGAGAGATAGGAAATAAGGGCAGATATTATGCGTCGTACAGTATAAAACACTGCGATTACATGGGCTGCCTTCTAGCCTGCTCCGCCACAAAATACACAAATGAGCCACTGGTTTGTTTGGATAGTGTTTTGGACACAAGCTACACATGTACGCACACATATACACGCTGACGCACGCACGCAACGCAACGCAACACACACACGCACGCACATCAACAGCCTTAGGTTATGTTATCAGCAAAATAGGCGTCGACCCATGCATCTAACTGCATGCCACTTTTATGCAGAAATAATTTGTCAACACACTTTCTTTTGGTTGGTGGCGATCTGGCCGCACGCACACTTCACGTGTGTGTGTGTATGCAATTATGTGTATTGTGTCCACAGGCACGCCCTGTCGCCATTCAGCATTCACATTTCATACACTAGCATTCATAGCAGCAGCAACAGACTGCTGGAGGCAACAGATGCTATTTGATTATTATTAAGTCACACCATGTCTCTAAAAGTGGTGACAGGAACCGAAGTGGTTGTGGGGGTCGAGTGGTTGGGTGCTTATGACACAACGATGTGAGCAAAACGGGGACTAATTTATGCTTCGTTGCACGCCAAAAATAGCAGACCTACGAGCTTGTAGGCCGTCTATTTTCGATGCGCGGCGCCGCCGTGCAATAAAAAAATATGAATCGGCCATGAGGATGAGTGTGTGTGTGTGTGTGTGTGTGGGGGAGAGTATCTGAACAAGGTGCAGGGAGGGCATACTTGGATGGTGGGAGAAAATGTGGGATGGAAATAACGATTATGCAACGTGAAAGACTAAGGGGTCAGAGCAGAGGGAAGGAGAGGGCATGGGGAGAGCGGCATGGAGGAGAATCGAGGAGGGAGGCTGTTCTCCAGGGTGTGCATGTTTTAATGTCACTGTCAACGGACTCTCCAGTCCAAATAACCCGCTCATCATAAATTCATGACTGAACATGCAGTGACAAATAAAGGCAGCTACTGCTGTGCAAGTGTTGTGAAACTGCTTGTATACCGTGGTAGTGATAAAACGCACAATTTAAGAGGCTTGTGCTTGGCAACGGTGCAGCTGAAGAGGTGTTGAATATTTTAAATCAAATCAAGGCCAACATTGCCTGGAGATCCATCCAGACTTACTGCAACAACATAAGATGCCAAAACATCTCTCTCTCTCTCTCCCTCTCTCTCTCTCTCCCTCTCTCTCTGCATGCTTTGGTCTCCAACCAACAAACACTCACCCAATTTGAGAAGCCCGCAAAGAGCATGAAAATAGAACACTTTGATTACTATTCACCTTTCGGAGAAGATCACCACTGCTATACTGCCAGAGAACATGAATTATTCTAGTGGTACAGTAACTATGATGGAACAAAAACGGCACCCTTCCGGCACACAGTAGTAGACACAAGAACTTGGGCCAACAAGCACACAAGAGAAAAGGGTGGCAGGAAACAAGAGACAAGAGTGCAGGAAACACATGAGAAAAGAGCGCAGGAAGCACATAATGCATCCTCCAAATTGGAATGAATCATCGCCTAATTGACACTTTGTGTAATACAGAGCTCTGGCAATATGCACATGACGGCCACTTTCCTGGTTAACTCATAATTGCGAAGGGCTGAAAAGCAGAGGCTCCATTATTCAGTTCTTGGAGGCACATACTCCAAAGCACTCTGCCTCTAGCATAATAACAACCGGAGGCATCATTAACTAATTTAATCCGTCCATCTGCTTCTGCTTCTGATCACAGTGACTGAAGAGTTTCTTCCTCAAAAGATAAAAGTATATCCTAGGCAAACATTTAAGTTCCTAACCTCTGTGGTAGTGAGCTGACATCGGAGTGTGGGGTAAAAAAAAAAGTGAAATTCCAAAGGAACTCCACTCAGTCGAGTTTAAAAAGCCGTTAAAACATTTAAAAACGACCTACACATTTGGGGCTATAGAGCCTTCATCAGATCACACTTGGATCCATGTCAACTACCAATACCAAGGCAAGGAACTTAAATATGTTTACCTATAGTGGATCCATGTCAACTACCAATACCAAGGCGAGGAACTTAAATATGTTTACCTATAGTAATGTGCGGGCCGGCTTTTTTTCATAACCTGGCCGTCCCGCCCTAGCCTGACACTGAATTTTCATTTTGTTTCACTTCATTATTCAGACTGAAAGCCCTCCCCACGGCAGCAGTTTACGGGATGGGCGTTGTCAAAGCGGCAGTCTTAGGCGATTGGTTCATACCAACCAATCAGAATAGTAGGATAGAAGATGACGTTGTTGTGTGGCTATGTCTAACCTGTTTGCTAACCAAACAAACACAACCAAGCGCTACTAGCATGTAAACAAAAGCGGTAAAATATGTCGATAATGATGTTCTATAAATTAACTATTTATCATACGTTGATTTAATAGCCAGATTGATACGGCCGTGAGTCACCGCAGTGGGGGCAGCCATGTTTGTTGTCGAGTGAGGGGGCTGATGGCCAATCAGCTGCTGTGAACAGATTTTCGACCGAGACTGACGCGGTCGTAGGGAGAGTCACCAGACCTGAATCGCCAGAACATTTCTTAATGGGCATGGCTAGCGATTCAGGGCTGGGGCCAGGCTAGTCCCGCCCTGCCACGGGAGCCAACGGGCCCCGCCAAAAAGAAACATGAATCAACAACCCGCCTGACACGCAAAAACTAAAAGTAGCCTATACCGACCGGCTTTTCAACACCCAGCAAGTCCAGCCCATTCAATTGCTTTTGAGAGAGAGAGAGAGAGAGAGAGAGAGGGGAGGGGGTGGACCATAGAGTATATATGAATAGAGAAGGCACCCAGAGGAAACCCTGAGGCGAAATGGACATAGTGGCCGAATGAAGCCTGGCCCCAAACACATGAACGCGCTGGTCCGTTGACTATCATTGTGCACGTTCACGACGGCAGCACGCTCGTTCGCTTGCGTTCATGCACGTTCAACGGCAGCGCGTTCATGTGTTTGGGGCCAATCTATCCCAGAATGCTCTCTGTTCCTACCCGGAAGGAGGAGTGAAATCGCCTCATGCGCTTTTGAGCAACTTAACCCATTGATGCCTGAGGCCGAATCTGGGAACGCCTTCTAGGGCCTGACCTAAGGTTTCTGAAAACCTTCAAAATTTGGATGATTTTTTTTTAAATAGTTATGTTGCTACATGTATAGCAATAGCTGATGAGAGACACAGAGAGCACGGCCGGCATCAAGGGTAGAACAACGTATACGTTGCACCAGGCGTCAATGGGTTAATGCAAGTGGATGGAAGGAGAACTCGGGTGCCCTCTCTATTCATATATACTCTAAGGGGTGGACAGCATCAATTTACATCTGTGCAGCATTTCATTCGTAATGTTCCCGATTGTTGATGCCATCTGTTTCCAATGTCATATTGTAGTAGGCGAGTGGACAGTAGACCCGCCGTGCCCGCCCCACGATGATTGCGCTGAGGAACTTGATCCGTGCTCCCGCCCCGCGGGTGGACCCGTGGGACCTGCGGGCAACAGGTGGGCCCGCGCATCACTATTACCAACTAATGATACTGATAACTACTACGGGCCACACAGCGCCTCCTCTTCCCTCTACTAAATGAATCCTCTTGACTCTGACACAGAGGGGATTTGGGGTTTTTCAAATCAAATAAAGCCTGCATTTTTTTTTATGCAGCGGTATGTACAGTATTGTGCAAAACGTCACTGTAACATCTCTTCACCATGGAAGCAAATGGCTTGTTTTCGCCCACGGAGAAAACAAGATAATGACGATTTGTGGGCGTTCCTGATCCTGTACATGCCTAGCCTATGACTAACAGTTTACAGTTGAATAACACTCCAAATGACTTCTAGCCTGTCGCTCTGTCGCTGCTATAGTGTGAAGGCAGTATAATAGCAGCACAGCATCCGTTTGGGCTATAGAAAAAAAACATTCCATATCAGAAACGCACAGCAATGCACCAAGGGGCTTTGTTTGTTCCGTTCCATCCCAAGGTTGATGATAACACTTTGACAATATTGGCAATACAATATACAAAATACAATACGATATTGTGCAATGTGTCCCTTGCTTAATCTTTGCCATTTGGAATAAATTGCCTTGGGAAATGATGTACTGTCTCTGTGGCGGTGCAGCCTTTCATTATATGAAAAGGACGCTGCAACACACACACACACACACACACACACACACACACACACACACACACACACACACACACACACACACACACACACACACACACACACACACACACACACACACACACACACACACACACACACACACACACACACACACACACACACACACACACACACACACACACACACACACACAGAAACAAGAGGGCAGCCGTGGCCGAGGTCACCATATAACCGTGTTTTTTCCATCGTATCGTAAGACTAACCTAACGTATTTCATTATGTAGGGTGGATAAGAATGTCTCTTCACTCAGAGAACAAACAGTTACAGCATAAAGAAATAGAAAACAATATTGAAATAGCAACCTGTACATTGAAACTGGAGGATATCAGTTGACGGTTACACAATTAACCTAGCTCTGTTTAACCCATTTAGACCTAAGTTGGATTCTACAAATGTCTTCTAAATCATGACAGTTTTCTGAAAAACCCATGTTTCTATGTCGGTGGTATTTCATATCGAGGACCGAGAATTATATGTCCCCCGATCCCAATCTGAAAATATGTTGTTCCAGGGACCCCCCCCAGAAGCAAAGATTTGAGTTAAAAACGTTTGCTGTGAAAGAATATATATTCAAAGATTTTGCCACATTAACAATTTTTCAAAAATAGCTTGTAGATCTGCTATTTTTCAATAGCTAAAGCATAACATAGTGCATAAAACACCAACAGGGGTTCCCGTACAGAATGGATTAAATAACATGCTATCTAAATCACATCCTTATACTGGAGAGAACGTCGGCAGACTCGGCACTATAATTATAATTACACTCTGTGTGAATGCTATGGCTTAATTAGAGACATTTAGAGCTGCAAGACATTTTGCTGCAAATGACCAATCTGATGCCTGCTATGTTGAAATGGGGGTTGGAGTACAACATGGAGTAAGGGTAGATGATTGTAGTGTCTCTGCACACTAATTATGTGCGAGACCCGTGAATCTGCCACACCACACATAACTTGTGCATGCAGGAGGGATGCACAAGAGGCATGTTGAGTAGAAGCTTGAGAACACCATGAAAAGCACAGGCTTACAGAAAAGCCCTTCAAGATTAATTGGAGAATGCTATAGCCGTGTAACATCTTGATGTTATAAAGATGGCCTTTGTGTGTGTGTGCGCGTGTGTGTGCTCTGTATGGCACGGCACTGGCTATTATACAATATGGAATTTTGTCCTTGAACTGAAAATACATCATAAAAACTATGATTGCAAGTTAAAATTATCTATGAACTTTAAATATGACTAATAGTTTGACATTCAAATCCTTACAAGCCTGCTACAAATTATACTGTGCCAAAAAATTATCTTTGGGAAATGTAGTGGTGCATAAATGGAGGCAGCAAATAAACAATTTACAGTGCCATTGTTCCAGAGCTGTTAATTGGACAATACTGCAGGTTCATTTGCCAGCCTTGCTTTGGTTGTAACAAGATTAATTCGCTTGGACACGGTTCTCTCCTATAGATTTCCAAGACTTTATCAAGTGGAAGGAGTCAGGTGACTCACCTTGTGTGAGGTACGGTGATCCATCACAGGTAAATAGGCTTAGTGTCAGGCAAGCAAGCAAGCTCAATTGCCATCTTTTGTCATGCGACGCCTATTGACAGAATGTTGCGTGAGCCTTCCCAGGGCGAGCCACTATGTCTTGTCCAGTCAATTTCAACGTATAGTCTCTCTGTCAATGGCCCCACACGGTTCTGAGCTCTTGTGACCTCTAACCTCCTAAATACAGCAACAACACAAGCCGATTTTAAATATAAAGCTAACAGGCTCGACAACACAGCAAAATATGACACAGAGGGACTGGACCACAGGACACAAAAAACCGTGGTAGAAAAACTGGTGTAAGGACTATAAAAAGCCTTCTGGGGAAATAAAACTAAAAGGAACATCAAATACTGTATCAAATCAAAGACAATACCAAGGTGTTTAATATTCCCTCCATGTTGACAGCACGTGTCACAGAAACGGTTCCTATTTTATTTATGCTCTATCCTCCGAGTGCGTTCAGTCACTTCTAACGTCACCTACGGGTGAGACTCGCTCAGCCGCCAACTCAAAAGCTCCCTGGATTTCTATTATCTATTTGCTGAGAGGTATTTTTGGTGCAGACGCTGTGACTGCCGCCTGTCGACAGACTGTCAGGGACTCACAAAGACGTTCTATCTTTAAACCGTCAGCCGTCGACGGCAAGCGTGTCAGACCGCATGGAAAAGAAGCCGCGAAACAAAAAAGCGAGAATAGTACTTCTGTGGGAGGTCTCTCCTCATGAAGAGGCCACGTTCTGGCATTTGAGACAGCTGATATTCATGCTGTGATGGTTGGAACCTGCACAGGTTACTGCAAAAAAAGAAGAAGAATGAATGACCTTTTTTTCCCCAGTCTGTGATGATGAGATCCAACCACTTTCTGTCACATGCAATGTTGACCTCTCGAGCCGCCGAGCCCCACGTGCAGGAATTGTCACGCCTGATTTCAATGACGTGTAAGTCGCCGAGACAGATGCAAGGCATGGCAGGTTGGGCTTTGAGACAAAACACTCACTACCACCGAGGACAAATCCCATTGACAAAAACAATGACCTTTGCCAGCGTTCGTGGCGCGCATGGCTCATATGGATTGCCCCCCCCCCCCTCTTCCTAACAGTGATCTACTTCCCGTTTAACTGGATCTGCACTTGCCTCCATTCTTGGCAGCTCAGTTTGACCTCTGACAGCGTAGGCCTGTCCTTGTGCAAAGAAGGTGGGGGTGGGTCACATTGTACAGTCAGGGAACAATCTTCTTTCTGACAGCAAGCCCTTAGTGCTCACGTTATACAGTAGATGCACAATCTGATATGTCCTTTTTCAATTCAATTCAATGATGTCTGTCATGCAAACAACGTCTTTCGACGTCTATATTTAGATCTTGATTAGACATTGAAGCCTAGACCGCTAAAACACTTTTTTTATGGCAATTTAGCGGTCTAAAAGCCGACTATTGCTCAGTGGGGTAGGACTGTATTGTAATGTGTTGTGTTAACATGCCATCTTACAGAGAATCAGCTTACATTGTTGATGTACTTAAGTAAAAGGATCCATACTGCAATATAGAAATACTCTGGAATTCAATATGTACTTGAGTAAAAGTACAAAAGCATTAGCTTAAAAATGTACTTAAGGTATAAAAGTATACTCATCTCGCAGAATGTCCCATATTCCAATCTACAAGCTCACAAGTACTTAGTATAACGTTCCGCCACTGTGTATGGCCATACTGTATGGCCATACTGTATAATATGGACTGGACTTTCACAACTGGTCGACAAGCCTCACTGCGTGAAGCAAACATTCATTCACTGTACAGGGTCCTGTGCTGTAGATTTCTATCAAGTGGAAGTAGTCAGGTGACTCGGCCCCGTGTGAGGTGGCGGCCATTCTTCACAGCTAAATAGGCTTTGTGTCAGACAAGCAGCAAGTCAATTGCCATCTTTTGTCACGCGACACGTATTGATAGAATGCCTCGCCTTTCCCAGGCCGAGACACTATGTCTTCTTGTCCACTGAATTTCACCCGGTATAGAAAGGCATGGGACAATTATGGATGCTCAGTCTCTGTCAGTGGCCTCGCACTGCTCCAACCTCCGGTGGAGGTAACAATTTGGACTGAGACGCTGAACACAACCCAGGCCCCGGACACACGCGCACACACACGCACACACACACACAGGCGCGTGCACACACGCACACAAAATGTACTTCATTAAGTCACAGAGTAACTTTGATGGCTTCCATGATGGATTCCTGTTGAGCACATAATCTAACACTGTATTTGTGAGGGAGGCTGGAATTGGATTAATTCAACAGCAAGTGTCAATTGATTTGCAATATATTTCAGGGACACATCAAAACAACCTAATTTCTTCTGAAAAAAATAAAAAATAAAATATAAAAGTTTGTTGTTGAGACATTAATTGTATTTTTAGTCTTATGCATGCTTTAAGTGCACATATCAAAGGGCTGCCATGGTTACATAAGACAGCGAGTGGTCACTGCTGTTTACAAGTAATGTGCCTTTAACCCATTCTGGGCGGGAACCGGGAAGCATTATGTTATGCTTTAGCTGTTGAAAAATAGCAGATCTACAAGCTCATAGCGTGGCACCGAGTGACAGTGCTATGAACTTGTGGGTCTGCTATTTTTTTTAAATCGTGAAAATGTGTCGCAAATCTTTGAATATATATTCTTTCAGAGCGAACATTCAAATCTTTGCTTCTGGGGGCGTCCCTGGAACAACATATTTTCAGATGGGTGTCCGCGGCCAAATACAGATCATTCTGGGGGTCCTTGACATGGAAATGTTTGAGAACGACTTGAGAAACATAGGATTTTCAGAAAACTTTTAGGATTTAGAAGGCATTTGTAGAATCGTCCTCGGGTCTAAAAGTTATATGTCCAGCTTCCCTTGCAGTTTGTGTCTTCTAACCATCAGGAAAATCAGTACTGTAAGTCTAACAGCACCAACTTCTTCTTCTTCATCATCATTTATTTCATCTGCCCACATTTTGTCCAATATGCTCAGGCACAATTACGGAGACGAGGACTAATTCATACATTGGTGACAAATGGTCAGTGAATCGTAAAAACTATAAAATTACCTGTCAAATAAAATATGGCAGACTGTTCAAAACAGGAGTAGCCGTTTGGCCTCGAACAGTCACTAATATACTATACCTGTAGTTAATAAGCCTCTGTGCTTGTGCAGATATACTGTACATCTAATGACCATATTTTTCCCTATAATATGCAGGTGAGTGAAATATGGAAAGTCCAGTTTCTCTATATTTTACTATGGACTGCCAGGGCTCGGCACTATTCCACTGACATGAAACCTTCTTTAAATGTAATATTTAATATTTAAGTGTATTTTAGAGGTTTGGACCTCAGTCTGCCAATGTTACCTGCTAATTATGCACACATTTCAGATATTGCTGTATATTAGCCTATCCTTCTACCCTAATAGAAAGGGGGTACACAAGCACATGGCCGTTTATCCGTGCTCCTTCTCCTACCAAACCCCTCCGTTAGCACACATCTCTCCTTGCACAAAAAAATCCTGCACGCCCCCCCGAATCCATATGCACTACATGGCTTCCCCACAACTGCCATATTTACTGTACAAATATTACTTTTGTCAGACACACTGTTATTGCGCAACATTTCGCTGTGATGCAAATTACAATCACAACTTCCTCATTCTCCGGCACCTCCCCTTTTCACTGCACACACACACACACACACACACACACACACACACACACACACACACACATACACAGGGCACAGCAGCACGCTACAGTACAGTATGGTACAGTACAGTATGATGGTAAGGCACAGCACAGCATTGGAGTACACTACAGTACAGTGCGGTGGAGTACAGTACAGTACAGTGGAGTACAGTGCAGTGGAGTACAGTACAGTACACTACAGTACAGTGCGGTGGAGTACAGTACAGTACAGTGGAGTACAGTGCAGTGGAATACAGTACAGTACAGTACAGTACAGTACAGTACAGTACAGTACAGTACAGTACAGTACAGTACAGTACAGTACAGTACAGTACAGTACAGTACAAAAAATATAGAAAAAAGAAAGATGTTCATATTGTTGCAGAAGGAGCGTATAGACCACCGAAAGTTAACCCCACGTGTTCATGTGCATCAGGCTAAAACGCCAGCGGGGAGAACAGAGAAGAGGATTTGGAAAGCGGTTCTGCTGAAGTTGCAGGACTGTGTGAATATGATATAACTGGGTGAGTGAATCAGGGTCGTGCTGATAAATGACCATGCCCGACTAGAAATGAAAAAAGGCATCACTTTTGCGAGGTTAGGTCGAGTCGTGAGTCAAACCACGTTTTTCATGCCATGCGTTTATTCCACCCCCGTTAAGACAGATTCCAAATGACCCTTACAATGAAAGAAGCATTAAAAAAATTTATATAATAATTGGCACCGTTCTTCTAAATTATAGACTTCCAGAGACAATAAGGTACACACTGGTAGCCAAAGTGCCAATATTTTATTCTTAATCGTTTGGCACATAACTGCCTTTCCCCATGTTCTGATGCAGTTTCCTCAGCTTGAAATATATATAAATAATAATCTATCTATCCCTTTGCCATGTGCACATGCATGAAGGTTATGCAGTGTATGG
>NC_137885.1:12897413-13157413 GCF_963924005.1 Protomyctophum bolini | reverse complement strand
TTAATGTGACAGCGATGAGCGCACACGACATGCAAGAGGGAGGGTGACACATTAGAGAAGCCTCGCGGCGGTGTTCGTAACCCGTACAAACGCGTGGCTGTCCGTTCCCTCTTTGATGCTCACGGATGAGCGCGTGCACACTGCCGGGCTGGTGGGGCGTATGCAAATGTGTCCTATATGTAAATCCCTTTGAATAATATCAAGAGGAAACACATCCAGGCAGAAGTCTTAAGAATGAGGTCACTCCATCTTGCTAAATAGTGATGAGGAGGATTTTAGGATTAGGCTACGCGTCTGCTAATGTCGAGAGTGGGAAGTGGGTGCGTTCAGTGTTTGTCCAAAAGAACAAACAATATGTACATGTCTCTGTATGTGCGTGTGTGCGTGTGTGTGGCGTGCGCGTGTCATGCGTGTCAGGGCCTCAGGGGCATGTGTTCCAATGTGTTAAAGTACCAGTGGTGTAAAGTAACCAAGTACATTTACTTTTTAAGATATCTTTGTGGCTTTCCCCTTTATTTAATATTTTTGTAGAGGGATAGAATCACAGTAGGACAGGAAATGGAGGAGAGAGATGGGGGGGGGTGACATGCAGTAAAGGCTGTCGGGATCGGGAGTCAAACCTGCGGCACACTGCCAGACTGGATTACCAGCCAAGGTGCCTGGACCGCTGAGCCACGGCCCAGGCCCAAGTACGTTTACTTAAGTCCAATTGAGGTATTTGCACTTTACTTGAGTACTTCCAATTTACAATACTTTTACTTCTACTCCACTACATCTCAGAGGCAAATATTGCACTTTTTTGTGGCTTTGTGTGAACGCGCACACCTTCAACTCTTGTTCTTCAGACTAGCGGAAAACACAGCTTTGATGCTAGCTAGGTCGTGGGGAGGTAAACGGTGGAGGGGGAGCTTATGGTCCCCACACACCAAGCACGTTTCTCCATCGGTTTTCCGAAGAACGCGCCCAGTGTGCAACCACCTTTACTGTTCGCCGCTTCACAGATCATACATTGACTGCAGCTCTACCCAAGCATTTTGGTTGTCAAATTCACACAAGACGGAGAGTGCAACTGTCCTCTCCTACTGTATTCTAGAAAATGTTCACATACTGAATTCAAGCCTAGAGTACAATTGCTAAAATGCTATCACTAAGACCAAGGTTCAAACATTTAACATGGATATTTTTGAGCAGGACAAAGTTACGGTTGCAGCACGTCGCCATGTTTGGTCAAATGTCACATTGCCAGCACAGTTGAGAGCCTGACAATTAAGGACCAGTCTGGACTCTATTGAGCTGTGAAATATACAGTACTGCGGGGCATCAGTGCCAATGCACTGGATCACAGAAGCACTGGGCCGGGCCGCTCAGCGCTTCAGGGACCGTGTAGATCCAGGCTGTCACTGAGACCCCTGGACCTAATTCATTACAGTCACTACAGAGCCAGTTGGGCAGAATATAAAACCATTAGCAAAGCAATATTTACACTGACGCTAAGATAAATGACCCCCTCCCAAGAAGGAAGAAAGTATACAGGCAGTATTCAGTACCTGAATTACCATGACATATCGATGCTATGGATAGCTGCATGCTTTTATGCCCGGTGCAGTGAGAGATGTCTAAGGTCGCCTTCACACCAGAAAGCTTTACTGCGGTTAAAACGAATCCTGCTGCACATTGTCGGAAAGTGCGCTACGTTTGGCAGGTGTGAAGCCTCATTCGAATCCTAATGCGCAATTGCGCATCAAAGAACTGCATTCAATAACCATATGATCCTTTTCTTTGTATCTTAGTATCTTGTCTACCTATTGGTTTTATACCTGTGTATATACTGTATGTTGTGTGTATTGTTTTGTACTCAACCTACTGGTTTTATACCTGTGTTTATATGTTGTTTGTATGTCTGGCCTCGTGGGGAAAGATGGTGGATGACTGGGAAAGGAGTTGTGGGAGAAAATGTAAAAAAACAAAGAGTCATATTCTCTGTTGCACAATGTCATACTCTTTGAATAAAATTTACTTAAAAAAAAAAGAAAAAGAACTGCATTCTACTGCCAAAAAACGGGGGGTGGGGGGGGGTTTCGCTTCGCTTCCATTCGCACTTGATTTCGATTCGGTGTAGGTGGGAATGCAATCGCATCAAATAAAGGAAATGAAGTAAACAATGTGGCGGTCTGACAGATGAATGAGGAGTAAAGTTGGAGACGGAGAAGGGATATCCTCTCATTGACTCCAATGTTACGGACCTTGTTGTCTTTCCGGGTTAAACAGGAAGGTGGGGGCTTCCGGAATTGGACCGATACATCACAACACAGCCCACAGCTAGCAGTACAACCAGCTACGTTTATGGCATGTGCATAGTAGCATACTAATTACTTGCGCAAGCAGAGCGCGCAAGTACTGCCCTCAAATTGAATCTTGAGGGCAGTGAAGATACTCCTACTATTTGTAAAGTAGGTCAGTACTGGCCAATAACCACTAATTATGTAATAAAAAATACTCTCTGGCCTACTCATAGACTGCTATGTGAGCTACATGGGGGAGATGGTGATCGCTGCTGCGTGCATGTTCTCATTTCAAGGTCTCGCAGGTTGCTGGGGGAGATGCTTGGCTAGCAGACGGTGAGATTGCGGCGAGATGCAGAGCTGCTCTGCTGCTGCCAAGGTGTCGCTAGATTTATCGTTATGGATTACTCTCAGATCGTGTCACGCTGGTTACAGATGTTGACTGCAGGCAGTGTGTGTGTGTGTGTGTGTGTGTGTGTGTGTGTGGCGCGCGCGCGCGAGCGAGTGTGCATGCGTTTTTTTGACAGCCTGTGCCAAATTCAACATGGACACATGCACAGCACTTCCGTGTTCAATTCCAGACGACTAAAGGGTCTGCGGACCTAAGGTTGGGCACCCCTGATTTAAAGCACCAAAACAGCATCATAATCATGAGGGATGATTGCTCCGAGTATGTTTGATGCTGTCAAGCCGTCACCAGGGTTGAAATAATACCACTAATAGCGAGCACTACAAAAGATGATTCCTAATACGGGCTACGCGCACGTGTGTGTCCGTGCGTATTGTTTATCAGAGCAGTTGAGACAAAGAATCAAGTTCATAATAATTATCCATAATGCATACATTATGCATAAGGGTTCTGTAGAGGGGAGGAGTCATTTCGGGGGGGGGGGGGGGGGGGGGACCTGGATATACTCTTATGGATGTGCTCTTCAACCTGCATGGAATTTGCTTTAAATCATCACATTAACTTGTGTAATATGGAATTGTTCACCCATTAGCGCACTGTACTTCGAAACTATTTAAAATCCAGGCTGCATATACCTCAATTAACAAGTTTTCATGGGCACATCAAGTACTATTTGCGCGCACACACACACACACACACACACACACACACACACACACACACACACACACACACACACACACACACACACACACACACACACACACACACACACACACACACACACACACACACACACACACACACACACACACACACACACACACACACACACACACACACACACACACACACACCATGAAAAGGCCATGGGTAGTGGGTGTTTGTTTATTTTAATGGGAAAAACAAATAGGAGAGGAAACACATTTTTATGTGCACAGACCAAAACATGGAGTGTAGAATGTCAGTGTTTGCCCAGGGAGCTGTTTGTGTTGCTTTGTTTGACTGCTAAATCCCCCGACAGACCCAAATCAAATACAGCCTTGCTGCTGTGGAATTTGTGGTTTGGGTCCAAGTGAACGAGGGCATTATACTAACCGTGATATTGTCCATGATAATGACCGTGATACTGACGATGATACTGACAGTGATTCTGACATGATACTGACGTGATACTGACATGATACGGACATGATACGGACATAATACTGACATGATACTGACATTATACTGACATGATACTGAGTCTTACTGACATGATAAGCCTACTTACAATAGCTAATATACTGTATGTGGAGTCTGTTGGGGGAAAGGACAGCCACGCCCACCTCCCTCGGTCAGGCTAGTAAACAGATGTAAGCAGCTCGTCTGTGAGGGGTTTCCCTTGAAGGGGTTCCAGCTCACACTGTACATCATACTGTACATGCTGGGCTCTCATCTGTGTTCTCCCTACTCTTATATAAAAATCACTCTGCAGAATAATACATCTCCTCTGATCCCAACTGGATCAGAGGAGGTGTTGAAGAGTGCAAAACCTGTTTTTCTTTAGCCCAAAAGCATAATAAATTGTTTCACCAAAACCCAAGCAGCTTCAGCTTCAAATTTCAATATCACTTTCATTTGAGACAGAGATGAGAGAAAGAAAGAAAGAAAAAAACAATCAGGAAGAGTTTTGACTTGTTTATAGATAATATACTATAAAGGGCCTTGCAAACGGGGAGCGATAAAACACGCCTATGGTTCATTTTCAATGAGACCTGCGTTTTTGCTCGGAGAAGTCACGGTGCGACAACGTATTTACGTGAGCGCGGTACCGTGAATTTGTTGTGAATGTGTCTGTCCCATTTAACATAGATCAGTGGTTCTCAGATATATATACTCTATTTTGAAACATTCACATCCGCTGCTAAACTGCCCGTATGGATGGGCCTCTGAATGCAGGAATTATGGTATCATCAATGGACAGCTGGTCCAGTGTCCTTTGAGGTCACACGGAGGAAGCCAAGGCTATGCCCTTTGAAGCTGTATATCATCACCAAGGCATTATAGGTCAATTAGAAGGCAGAGGATAAGGTTTATTTTATTTTTAATAATAGTTTTCCTTGATATTCTTTGATGACGAGACATCTGGGCCAGAATATTGAACATTGTTGAGCGAGCACATCACATTGACACACAGATGGCATGCAAACACGGGGAGCTCCATCAAGATCAAGCAGAGCAAATGAGAAGCTGTGAAATATTAACCCATGTTAAATGTATTCATTTACTTTGTTGTTCCTCTGTGTGTGTGTGTGTGTGTGTGTGTTGTGTGTGTGTGTGTGTGTGTGTGTGTGTGTGTGTGTGTGTCAGACACGCACACGTGCACGCCGCACACGCACCACTCCCTCCAGAGTGTCCAGAATGCTAAAATCCTACAGAGAGACGAACTGGGAAGGATTTACATTTTTTGATTCACCCAGCCTTGCACGACCACAGAGCTGGCTCAGACCACAACACTGTTCCTAATGAAACAGCTGAGGGTTTGAAAATAGCTTTGAGCATTTGTCGTTTGGTTCAGGATAATGGCAAGTATTACCACTGACACCAGTGGGGCAGTGGTCATAAATGCCAGAGGCTTAGATATTTATTCATTTATCTTGAAGGATTTAGGTTTCACAAATCAAATTATACCCCTTAAGCATTTTTGGAATTAGTTTAATCAATTATCCGCCTAGACACTAAAACAGAACATCAAATGAGGCACTGAAACTGCCAACATGATGCATCTACACTACGGTACTCTGTGGAGATAAGCCTGCAACATATGCGAACATGTTGTTCCGCGTGCTGCAAGCACAATGATTTAATTTGAGAAATGATTGCTTGTCCATGAAGCGGAGCACAGGGAACGGACAAAAGGACGACGTCAGGCAATCAGCCAGGGGATGTTTCTAATCTGTGGTGCCAGGGTGGGAAACATAGTCATGTTCCCAAGTTCATGACTTGAATAATTTATGGTTGCATTTCGCTGGACACGGACTTGGGTGAATATTTAATGTGACGTATTTGCCCTGTGTAATAGGTTTGACTGAAGTCTGACACTGATGCGCTCAAAGGGAGACCTTGCAGAGCATAAAGAATCACTTTCGTTCCCCCATCAACTGAGAACCCCGGGGCTGCAGTTCGGAACAGCAGACTGCTAGTAATCCTGTTTTTCTCAATGGTGCGAGGCTAGGTCTAGGTGGACTCTGTGTTTCGGCACGTTGCGTTCGTGTCACTCAGTGACCGTTTATTTTGCCCAAGTCCGTGTTTTCTAGCAATAACATCTACAAGTACAGCTCAACAAGTCACTGACAGTGAACCTGTGCATAAAGGGATATACAGTATAATAATAATATAAGGGATATTTTTTGTGAGGGTACCTACCCTGAATTCTATATCACCCATAAAGGGATATAGAATTCAGGGTAGGTACCCTCACAAAAAACAAGCCCCCCCTGGCCAGCCCCGTCAGGTGGAAGGATCAACTTGGACACTCAGGCATGAAGGAAGCATGAGTTCAAGTCCGTTGCTCTCCCCAGGTTGGCGGAGGGTGATATAGAAAAAGTGATATAGAAAAAGGGATATAGAATTCACCAGTGGTGGACAACATACTCAACCCCAGTACTTCAACGGTAAATGTTGCATTTATATAGCGCCTTTATTATCCAAGGCACTTTACATAGATTGTGCATTACATTCACCCATTCACGCACGGATGGCGGTTGGAAACCATGCAAGGCACCAACCAGCACATCAGGGGTTCAGTGACCTGCTCAATGACCTCGACACTAACTCTAGGCGAGCACGGGTTCGCACTGGCAACCTTGTGGTTTCCATCTGGCCACTCTACCCCTGAGCCACCACAGTCAAAATGTATTTTTCATATTAATGCCTAGATGATATGATGCATGATATTTCTACCACAAAGCTAGAGGCAGCTGAACAACGCATCGCCTATATGATATTATGCTATGACCATACTATAATTTATACACGCTACAGTACATGGGGGTTTCATTTGCATAGCAGTTCTTCAATCACCACTACACGAGCTCTCTCTAACACACGCACACGCACACACACACACACACACACACACACACACACACACACACACACACACACACACACACACACACACACACACACACACACACACACACACACACACACACACACACACCATCTTAGGATGTGGGTAGCATGGAAATCTGAATGCCAAGGGGGAAGACATCGTTCAAACTGTGGGGGATAAAGTAATCCACCCATGGGGCCTATTAACTTTGCCTGTCTGCAAACACAATTCAGCGAGAGAAAAATAAGCAAATAGTGAATAGTGTGTTTCATATGAAATAGATGATAGATTCAAATGTGTTTCTGGTATGGGAAAAAAGGGTAAAACTGAAAGTCTGAAAGGGTAAACGGTCATATATGCCACCTTCAGGAAACCTAGGAGCTGGGACCCAATCTGTTCGAGGATAATTGGTCAGGCTTTGCCTGAAATTTTGATAGATAATACTCAAAATGCATACAAGATAATGCATATCCCAGTGACCCAGTGATCACTGTTGGACTGATAATGAAGAAGTGGACCCTGCATAACACCATCTAGGCACAGCCTAGAAAATAATGTCCCTCAAAACTCCTCAAGCAAGGAGACTTATGAGGGAATCGCTTTGAAGGGGCTACAGAGGTTCACTGGCTGAGAGAGGAGTAAAGGTGCACCGGTCAACCACATCAAGAGCTCTGCATATAAAACTGGCCTGTTGGGAGGGTAGCAGGAAAGAAGCCATTATTCAAAAAGTACAACCTTAAAAGAATGTTGGATATATTAAAGCTCGAGAAAGACCTGGCTAAAATGTGGGTAGCTATTTTTGTGGCCAAGAAGATAAGTATGTGTGGAGAAATCCTGACTCACTGTCCTTTCCTCAAGAAACACCTTCAGCTTCCACCTTCAGCTTCCATAAGAACGATGAGCGCCGTTTTGATGCACACTAATCAGAAGCCACATCTATAATGTCTTACACATATTATGAATGATTAACTGTACATGTCATCCATTGCATGTTTTATGTATAATGCATGTTAGTCATCATTCATTTTTCTTTTGTTTTTACCCAATTTTTTCTACACCTTTCTTTCTCTCCTAATTAAGTCTTATGCCATTTTGATTCCTCCCACTTTTTACCAGTGCACTACTGGCTCACATGAAACACTGTATGACATTGACAACACCCGACACAAATGTCTTAAACAACTTAATTAGCGAGTTAGTGGCTTGTGTCAGTGGTACGGTAATATAACTGGATAAATAATATCATTTGAACGTATTTGTTTCATATCTTGTGAACATGGATAACGAGTAGTAAAGTTTACTGATGTAGAACAGCTTCCCTCCCATTAACGAGTTACACAAGTTATGTTTTCATTGTTTAATTTGCGCTTTTAATATGTTTTAAGACTTTCCATCGGACAGAGCAGGATAGGTGCCGCTCCGAGTGGAAAGGACTGACTTGACATTGGTTTAACCCCCGTGTGGAGGGAAGAAAGAGTCAAGTCCCGTGTCCAAGGTATGGTCCACCTTGGACACGCTTTTCTGTGGGTGTGTTGCAGGTGTATTCAATCATGAGTCATGAATGAATCATCATGACCAATGTCAAATGACTGGGCACCACTATATGCTCAGTTCAAGGCTCTTCCGGTAATTTCCATACTGTTGTGGAAGAAAAAGCAGAATTTATCTCAAGAGCAAACTGACGTCCTTGTGACGGGAGTTGTCAACAACGAATCTATACAGCAACTGAAACTGAACAGCAAGAGCAGTAACAAATGCAATGAATTAATAATGTCTGACACTGGTTGTATGATAACTATTCCTCATTGTAAAGCCCACTTCATAATTAACATTTCCTAAATGAAGTTAGGGTTTGTGTTCAAGGAAACAAACAGTAGAGGGTGCTGTTTCCCCCCCTTTTTTTGCAGATAGGTAATACAACAGCTTTGTTTGTACAGTCCAAGCTACAGTATATGCACTTTTTGGGTGTCGCGCACGATTAATTGCATTTGGTCAGGCATGTATATATTGGTAGGATATTCAATTCCGTAGTACCCTCAAATAACAGTCAAGCTCTCCCTCAGCACCACCAATAGAAATATGCTGGTGCCTCGGCCTCCACTCTCTGCAACATGAACCCTAATGACCCTGTTGCCTTTCTTCTAGTCAATGCCACCCCCAGGCCAAAGTCTCCACTTGGTTGGCACATAAGTTATCTCAAAATCTAATACGCAGATAATGGTGTGAAACTTTTTTTCCTCTTCATTAAGACCTCAATATTATTATGGTCAAAGAATGCCTGTGTGAAAAGTGGGAGCGATTGGTGTAGGTGGTCAGGAGATACGGCAGTCACAGTGACAGACAGACAGACACACACACAGACATTGACTGAATTATAGTATGATGATGATGATGATGATGATATGTATAGTATAGTATGTATAGTTTATATATAGTTTCATTATATAGATATTCCACTGTTACGTTCTTAGCTTACACATGTTTCATGATAACGACTTTTTATGTATGTGATGTATTGCCATGCTTTTGTTCTTGTTTAACGTAAATCGCTCTGGATTAAGAACGTCTGCTAAATGCCTACATTGTAAATTGCATTAAAATGTCCTTTCTGTTGTAGTGTGGCTGCATTCCTGTTGGTCTACTAACGAATATATTACATTCCTTCCAGGGATGTGCTATCCCTCACTTGCTACTTCAACATGTCATCGCAGACATGTACAGACAAATAGGATTTACACATCACTGCTGTGCCAAATTTATACTCCGTCGCGACAACGGTGCCATGCGGCGAAAATAGCAGCCCTATACTAGGTTTAACAACGCATTGGATACTTTCATAGTGTATTTTCACTGCCGTGCAACAAAGTATGAATTGGGCTTCAGGGTTTGCATTTGTCCATCTCGAGTGAAAAAATATTGGCCCTAGTAAGACAATAGGCGTGTTGTTATTTTGTCACCCATGAGGGATTCTGGATGCAAAACCCATTTCAGCCTAATGTCTCATTAATTTGCACGATAGACAAATAAAAAAACAAAAAAAAACAACATGTTAGGCTATAACATATTCAAATGGCCTGACCTTTGGTGTTCACCGCGGAGAGCGCGCAGCACCAATGAAATTGTTTCGGGTCTAATGCCGTCAAGTGTGGCTAAAAGGCAGAACAATCATGGGAGCCTTTGTATGTATTCCAAGCACAACCCCAGGGCAGCCTGTAAAGCCACAGGTTTGTACAGGCAACGTGATTCCCTGTGCTGTGCATTGATGTGGATCGCTGAGGGTCAGTTGACATGCCAGGAGCTGGGCTGTGTGGACATAATAGTAAAAGGATGAAGGGCAAACAGACTGTCCACAATCTCTGGATTTGATTAGGTCCATAGAGAAAGCCATCATACTGTTGCCGTATAGATTACTTTTACTTAAGTGCTGTACTTAAGTACAATTTTGAGGTATTTGTACTTGATTTGAGTACTTCCAATTTCCAATACTTTTACTTCTACTCCACTACATCTCAGAGCCAACATTTGTACTTTTACTTATATTATATACTTCACTACAATTACTTGAAAACTTTAGTTACTGTGGCTATTTTAATTTTGATTAGAAAACATACATCCGTACTTTTACGTGTAACAAAGTAGTTCTGAATTGCAGTATTGGTACTTTTACTTAAGTAAAACAATTGAGTACTTTTTCCACCACTGGATATCTGTGGGAGTCATTTTGGGGCAAAACATTAAAAGGCGCATTTGGTAACAGTATAAAATATATCTCGTACAAATTTGACACCAATGCCCTGCATGTCATATACATGTAGATGGAACTGGAAGTTCCATCTTTACTCTAAAAAAAAACTTTACTCTCAAAACAACTGGGGTGTGTAAAACAAACACAACTACATTTTAACCATTTAACACACAGGCTTAAACACACACAGAAAAGCACCTCAAAGCTGACGAGAGGGTACAATGCCATAATGCAAGAAGTGTTGCCATAATGCACCCCCCTCCTCGTCACGACGGCCGTTCCCATGGCAACTGGGGGAGCAGCGCAATAGAGAGTGGTGGGAGATCTGGGGGGGTGGGGGGGGGGGGATCCGTGTCAGACACAGGGAAACCTCCGCCTGCAGTCCGACCCCTCCTACCCGATCACAGGCAGGCCAGATTAAAAGATAAGGACGCCAGAGAGGGTAAAGGAGTGAATTAGTGTGTGTGTGTGTGTGTGTGTGTGTGTGTGTGTGTGTGTGTGTGTGTGTGTGTGTGTGTGTGTGTGTGCGCGCGCGTGTGTGTGTGTGTGTGCGAATGTGAATGTGAATGTGAATGTGAATGTGAATGTGAATGTGAATGCTGTTCGGACCAAATGTGGCTGATTTGTGTTTCATTTCTCAACAGATTGGATCCATGGCAGCTTACGCAAA
Organism: Protomyctophum bolini; assembly: GCF_963924005.1. Lineage (NCBI taxonomy): Eukaryota > Metazoa > Chordata > Actinopteri > Myctophiformes > Myctophidae > Protomyctophum > Protomyctophum bolini. Next base: position 13,146,208 of record NC_137885.1, on the reverse strand, counting down.
AGACTGGACAAAGTGCATGAAAGGCTAATTGGACACATTGCATTGAAAAGCCACAGGGCAGAAAGAACAGGACAATATAAGCTTGTAACTAACGACCTCACGCACTTTTAAGTGCCAGATATTTACAGAGTAAAACAAATTCTTACAGAGTTGGGAAGGGAAATATTCAGCATTATATATTTTGATATGGAGCCAGCTGTGTTGGCTCACATCATTATTCGGGCCCCCTGCCGTTTGGCATCATGCTCCAGCATGAACCTCATTACCTCCTTAGCAGGGACGTGCACACATAGACATCAAAGGGGGCTTCAGCCGCTGGCCCCTTTTTTTTTTTACTCGTCTGTAAAACAACTGCCCTTTCCAGTCCAACCAATTTTTTTGTCTAAAAGTGCCCTCTAACGGGATTTCAGCCCCTGCCTCTCTAACACTCTCTGCACGCTCTCAAACTATAGGCTGGACCAGAGTCGTGACCACCACAGAAAATAAATAAATAAAGAAGCCATTATTTAGCATAAGGATTATATATTATCAATGTTCATTTAAAATTGAGAGAAACAGTTACATTTCGTGAATGAGGAACATTTTGCTGACATACATCCTTTACACTGTAAATGTATGTCTTTTACAGCCTTTGCTATCATTAATGTCCCACGTTTTATGATCAGAAGCTAATGAAACCAGACTAGGATGCATGTTTTGCCAATGATGTAAATCAGACTGCACTTGCTGTGTGTAAAAGCAAAGCAATTCAGACAGACAGACGTGTGGGTCTGTGTAGCTATGTCTAATACATGTGATGCTTCCTCCAGTGGAAGATGAGAGTTGAAGCGGTGGAGGGGGTGGAGGTGGAGGTGGTGGAGGGGCTGACGTGTGATGAATTGTTAGCATCTACACTCACTCGATACAGCATGGCCTACAGGCATGTGTTTAAGTCAATATTATTAGAGACACAGCGTGCGTGCCGGGTGTCTGAGGACCTTATTTAAGTTCAGGGACTGAGGGAATCCCCCAGACTGTCAGTGACCCCGACAAGAAATAAATGCGTGTATGTGTGCCTACGTGCGTGCGCACGTGAATACCATATACACACATGGTTAATCAGGGGGTAACAGCTGTGATGACTCAAATGGGACTCATTTGAATGAAAAATATATAAATTAATTGGTTTAACAAAGCTGTGTGGTATAGGGTATGTTTATACACAATCGTGAGAGGGGTCTGAGGGAGATGATCAGGGCTGGACTGAGACAAAAATTCAGCCTGGACATTTTCGCGGAATTTGGCCCAGACTGGCCCACCACAACCAGTGTGCAGATACTCTACTGTCTTTTCGTGTCGAGGCCCATACAAATACTTGAAATACAAGCCCTTAACACACCACCACATTTACAGTACAACATAAATGATATACACAACCAACAGACAGCTAATTTAACACCAGAGGGTCGGCCCACAGGGGTATTCGCCTGGTACGTCCTGTGGCCAGTCCACCCCTGCCCTTGATCCATCTGCTGCATTATCAGTATCTCACACACACACACACACACACACACACACACACACACACACACACACACACACACACACACACACACACACACACTTTTGTTTTTTTCAAAATCAGACAGGTCACCTGGTTGCTATACTTAGACACACAATCTTTGTTTTTGTTCCATGCTGCACCCCCACCCCCCCCCCCCCCCCCACACACACACACACATCTGGGTGCATCCCCCACCCACCTACCCACCCCAATAAGAGCTAAAGTTGTCCGAGGGGGAGGATGGTCAGTTAATTAAACCAGAAAGGAAGCGGTCTTCATGAAAAGTTAATTAGCGTTAATGAAAGCAGGGTGTGCTGCAGCACTGGTGCACTGATCCATGTGTTCGAGAGAGAGAGAGAGAAGAGAGAGAGAGAAGAGAGAGAGAGACAGAGAGAGAGAGAGAGAGAGAAATAAGAGTGGTGTGTGTATGTGTGTATGTGGGTGCACGTGCGTGCATGCGCGTGCGTGCGTGGCCAATGTGTCTTTTTTTTGCACAGTGACAATTGCCGTCGAATCCAAGGCTAAAATTACCAAGCCTCACAAGCTGGGGTTGTGCAGTGCATGGAGAGTGCTGCACGTGGCTGAATAAATCCTGGACTGTGTGAACCTGGGAGTCGAGGCTGCCTCTCTCTCCCTCTCTCTCTCTCTCTCTCCCCCCCACTGAAGCAGAGCAGGTGCTTCCTCCACGCTCCGTTCTGAAACGCTACAGCCCACTAGCTCTGCCAACTGTGATGAATAGAGCCTACTAGGCCAGCAGAGGTCTGGCCTATAGGAGAGCTAAAAGCTTTCTTTCCACTGGGGCCAAATGCACCACGTCTAATTCATCTGACCATTACCTTGAGTATAATGTACATGAAAGGAACACAAAGCAATGCTTCTTCCTTCCAGCGTTGGTCTTAATAAGGCTGTTTGAACAAATACATTTGTAGCAAAACTTGTAGATGGGGAATATGCTATTTGGAATGTTGTAATATCATCATAAATCAAAAAATATCCAATAGGTCTGTTTGCAAATATTTCCCACTGTAAAGGAACCTGCAGGCGACCTGATTTGATATACCGCCGCTGTCCGGCAGAAACCAGCAGACACCCTTTACGTCTGTGAGTTGGTTAAAAAACTATATTGAACAAATGACTACTAGTCAACTAGTACGTCAAATAGTGGATTTTACTAGTCGACTAGTTGAATAGTCGACTAGTTGCTTAAAGCCCTACTATTGTGGATCATGAAGTATCACATAATGGATCATTTTGTGAAACCAATCATTGTATTATGTGAATATATCATGAGAATTATTTTAAAGATGGGGGTGCCGTGATATTTGTAATTTTTCTGTTTTGCATGTGTCTATGGAGATAAGATACCATTACTCTAATAGACCCCCCAGGTGTGGTTATAATATTCAAATATGTCTTCCCTGTGTATTTTTGGTTTCTTCCTGAAAGCTGAAAGCCTTCGAGTCAAAAGGCCCAATCGAAAGAACACCATTTTAGTGACATCATAACCCTAACCCCTCCCACAACAGCTGGGGGGGAAACCATGGCACTCCATCTTTAAAACAAGTGGATTGCACACATCCAGTCCCTCGATGGCCGGTGCTTGACAAAAGGTAGATACAGAGAGGTATAGTCCGCACACAGCTTCAGCTCCACAGCGTTGAATTGTTTAAAAGCACCGACATACAATGACACGACGTTTCGGCCATAGCTGGCCTTCATCAGTGTCAACTGATGAACCTTAATTGTCACCTGATGAAGGCCAGCTGTGGCCAAAATGTTGTGTCATTGTATGTCGGTGTTTTAAAAAGATAAAACACTGTGGAGCTGAGGCTGTGTACGGACTGAACTCTTTCCTCTCTGTATCATGAGAATGATACAAATCATACAATACATCAAAAAACATAATTACACCTATACACCACCTGCATATAAAACCTTTCTATTGAGCAGTGTGTCCCCATGGCAACAAACCACAATGTGTTCTGATCTTTAAGAACTGTATAGATTCTATACAGTTCTATACTATAGAATGACCTTGCATTGAGGCCTTTTCTACATACTGCACATACTCGAATGACAGCCTTAAAAAGGTTCTGCTTGTTAGACATACAGGTGTGTTGGTGGCATTAACAGTATTCTTTACCGTGTAGCTATTACTTACAGCCCTGCTCGACTGTCAGTGCTGTTGTAGTGCATTTTGACAGGACATGCAGCGATAATCCCAAGTGTCACTATTGCCCTACGCAGGTCCCTGACAAAAATTCAGATACAAACGCATGCACGCACACAAGTGGAGCCAACTGCGCACACACACACACACACACACACACACACACACACACACACACACACACACACACACACACACACACACACACACACACACACACACACACACACACACACACACACACACACACACACACACACACACACACACACACACACAGAGAGAGAGAACATGTGTCATAATGAGATGGAGTGATTATCCCTGTCATTTAGATATAAAACTCCATAATGATTTCATAATTGCGTCCTTGGCTGGCGGCGTGATTATAGGTCTACACATGGGTCATAATGTGCTGACACAAATGATGATTGATATTGATAATGAGTCCTGCCAATCACCACTTAAAATACCTCCAGTATACCATGATCAGTGAAAGAAGCAGACCCAAATATAGACACGGATAGTGAAATGGAAATAAAAAAGGGACTTGCTTCAGGCACACACAAGGTGCAGCAGTGCAGTCGAGGCACAAATGCACAGATGATGAATGTATCCATGCAGGCCCGGGCCGTCTCAGGAGTCTCCCGGTTCGGCTGAAACCAGGTGACAGACAAGCGGTGTTGTTTTCGTCGACTAAAGACGGAAACAAATGTCGACTACCTTTTCACTGGCAAAAAATAAATGGAAACTAAATGAAAACTAAGCTATGATGACTAAAACTAAGACAAAATATAGCAAGACTAAATATAGTCAAATAAAAACTAGACTAACATTTTAGGAAGGGACTAGTGGACAAGAGGTCCAGTATAAGTCATTTTACAATAAGTTGCATGCTGAAAATAGCTTGTGGATCAGCTATTTTCAGCAAGTGAAAAAACAAGGCCCGAACAAAATACATTTTGTTCGACTAAATCAACTGTAGATTTAGCCGACTAAAACTAGACTAACACTAAAACATGCGACTGAAACTAAATGAAAACTATTGAAGAGACTGACTAAAACTAAAATCAAAATGTGCTGCCAAAAACAACACTGCGGACAAGCCGGGAGGTGTGTGTGGGCTCAGTGAGTGTACAGAGTCAGGTACAACATAACTGTTACTAGAGGGTCATTACGTGGAGCCTGCTGGGTTTATTTCCCAGCCTCTTTGAATTATTTCCCCCATGCAGGTTGACACTACAGCAGGTGGTGTAACGATACATCTTTAACAGTGACAAACATACGGTTGACGACACGACACATGGACGATATTGGTTAATTGTGGCGATACGGTATGATTCAATGATTTAAAAATCGTTAAAGTAACCATTTAGAAAATAAATAAAACCTGAGTGAAACATGTGGATAGAGCAGGTTTTTTAAGGGAAACATTTATTATAATGGATATAAAGTAAACAGGGATTCTCTGGCAAATACATAGACTGTTCAAATATGGGTTTTTTTGGGGGGGTCACAGTCTGGAAGGGATGAAAACCACTGCCCTTAAGGTGCAGGCAAGAGCTAAGTGGAGGTGGTCGCCTATAGTGTACTGGGTGGGTCCACGCGTGCACACACACACACACACACACACACACACGCACGCACACACCCACACAGACACACCACCATACTGTACTTACAGTAGTACTGTATGTGCACCCTCTTGTAACTCCCAGAGGCAGAGACGTGGTGGGCCCATAATTCATCCCGGGAAGTGGAGTTGCGGAGGCCCTCTAGGCGTGCCGACGAAACGAAACACCGACGGAACAAGGGCGTGCGAGTGCATTTTAGGTCACTTTAGGTCCTACAGTGACGTCACCTAACGGGCTGCGCTGCAGCCAGGATGGCTGAGAGCGGCTGCTGTGCACAACATTATTATGTCACAAAGCAACATGATTATATAGGCTGTTATACCTTGTTAAAAGATCATTGTGTATCTTCGAAATTAAATATATGATTATTATTTTTTATTTATAAAAAAAACGCCGTTCCCAAAAACACCGACATACAATGACACGACGTTTCGGCCATAGCTGGCCTTCATCAGTGTCACCTGATGAACATTAATTGTCACCTGATGAAGGCCAGCTGTGGCCAAAATGTCGTGTCATTGTATGTCGGTGTTTTAAAATGATAAAACACTTGAAAATGACCAGGATTCAATCCAGTAAGCTATAAACCCAAGGTGGAGGATCTAATGAAAATGTTAAGGAAGAGATGAGCAGTGCTCCTCATACATACTGGTTTTGGAAGCAAGGCTCGAGCTCTCTAGATAGATCGTAGGAATGTGGCCAACTGGTATTCATTGTATTTTCTTTGCGTGTGCGTGCGTGGGTATGACCTACAACACAGCTTCTTTGTCCGCTAACGCGCTTCGGAGGGGCAAGCTGCATAATAAGACTATAATGCTATTAAGCTATTACAAGTTTAGAGTCATTACATGCTGCCCAATTACTCAAAATGATTAACCCCGCCATAAAACATTACGTGTTCCGTGGATTAAACTTTATTGAGGTGCATGCTTGAACATACAAAGGAACACATGGAGAAACATGCACACACACACACACACACACACACACACACACACACCAATCTTTGTTTCTGCAAGTATGCTGCTTGCTCACATGCACGTACACACAGTGCACACACACACACACACACACACACACACACACACACACACGGTAATAGCACAAAGTGAGAGAAATGGGGTGATTATTAGCCCTGTCGTAGATGGAAAGGCTCATGGTCTCATAATTCTGACCTTGGCTGGAGGTGTTATTATTACGGTATACACATGGTCATAATGTGATGAGAGAAATGATGATTGATATTGATAATGAGGCCTGCCAATCACCACTAATAATTCCCCCCAGGATCCAGGTTACGCCTATTAACCTCACACACACACACACACACACACACACACACACACACGGCCACCCTATATGTGTACATACTGTCGACACGTACACACGCACATGGGCATCATGGTCATGCAGCAGCATGTAAGGCCAATTGAATACAGGCACACTAAACTGCAATTATGCAACGGAAACAGACCCTGGGGGATAACACAAAAATGTTATCCGTCTAGCATGACCTTTGACTGCAGTATAGCTAAAACTTACCACAACACACCCACCCCTCCGTTCACACTCCACACCTTCAGGACTGAATTCAAGAAGATGTCCCTTCTGACTCAGTTCCCCATGGCCAGACCTCGTCTAACCCTGTACACTCAAGACACTGCCGTCGCTGCCACCTTTAGATCTCCAAATCTGGAGCTGACCTGTTCTGACAGTCCACATGTTGTTCTGAACTCATCAAACCCTGTACACTCATGACACGCTCCATATATGGCCAGTACAGAATGCATTCCATGATGTTGATCTGACGACCCATGCCCGCGTGCACGTGTAACAGGTGCAGAGATATAGTAAAAGAAGCAGATGCAGTTGCATCGGGGTCCCAGCCGGCCGGTAAACTGTAAACTCTCCCTCTCTCTCTCTCTCTGGCTCCCTCTCCCACACGCCGTTAAGTTACCGGGACAAAGACTACATTTCCTGTCAATAATAAGCAGTGTAAAATGTAGTTCATTGGGAGGTAAATGGAGACGCTTTATTGCGAAGGGCCCTTCACGGCGCAGTGTTTAAACTGGGCTGCTTACTGGCTGCACGTTAAGAGTACAGACGTATTTGCTCCGGTCTGTCTGGTGTGGCTGTGAACAGTCTAGCACTGCAGACTCTGCAATCGCCTGGTAATGTTGATTTTTGATTCTTTGAACAGTCAAAACAAGACATAAAATTACCAGACAGACAGACACTTTCAAAAGAGAGGGCAAGATAGATGGAGTAAAGGTGGAATTGGAACCATAACAAGATAGATGGAGTAAAGGTGGAATTGGAACCATAACAAGATAGATGGAGTAAAGGTGGAATTGGAACCATAACAAGATAGATGGAGTACAGGTGGAATTGGAACCACAACAAACACAACAGCTCCATCCACACTGAGTGGAGGTGAGTGAAGTCGCATGCCGGTGAAAGGAAAACCAAGACAACAACAGTAATCATAAAGATGGACACATGCCCACGTTAACTTTACTACTTGAATTGAAAAATTAAGAGACCGTTTAATCAACTTTCCCCCGAATCCCAAAGCCGTCCCAACAGCCACAGATGGCAGGCACAACTATATGTGAGTAGCAGCCTACAGTATTTGATTAGCTTCGTTAGGAATGGTTACGGACATGTAACGTGATTTTCGATATGCAACCTGTGTGAGCCTACATTATGTATGCCTCAGGTATGCTGCAACTGAGCCGCGCTGAGGGTTTTAAGTCTGAAAGTGGAATTTACGGTCCCGTTCGACGTTCACGATGTTGTACCCCATTTTGGGCGGGAACCCCTTTTGGTGCATGATGTTATACTTTAGCTATTGAAAAATAGCAGATCTACAAGCTCATAGCCGCGCTAAGAGCTTGTAGGTCTGCATTTATTTTTTACCGTGAAAATGTAATGCAAATCTTTGAATATATATTTTTTCAGAGCCAACGTTTTTATGATGGGAAAAGTATGCTCTCTAAAATAACAAGCAATTTGTCTCCACACGTGCCTCCACACACCTGGCTTTGATGGCAGGAGTTACATCCAAATCTCTCCATTAGAGCTCCGCCAGCTTCTCTTTGGTCTCATTTCAAAAGCTCCGGTGATGGCGGTTGCCGTGGCATTTATAGAATAAACATTATAATAATAAACGCCATATTGTCTAGCAACAGGAGATGGACAGAAGTATTCAGTCAATGAAAAATGATGGCTGGCGTTGCATCAAGCGATGCAATTCCACTGCTTCATTGCACCCTGCTGGTTATTTGATGTCCACTGAATACCCACAAACACACGGGGATGAAAGGTCTGGAAATATGGGTGAAAAAAGAAAGGAGGGGAGGGGGGAAAGGAAAAAAAAGCAAACTAGAACTTGTATTTGAAATAACTGCTAAAGACTATATGCTGTCAGGTTCACACACGCACACTGCACCTTCCTCCCATCCTCCCACCCCCCCCCCCCCCCCCACACACACACACACACGACAGAGGTGACACCGTGCATGGCATCAACCCCGCTCATCGGGACTCGCAGTTGGAGGTTCAGCGTCTTGCTCTAAGACACTTCAGCACGAAAGTCAAACGAGCCAGGCATGTGAGTTACTGCCACTGCCATGAAGTATATGTGCTCGCGCACGCACGCACAGACACACACAGACACGCACACACACACTTTGCTCTCAGGTGGAGAAGCATTTCATTTGCTAAACAAAGTGGAAGGCTGCCACAACACAGGGGAGTAATGGAGAGTGATGGGCAACCATGGGGAACCACGGGACAGAGCATAATTACTCCTGCTGTCAACGTGGCAGCATCCATCACTTACCCACCGACTCAACTCTAAAGGCCCTCTGCTGCGTGTTGTTCTGTGTGCTGCGTGTTGTTCTGTGTGTGTGTGTGTGTGTGTGTGCATATTTGAAGAACCTTAATTCATACCTTATTTCATTGATTTCAGTGATTGTATGGTCTAGACTAATTGAATGATCAAAAACATTTTCAAAAGATGTATCCATTAAATAAACTACATTTTAGCCCTATTGCTTATGGCAGTCCATCGTAGTCGATGATGACTTCATATCTCCCAGGGGTAAGGGGGGGGTTTTCCAGCGTCTGGTGTGCTCATGCGCCCCACATGTGGCGGTTAAGACCAATTGCTGATCCGCACACTTTTCCACACGTGGGGCAGGGGTGTGTTGAGCCTGGTTGGATAGTCCCTGCAGCGCGCTCATGCCGCTGCCTGCGCTTCTCTGCGCAGGCAGAGGTTAGACATACCATTGGTCCGATATCTCAAACCTTCACCCTAACCCTAACCTCCCACGGGGCAGCACACCTAAACCTAACCTTAACACTCTCCCAAACCTTAACGCACCCCTCACCAACCTTAATCCGGTCGTCTTAACGCACCCCGGGCCCACCCTCACCAACCTTAATCCAGTCGGACCAATGCTATGTCTAACCAAAGTATGCCTCCCGGGAAGCAGTGGCTCAGGGGTAGTGACCGGATGGGAACCGCAAGGTTCCCAGATTGAACCTGCGCTCCCCAGAGTCAGTGTCGAAGTGTCCTTAAGCAAGACACTGAACCCCTAATTGCTCCCGATGTGCAGGTTGGTGCCTTGCATGGTTTACTCCGCCATCGGTGTGTGAATGGGTGAATGTAATGCACAATCTTTGTGCAGCGCCTTTGCGCTATATAAATGAACATGAAAATTGAAATACCAAGACGCGTCAGTCAGTCCTCGTGGGAAACGGCCTCATGACTCATGCGTCTGATGTGTGATTGTACGTGGGCGACGTGCGTGATCAGACTGTAGATGTTGTCGTCTGTTTTCTTCACCTGCCTGACAGAGCCATGGAGAGTTAGTGTATGTTAACCCATTCTGACCTGAGATCAGATTAAAAAAAATCATGTTATGCTTTAGCTTTTCAAAAATAGCAGACCTACAAGCTCATAGCGCGCCACTCGGTGGCGCGCTATGAGCTTGTAGGTCTGCTATTTTTCAATAGCTAAAGCATAACATGATGCTAACACCAAAAGGGGTTCACGCCTAAAATGGGTTAAACTCACGAAATGACACGTTGTTGACAATTCCACTTTTTCATCATCATAATTAGATTTTATTTTCTTGTTTTTTTCCCCCCTCAACATTCTGAAGGCTGGCGGTGCCTCAAAAGCGTGACTAAACTGCATGACAGGATTAAAGACAACAAGAGGAATATATTCTGCAAGCAATTGTCTTCCCAGGGAGATGTTCCGGTCTATAAATATATATAAATATCACATGAAGCACTTAGTTTTTTTCCGTTCAGCTCTCACAAGTGATATCTCCTGTACAAGACTGACACTATCGCAGGAGCTCTTTTGAGGCCTCCGGCTCTATAGCAACATGCATAAGTCATATCCGTGTGACCTATAACTTGCATTTATCACACGGTTTAGCAGCTGAATATTTCATGGTAATGCGATGCATTACCATCTCTAGCCTGGCTGTTACATGTGATCGTACTAGTATACAGTAACTACTAATCAGAATCAGGGTGACCATATTCAAAATTCCCCAATAAGAGGACACGTGCACGTGCGGGGAGCGGTGCTTCGCGGGTGAAACATTGCCACAGATATAGGCTACTCAAAGTTAGTTTATAAATGCCTTGCAAATTAAGTACTCGTCAATTTTGCAGAAGAGGTCTCACCCCGCACAGCTGTCTTGTGCTTTGCAGTATCAATATGGGCTTGCACAGGTCGTATAGGAACCTTTATTTGCCACGGAGACATACGTTCCAGCTTTGCAGACAGGGTGGAACTCCACCTCTCAAAGTGCCTTTTCCCAAATGAACCATGGATGTGCATTGTAAATACAAAGCCCGCCCTTCAAATTGTGTTGCCACATTATTGTTGACTGACACGGGTCACTAAAAATGTATTGAATTACTAGTAATGACACATGATGCCCATAATACACACAAGGCAACTGGAAACTCATGATACCACAGGGTGCTTAGTTGATGATAGGTGGCATTGTCAGTAAACAGGTCAGCATTGGAATGAGTGTTTTGGGGAAAAAGGGGTATTTTCCTCCTTAAAGTCAAATTTCTTTGAGAGTGCATGTTGCATATGTCATACACAATTGGAATATTAACCAGCACCAGATTTTAACTTGAAGAGGCTTATATGCTTTCTGTGTTTGCTAATACGTTCAAATATCAGGCTCAGTGTCGTGGGTATACAGCTAAATGGGACCCTGCATTGTTACACTCCGAGTTGCTCTCGTATCACATATGGGAGGCATGATGGTGAATCAGCCTTGAAGCAGTAGCAGATGATAGATTGTGACTGTGTGTGTAGACTAATTGAATTGGCCTGCCAAGAGTTCAAACTAAGACATCTCATTGTCTGGAAGGTCTACTGCCTACTGGGCATGTCATTGCTCCAGCCCAGCACGCATGCACGCTCACACGCTCACACGCACACACGCACACACACACACAGGTGGGACTATGCATAGTTCAATGCCACTGAAGCGAGCAGTTAAGAGACTGTCACTCAGCTATGAGTCAGCCTGCTCAACGGGCCGGTACCCCATACCCTCTCCTCACTTCCATTGTGTGTCAGCCGGTGATAATATACAGCGACGTACTGCGAACATCGGAGGTGAAAAGAAGGGATACAGGAAAGAGGAGTGCTGTAATAAATAGAGTCCCAATTTGAATTGCAGGGTGCCCAAATCAGATAACAGCCAGGAGCAACATGAAGGACACAGGGTTACCATAATTAATCTGATTGGAAGCTCTTTGCTGCGTGTCACTCCACGTCTCTCCTTCTCTTTCACTGTACTAACAAAATAAAGTCCCCAAAAATACCAGTGAGACGCCCTGAGGGTGAGATCGCGCCGAAACAACAGAGCTTCTTAATACGGCCCAGTTGAGAAGCAGGAGCTAAACTATTAGTCATGGTGTCAGATGCAGAGATGCTGGACAGAACCGGACGGCACGGCAACCCGACAGCCAGAACCGGCGACGGTAACGCCAATGTTCAAATATTTAATATTTTTACCGTTCCGTGCCGTCCAGCAGGTGGTGCCGTTTGCCGTCTACCGCTTGCTTCCATGTGAATGCAGCATTAGGGTCATCCAAATAACATATTAAAATGTATTAATTTAACACAGTTTAGAAGAGTCGATTTGCTCATCAACATATGACGTAAATTATCCTTTCATTGCCAATGGCATTTAATGTTTGTGTTGCCACAAAAAACCAATTTGTTCAGACACATATGACATTCTCCTTTCATTGTAAATGGCAAATGTGGTTACACAAAAAGCTGTGTATAGGAGAAGCTAGCGCCCCTCAAAAATGGGGTCGTATTATAATCAGGGACTAGACCATTTGACATTCAATGTTACTTTCCACAAATGTGTCTTGAAAAATCACACCTGTGTGAAGTGAGGGGCGCTCTTAACATCATACATCACCACATTCCGGGCAATTCCTACTCTCACCTATGGTCATGAAGTGTGGGTCATGACCGAAAAATAAGGTACAAGTGGCCGAAATAAGTTTTCTTCGACGGGTGGCTGGCATCTCCCTTAGAGATAGGGTGAGAATTAAGTCCAGTCACACGAAAGGAAAAGGAGCCAGCTTAGGTGGTTCGGGCATCTGGTTAGGATGCCTCTCGGGCGTCTCCCTAGGGAGGTCCTGGAGGCACGTCTCGCTGGGAGGAGACCCCGGGGCAGGCCAAGGCGCAGCTGGAGGAAACACATCGACTCACTGGCCACTGGATCCCTCAGGAGGAAGTCACTAATGTTGCTCTGGAGTCTGGAACACTCTGGTGGAGCTGTTGCCCCCGCGGCCCAACTACAGATAAGCGGTTGAAGATGGATGGATGGACACAGACACAGGAAGCTGGCAATAGGAGGGACTGGCGTCCCTCAGAAATAGCACAGTTCAAACCTCATGGAGTAACCGCTACAGCTAGCGCCTGCACAAATCGGCATTGCTAGGCATGGACGGCAGCAGTTTGGGTTGTATGGGAGGTAAGACCAGAACTATAACAGCCTATATAAAGTGTGAAGATACATGACCATTTCATCCCTGTAGCCTACTGATAATGCAATATATAAATATTAAGAGAAGTATAGAGTTAGGTCTATCTTCATATACACACATGAAGAGGATGCGCAACAAACAGATTCCCTCAGTAGCCTGCCATCAAACTACCAGCACTTTAACCAACCAGAAACACAGAGACGCAGATGAACCAAGATGTTTCAGCCATCAACGGATTACAGCCTCAATATCACCGCCAGTAGAAGTAAAAAGTAAAACACATGCACTGTCAGGAAAGACAACCCACATCTGTAAACAGTGTGACAAGGGTTTCAGTCAGTTAGGTAACCTGAAGGTTCACCAGAGCACCCACACCGGAGAAAAACCTTTTGTTTGTAGACAGTGTGTCAAGAGTTTCAGTCTGTTAGGTAACCTGAGAAGACACCAGCGAGAAACGCCTTTCCACTCTAAACATTGTGACAATCAGTTACCTAGTCTAAACAAACACCAGCACACCCACACCGGAGAAAGACCTTTCGTTTGTAGACAGTGTGACAAGGGTTTCAGTCAGTTAGGTAGCTTGAAGGTTCATCAGCGCACCCACACCGGAGAAAAACCTTTCGTTTGTAAACAGTGTGGCAACGGTTTCAGTCAGTTAGGTAACTTGAATGTTCATCAGAGCACCCACACCGGAGAAAGACCTTTTGTTTGTAGACAGTGTGACAAGGGTTTCAGTCTGTTGGGTAGCCTGAAGGTTCATCAGCGCACCCACACCGGAGAAAAACCATTCGTTTGTAAACAGTGTGACAAAGGTTTCAGTCAGCTATCTAACCTGAAAAGACACCAGCATGTCCACATAGGAGAAACGCCTTTCCACTCTAAACATTGTGACAAGGCTTTCAATCAGTTACATAGCCTAAACAAACACCAGCGTACCCACACCAGAAGAAAACCTTTCGTTTGTAAACAGTGTGGCAACGGTTTCAGTCAGTTACGTACCCTGAAGGCACATCAGGTTATCCACACCAGAGACAATCCTTTTGCTTGTAAACAGTGTGACAAGGGTTTCAGTCAGATAGGTAGCCTGAAGGTTCATCAGCGCACCCACACCGGAGAAAAACCTTTCGTCTGTATACAGTGTGACAAGGGTTTCAGTCAGCTAGGTAACCTGGGAAGACACCAGCGTATCCACACCAGAGGAAATGCCTTTAAGAGTTTCAATCCGTTAGAAAACAGCTTGACAATGGTTCCACTCTGTTAGGTAACCTGAAGGCATCAGTGCACTCACACCAGAGGAAAAAACCTTTCGTTTGCAAACAGTGTAACAAGGTTTCAGTCGGTCATGTAGTATAAAGAGACACCAGGGTATCCACACGGGAGAACCATTCCATTCCTCTGTAAAGAAATGTTTCATTCTATTGGGTGACCTGAGGATAGATACACCAGCGTATCGATAACGGACAAAACACCACCAACACCAACGTATTCACACTGGAGGAAAACCTTTCGACTGTAGTCAGCGGCACAGTCTTTCGACCTAACCAAAGACTGCGCTATGAGTCTTACTGGTCCTCACAAGCCAAGATACATTGGTTACAGCTTGTGAACGGAAAGTTTGGATGTGGTCTCAAAGGTTGGTTTATATATATATATATATATATATATATATATATAAAAAGCCCCGAGCTGAATTAAAACAGTTGCACTGTGCTTACAAAAGTCGATTTGCTCGTCCGACATATACCGTAAATTATCCTTTCATTGTCAATGGCATTTAATGTTTGTGTTGCCACAAAAAGCTGATTTGTTCAGACACATATGATGTAAATTCTCCTTTCATTGTCAATGGCAAATGCGACATGTGGCGGGACGAAAAGCTGTATATAGGAGGGGCTAGCACCCCTCGAAAATGGGGGTTGTCTTATAATCAGAGTCGTCTCATATTTGGCACAATACGGTACATAAATTATACTTTGCGATTGAATTTAAATGAATATAAACTATGAGTATTTGCTATAAGAGCTATGGCAAATACATGGCACAGTAATTTGATGATGTCTACAGCAGGATTTATTCAATGAATTACTCATCAACTCAGTCGCTATTGCAAATGATAAAGCTTCATAATTGAGACCAACCATCCATCACTTCAACAACTGGGTCAGAGGTGAACCAGGGGCGTTGACTGCATGAAAAAAACTTCTTCACAAACATCAGACTCAAAATGCAATAGAGAGAACACTAGTGCTGCCAACGAATATTCTATATCCGAATATAGATTCGAATCAAAAAAAATAATTAATAACCGAATATATAAAATTAAGGTTCGAATTAAAAATAATAATAATTTTTTTCTTTTTATTTATTATTATTATTAGTTTTCGGTGCCATGGGTAAGCGTTGTGACTTGTGAGCTTGTAGATTAGTTATATTTGCCACGCGACACGCCGACAACGGCATACATTGAAGAATAAATCAGCAGCCTCGCACATTTCCTAAACACAGACTATACAGCGCAGCGCAGCGCAGTTCTGATTGGCTGCCTCGTCTCCAGCCACGTTGCCTCAGAATTCTTTAGGGTCACTAATTTGAGCATAACAGCGAAGCGCAGGGGCTAGCCAGCTAAAAAGTTTCATAACGTCGGCAGCAGACCCACAGTCCACAGATAATAATAATGCAGCAGAATTAACACTGCCTCCGTGCCTCGTTTTGAGGCACGGAGGCTGTGTGGTAGGATTGCTCATTTAAGAATTTTTTTTTACTGGAGAAGGGAGAATGTATGCGTTCCGTTCCATCTCAGTTTTCAGCAACACCAATGCGCGGAGAGAGAGAGTTGCGCCAGCAATGCGATCTTAAATGTTATGTCTCAGGTTGTATTGGTGTAAATATAATTATTAAAAAAAACGATTGGCTCGAATTGAAATCCGAAATCCGAATGGCTCGAATTGTTCGAATCCACGTGGGTTTTTAAAACGAATATCCGAATCCAATTTTTGGACAATTACGGCAGCCCTAGAGAACACATAACATGAGACAGCTAGGCCCTACCACTTTGACCAGTGCAGTGCATTGTTCAGTTAAATCAGAAATATCCGTGTGGGGTCAAATTCAGCCGAAGCAGTGAGCTCAAAGTGTATCAGAGAATTGATACAGGAGAGAATACTCTACCATTGTGACCAGTGTGGAAAATGGTTGAGTGATAACAGCAGTCTTAAACTTTACCAGATAATTCATGCAGGAGAGAAGCCCTACCACTGTGACCAGTATACAGTATGAAAGGGTTCCGCATGAGGGGTATAGTCTTCGATGTAAGACAAGACTCAGCATAAGAGGTGCTCTCAAACGGCACGGGGAATTCATACAGGAGAGATGCCCCATCACTGTATCCAGTGTGGGATAAATTCAGAATAAGCGGTGATCTCAAATGTTACCAAACAATCCATACAGGGTAGAAGCCCTACCAGACAAGTGACCAGTGTGTAAGACAAGATTCAGCACAAGAGGTGCTCTCAGATAACTCGTACAGTACCATACAATGCCATGAGAGAAACCCTAAAGCTGTGATGAGGGTGGGGAAGAATTCAGACATCACTCTTCAAAATGAACAATTCACACTGGAATGAAGAGCTTCCCAGTTGTGAACAGCGTAAGATAGGTTTTAGCCGATAGGATGCATTGAAGTCTCATCAGCGCATCCACTATTGATGCACTGGTGTCAGTAGTGGAAACTGTATCTATAGTGATGCACCGAATTTAACCCTATATAAAAAGGTAGGGTGAGTGATATTTTTTGGGTGAAAACAAAAAGGGTTTTTTGTTCAAAGGCTTAAATCAAGTGCTATATTCTGATAGTAAGCCTTGCTGTCTCTCCAGCTCTTTAATAAACATAAAAATACATTTTCAGGTAGGTGACAAAGTTTCAGCCAATCAGTAGAAAGTAGCCATTTACCAGCTACATTGTTATAGTGTTCCAGTTCCAATTTTGTCTGCTCATTTATTTGTGTCATCACTTACAATTCCACTTGTTTAATCTGTATCCCGAGTTCTCTATCCTGATTGGATATAATTGGTATCCTGTCCTGAAAAGGCATTTGCTGGAAAAAACATGCTATAGCAAATTAGCAATGCATACTATCACAATATAGCACTTATTTTAACCAAAGAAAATCAATTACTCTACCTTTACTGGATGTCCATTATTACGCACAGCCTCAATTTCAATGCTACAAAGACACAAGCGAGGATCCTACTGTATAATGTATAACCTTTATTATTTTGCTGAGCATGCATGCTCCACACAGGCTTCACATCCACAGGTACACAAGGGGGATAAAACTGGGTTGTTGAGTCCTGCAGTGCTCAAGGAGAACTGAACATTTGAATTATTTTTGAGTGGTGCAACCACTCCAAGGAACAGCAATGTCCGTGTTCACCTATGTGTTCACCTATGTGACGTTAATGAGCACCAGTATGACTATTAGTACCAGTAGGGGCGCTGTTGTGCCAGAAACAGAGAGTGAGATAGTGAGAGAGAGAGAGAGAGAGGGGGGGGGGGGTTGCAGTGGAAGATGGGAGTTGCACCACTCAGTTCACACGGGTGTGATTTTTTTAAATCTACCCGTCTCCCATGCATTACCAGAAACGCAAGGATATAGCCCTGATTGACCATGGTGTGAGAGTGTACATGTTCCATTTGTACACAAAGTTATGAGGTTCCTTGCAAATATAACATTTCAGAACCACTAGTGGACTTAAAATGTGCTATTCTCCATATGCAGACCGCAGCCATCTTACCATATAAGTTAATGGCAAGGTGCTACCTAGGTGCAACTTCCAATGGCAGCCCATTCATCCAAACGGAAAAGTCCTATCTGATTGTATTAAACAACATCAAACTCACCAACATTGCAGCTGTACAGAAAGCTTGAATTATTCTCTTTCTATCCTCAAAGTGTTTGTTTCATAAAAATCCACTGTATACATGTTATGAGCTACTTTGTGTCCTTGCAGGTGATTATTTTTCTAAGTGCTGGAGTTTGGAAGTGCTCGTTAGATATCACTCAACTGCTCTGTGTACCACCTGTTTTGAATTAGCACATAATGCGGGAGGCAGCGGGACATTGCTTTACAGAAAACGAGTGCTTCCAAACTCTGATGGAAACATGGCTGCGGTCTGCAAATGGTCAATAGTGTCATATAGTAACATAGCCTACATATACATACATATTAACATTATTATGCTGTGTAAAACTGAAGTTCTATAATTTGCCACGGACACATTATGTCTGTGTACGGACATGTTGTTGAACAGGCACTGCTACAGAGCTGATCATGACGTCGTGTTGATTTCGTTGACTAAAACTAAGACGAAAGATGTTCATAGATGAAAACTAAATGGAAACTAAATAAAAACCAAGCTATGATGACTAAAACTGAGACTAAATATATTGACAATTTCGTCAACAAATAAAAACTAGACTAAAATGTTAGGAAGGGACTAGTGGACAAGAGATCAAGTATAAGTCATTTTACACTAAAACATTCCAGGTGACTAAAATGTGACTTAAGACTAAATGAAAACTATTCAAGAGAGTATGACGAAAACTAAAATCTAAATTTACTGCCAAAAACAACACTGCTCTGGAGTCCTGCCTCAAAGCAGACCAGAGGTAGAAAACTGTCACTCCCTGATGTCATCGCTAGGGACACATGCATCAGTAAGCAGGGACTGGCCCGGGATGGCAATGAAGGGCCGTGACGTCTGGCGTGGCGTTGTGAAATCCATGATCTCGACCGCGATCGAAAAATGATCTACCTCTCAAATGATATAAGACAGAATCCCCGCATGGGAGATATTGGGTTTCCGCCAGGGCTATAGGCTACTTGTTAACAAGTCGGTGTCTTGCTCAATGCCAGGTCTACATCTCTCAATACAAGGGTAGTTAGCTAGAGACCACCTCAAACAATGCAACAGATGTGGTTGGAAGTTGTTGTGAATATTACATGAACCATACGCATTCGTACAATTATTTCACAACACTGTCTATCTTCCCTGTACTGTGTATTGGACACCGACTGTAGGCACAATGCTAATTGTTTTCAACGTGCATTTTTTTCCTTGCTCATGCAGCAAACTGAAAACAGATGTGGCTGCACATTTCTCCTCATTACTGTATGCAGATTATGGTTTTGCTTCCCTGCTCCCATCACATTAAAATAGTTAAACCCATTATGTCCCACGCAGCTGTGTAGACTTACATTATTCCCAGTGTCTCGGCACGTCTGCCTCATCTGCAGTGGTGGGAAAAGGTACTCATTTTGTACTTGTGTTAAAGTATCAAAAACACAATATAGAAATACTGTGTTACAGTACGAGTAAAAGTCCGGAATTCAAAATGTCCCAGAGTAAACAGAGTAAAGTATTGGCATCAAAATGTACTTAAAGTACCAAGAGTAGAAAGTACTCACTATGCAGAATGTCCCATTTCAAGTTTTCAAATATTTTGAAAATAGCAGACCTACAAGCTCACAATGTGTCACATCGCAAGGCATTGTGAGCTTGTAGATCTGCTCATTTCAAATGGCCCAATAATAGGGCTTGAAGTGGTTAATGTATGTAATAATAATCAAAGTAACTAATAATACTAAAGTTTTCAAATAAACGTAGTAGGTCTACAATATTTTCCTCTGAGATGTAGTAGAGTGGAAGTAGAAGTATTGGAATTAGGAAATACTCAAGTAAAGTACAAATATCTCAAAAGTGTTTACTTTCCGCCACTACTGCATCTGACGTAATCGTCCCAACAATAACTCCATATTCAATAATGTAGCAAAACATCTTGCAAACCTCTTCACCAAACCTCATGTGTTAGACTCATTTATTCACGAGTTTCAAATGTAGTCCTCCACCTTAAAATGTTAGGAAGGGACTAGTGTAAAATTGGTTGCATGCTGAAAATAGCCGAAAATAGCCGATCTGCAAAATCAGTGTAAAATCAATGATTACGATGGCATCAAGGCCCGTCAAAATACATTTTAGTTGACTAAATCAACTGTAGATTTAGTCGACTAAAACTAGACTAGCACTAAAGCATTCCAGGTGACTAAAATGTGACTGAAACTAAATGAAAACTATTCAAGAGACCATGACTAAAACTAAAATAGAAATTTGAGGCCAAAAAACAACACTGATGGGTACAACGGGTAATATCCGGGTGGGGAATGCATTTCCAACTTGCATTGTTCCCAAGTAGGCCGTTGCCAAACTTGTCTTGTGTGTGTCGCCGATGACCCACGTGTACAGTATGTGTTCAGTGCTGAGTGGGAATTGAGTCGGACTGGCGGTTCGTCCAGAACCAAAAAGATCTGTCCGCAAGGTGAATGTGTGAGAATGCACATAATTACTTCCTAGCATGAATGCATGACACTGCTACTGTGGTGTTGCGACTTGCAGCCAACGCTGCAAGTCGTATCACCACATCACTCGCTATTGCTGTATAATAGTCACACTGTAGGTGCTCATCTTCCTTGTGGCTTCATGGCCGTCCTCCCCCGTCCCTCAGAGCAATGTGAAGCGGCCATGAGAACCAGGCAATTATCCTATTCTCTCTCCAGGGTGCAGAAATCTACAGTGACTCATCTACTCATCTACAGTACACTGTGTCTAGGGACCTATAGCTGTCCAGGCGAGAGACACCTTCTCTCCGATAGTCACCTTTCCCCTCTGGTGTCGTTAAATCCTGCTGAGCCACACAAGTGTGCCGTTTCTGTCATGCCACAATGCTGATATTTACCTTTGCGGGGATGTCTGTGCATTTCCGAAAAAGGTCAACAACAGGTTTACCCAAAATAGCTGTGCACTGCACATAACATAATTACAGTGCATGCTCAATAGAGCCAATGCTATAAAAGGCAATTATGCTGTATTATAATGTCCCCCACGTATCCAACCCCTTAGTCAACTCAATTTGGTTTGTATCACTTTAATTCAGTTCTATTCACGGCATTCCTTGGTGGTATAATTCAATTCAGTTAAATTAATTATCCTTTTCTCCTTCTAGCTGTGAGAGTGAGTGGACCATCCCACAGGGGCCTTTTGGGACACTCACTTTACAAAACACATCGTTACAGAGTTTCTGTCTCTCACTTGCCCCAGCCGCCCTTCCATTTCTGGCCTTCTACAATGCAGAGGTTCAAATTATTTAAAGTATGTTTTATGATATTGATGTCGTCTTGTAGGCCTTTTGTGTCATACAGTATGTATTATACACATGTCATACAGCGGTAGAGGCCTCGCAGAAGCACCTTCTTCCCACTACACACTCCCTGTTAACAGGTGCCACCCCAACCTGCAGAATACTTGACAAACTATATCACACTCCCTGCCCGGCTTCCCTCCCTAGAATATGACCAATTCTATTCATATAGGGGGGCCAGAAGGTGGATCGTGATCTACCAGTACATCACAAAGGCTGTGCAGGTAGATGACATGACATGCCCCTCAACAATACCAATTCAAATATAAAAGGGTGAATTGAGTGACTTCAAGACTCCCTCACAGGCATTCTATAGCAGGCAAACCCCCAATGCAATGCTTTTGTTTTGGTGAGTAGATCCTGCTAGCTGGTCTTTTGAAAGTATAGCTCTCGAGTCATAAAAGTGTGGGCAGTCTGTATTATAGATGCTCAAGAAAGCCGGATGCACAGTGGCGAAGTTTAACCCCTATAGACTCCACGGTTGTGGCAAGGTACTTTGGGGTGCATACTTAGTTTAGACTAGTCATTGGTTAGACATGGGTTAAGGTTAGGTTTAGGTGCACTGCCCTGTGGGAGGTTAGGTTTAGGGTGAGGGTTTGAGATGTCTAACCAATGACTAGTCTAAACCAAAAACTGTCTAAACTAAGTACTGCACCCGGTACTTTACCACTGCTGTGCCTGCTTGATATTACCAGGATTCAATCATTTTTATGGTGGTGCATATTCTGCATAATATAGGTTTTGCATGTCGATAGAAAACCAAACTCATTCTCCTGAGCCACACAGCATTATTCCACTCAGCCGCAGCATTATTTAAGAAGCTCGCTACAATACTTGTAATCCCATGCCAATGTTTCCTCCAGCTGGCGAGTCGGCCTCATGAATCCTTGCAGCGGTATAGGAATTATTTATCTAGTATAGCTGAGGAGGAGCTGAGAATATCAATATGGTTTAAGAGGCCTCACCCTCATTTCCTTTCTGTAGAATGTGAATTAATTGGAACGTGTCAGGCCATAGATTATCAGATCGCAGATTTACAGACCTGTAAAGGTTTTCAAACGTTGTCTGACTGCCAGAGAAGAGCAGAAAATGTTTAACCATAATAGACACCGTAGAATTAAGAGAGCTGAGGAGAACAATAACACAATCAAGCGAGAGAGGTGTTGATGTCACTTCTCCGCTGAGTGTTCTCAGGAAATGGCCCTCTGTAATTGTTCCATTTAACATCAGCAAAACACTGAGATATCTTTGCCCAGCCCAGATGTCCAATCAAATATAGCACCGTCTGGAAATGGAGGTCCATAATGAAGTCTGCAAAACGCAAGTGTTCAATATGCTAAATGCAGCTCCTGGAACCAGTGCCAGGGCACAGGCCTCGCCGCAGTGAGCAATTGTCCAAAGAGTCAGAGGAAGCGACTGCGGCACAGTTCAGTTCCTGTTCCACAAGTGTTTCACTGTTCCTCAGATCTCGTCTCATCTAAAAACGGAGGAGTGCATCAATTGCTCTGCTGAATCTCCATCTCTCCCGAGATGATTTCCCCTGTGCTTGCGTTCTTGCACTCTCTCTCTCTCTCTCTCTCTCTCTGATGTGACCTGACTGCTCTGTTGCTTCGCCTGAAAGGAATCTTCTCAAAGTGTGATTGAGCACTGAGGTACTCATCAACAACAGGAGAGGAGATTCTTGGCTCTTTCACCTAATGAGGTGAGGGTATAGACTATAGAGCACAGGCGGCAATTTCTGTTAAAGCAAGCAGATGCACTTCCACATCGGGGATGCTTTCCTTTCAATTTGTCCTGTGCAATCAATGCAATCTGTGGTTTGTTAATGTGCAGCATTGGCATTCTGGCAGGGAGAAAACACTGAAGGAGAAACACATCGAGAAGTGAGACGTAAGTGGCAGTCAAGTGAAAGACCTGGTGTAAAGAAGCCCTGGGAAATTATATCCATCACTGTTGATTTCGTCGACTAATACTATGACGAAAAATGTTCGTCGACTACCTTTTTACACTGACGAAAACTGAATGGAAAGTGAAAACTAAGCTATGATGACTAAAACTAAGACTAAATATATTGCCAATTCCGTCAACAAATAAAAACTAGACTAAAATGTTAGGAAGGGACTAGTGGACAAGAGATCCAGTATAAATCATTTTACACTTGGTTGAATGCAAAAAAATAGCAGATCTACAAGCTCACAACTCATCGCGCTGCGACGCGTTGTGAGCTTGTAGATCGGTTATTTTCAGCAAGTGTAAAATCAGCCATTACGACGGCATCAAGGCCCACCGAAATGACCAAGTCATGTGCCTTATTCTGCAGGACTGAAGGTGCACAACGAATTACCATGGTGATCCTGCCGGTATAGTTTTTCAAATATTTAGTTTGGGATCAAAGTGTTTTACAGACGGACCGACATTGCCACCACCAGAGCCTGAAAACAGCCTTATTGTTCCTCATTTCCATTGCGATGTGCCAGGTGAGAGGAGCAGCACCCCCCCCCCCCCCCCCCCCATTTACAATTAGGGAGATGTCAGAGGTGCCTCCGTATAGGTGTCAACTCAATACCATAGCCTGCTGTTTTCTGTCATTATAACTGGCCTACTGTACATAGCCTACGTTTCTAATGCTGGAACCCAGCTGTTTCTGGGTATCCGTGGCAGCCTAAATTACTATCGGGGACTGCATCCGATTCCTTCTCCAGAAAATGTTACCTACAGAATAGGTGGTTTGTTTACCCATTTTTAATAAGAAACACTGTTTAGTAACTTTTAAAAGTTATAGTTGCGGAGTCAGTTGAGAGGGGGGGGGAAGCTAACAGGGGTGGAAATAGAAGAGGGAAGACAAGAGAGAGGAGACGTTTAGAAAGCTGCAGGCATGGTGGAAAAAGTACTTACATGTTTACTAAAATAGTATCAATACTGCAATGTAGACATCTTGTGCCACCCTTACCACTTATCCCCAAACTTATTTGCCATTTTTTACTATTTTGAAAAACATTTAAAAATAGTTAAACTAGCCGATCTACATCGACACATTGTTAGCTTGTAGATTGGCTATTTGAACTATTTTAAAAGGCTTTTCAAAATAGTAGGTGGCAGAATATATATAGCCCATACTCATATGTTACAAGTAAAAGTCCGGAATTCAACATTTGAGTAAAACTACAAAAGGTATTGGTGTCAAAATGTACTTAAAAGTACCAAAACTAGAAAGTAGTCATTGTGCAGAATGTCCATTTCCCAAGTTTTCAAATGTATACAAATCTTTCGAAAATAGCAGATCTAGAAACTTGTAGAATGTAGATCGTCTATTTTCAAATGGCCAAAATGTATATAGGGCTGAAGTGGGTAAATAATCAAAATCTAAGTAACTAATAACCAAGAAGTTTTCAAATAAATGTACAGTGTAGTAAAAGTACAATATTTGCCTCTGAGATGTACATAGTGGAGTAGAAGTAAAAGTATTGGAAATTGAAAATACTCAAATACAAGTACCTCACAATTGTCCTTTGGTATAGTACTTAAGTAAATGTGCTTAGTTGCTTTACACCACTGCAGGTTCTGTCAAGTGGTGACAGCTTGAAGGGGTTGAGGGGGGAGAGAGAGGCTACAAAGTAAGTGGTCAGAGAAATGAAGAGGAGTAGCGGAGAGAGGTCAGGGAGAGCTGCTGCTAGGATAGAGAACACTATGTCCAACATTATTATCAGCACTCTGAGTAGAAGGAGATAAGGAGAAAGTCAAACAAAGACATAATAGAATAGGAACATAACGATACCTCTTACGGACAGGTTGAAATCACCCGGTAGAATGAGAGGCGGTGCCAACTGCCATCTTCCTGATAACAGTATTCAGCTCTTCAAGGAAATCCCCAAGTGGACCTGGAGGGAACGAGGAAGCACATGTAGCATGAAATTCAAATCAGGAACGTTCAAGATGAGAAAGATTAGAAACACATAATTGTGCTGCTGACCCCCTTCTATATCCTCCCTCCATCCCCACTCTGAGTGAAATGAAGTGATTGACCTGAACACTTGAACTCTCTGCACTTTATATTTATTATTCACAATCACTATTGTTGTTTTTGCACTGTCTTACTGTTTTGCACTTGTCCTAATGTTGTAACTGCTTGCACTCTGCTGTCCACCAAACCAAATCCCTAACATGTTTACATGGTCATGGCAATAAAGGCTTCCGATTCTGATTCTAGGTACGTCATAGATCCACTGTTCTTACTGTATATAATTATTTCTCCGCGTCTATAATAAACTTCAGAATGTATGTGTAAAAAATGTGTTGTACTTAGGAGATGATAAGTAATCCTCACCACCTCAGCTTGTGCCCCCCATTAAGGATGTTAATAGTTCATTGTTAATCGATTCATCGCCATTTAGAAATTAGTCAATATTAAACGCAACAGTTAATAATTAATCATAATAATTAATGGAAAAGTCTGCGGTTCTATCATTGGGTGGTTTTCTGTTAATGTAATGCTGTCTGAGCGTGCGTGGCTGAGGAACGCACATACTGCCATTGCCTGGCCCTGTATCGTCAAATAAATATTAGATTAAGGAATAGAATATGCCTTTTGTATTATTTCTGTATATCAGCAAAATGTAGATTCATTGAGGGAAATTAAGATTCTCAGATTTTTACAAAAACGCTGCTTATCAACTAACCGGTTAATTGATCGCTAAAAGCTTATCAAAACGTATCAATTACCAATTAATGTAAAACAGTACAGTCTGAATTTTGTCGTTAACACCTACATCTGTGTGATGAGGTTTGGGTAGTAAATGAGATATCATCTACCAACCAATACAAATATGACATTGGTTGAATATGCGTATGCACACACACACACACACACACACACACACACACACACACACACACACACACACACACACACACACACACACACACACACACACACACACACACACACACACACACACACACACACACACACACACACACACACACACACACACACACACACACACACACACACACACACACACACACACACACACACACACACACACACACACACACACACACACACACACACACACACACACACACACACACACACACACACACACACACACACACACACACACACACACACACACACACACACACACACACACACACACACACACACACACACAAATATATTATTCATTGCTGTCATGTTCTCTTTACTGTCATCACCCAAACCGTATGTACTGATCTTCTCAAAAGATAAAGCCTCTGTCGCTATCAGTCATGGGTGAGGTTTAGATGCATGCAAAGCCACAGTAGACAGAGTAGATTTCAGAAAAAAGGCAATTCTTACAGCAAGTTCAAGGCAGGAGAACAGCAGTCCAAAATGCAACACTTTACAGGGAAGATATGAATGAATTTTATTTATATAGCACCTTTCCAAACAATAAAATATATGCAGGCAGAAGAACAGCAGCTAAAAAATGGAAAGCTTACAATGCAGGCCGTAGATCAAAGGGTGCAAAAACACAAAGATTCCAGGTACAAACAACGCACTGACAAGTCCAAGAGCAAAAGCGACAAAGTATAACCCGACAGTACGAGTCCAGTTGTATAGGTGGTGGGTTGATTGCAGAAGTGTCCTCAGGTGTGAAAGGGGCATGTCACTGTTGGGCTAATGAGGGAGTGTGAGCAGGTGTGTGACTGAGAGATGGAATGGAATGTGGGAGTGCTTCATTAAAGCAAACATAATTAACTAACCCTGTCCCTATAACCGCACGTGGCATGCAGCCACGGCGTCAGAATGACATTCCCCAATGTTAGATACAATGAAACACAGCCACTACTTTCTCAAATCTTTGGTTCTATTTTGACGAGTCAACTAACTTCCTCCTGAAATCAATTCCCTTCAACAAGGCAGAATAACAACAAGGCAGGATAACAAAGCCACTTTTGGTTTGATAATGTGAATATTTTGGTGAAATGTTGATGAAGAGCCTTTATTCATACTGACTGAGCAGTCGTTTTCCCTTTTTCCAATTACTGATTGTGGCGTTATCAACACAGATATGCATGATTAATTCCCCAAACGTTTGGACACCGAGTTGGTATAGGCTCTCGTCTAATTTGTATGCCAAGCAATGATGAGCCATTCTAGTTGGTTCTGAAATTTGAAATCTCAGCCCTCAGGTCTCGATCCTCCTCTGCAGTCTCCTCATACATTTTAAAACACATATTCACATACAGACTCTGACTAGTCATTCCTAACCATGAGACGGCATGACGTAAAAGTGGAATGAGTTTTCATTTGGCATCTGACGGCCGGCCTCCCCAGACACCAAACTGAAAACACATGCTTATGAGCTTACTCAAGTCTGCCTTTCAGAGCCAAAACAGGACAACTGATACAATCTTTCCTTTTAACATCTCAATGTACTGCTTGGAGCAAGATATTCTATCTTGCTCCGAGATAGAACATCTCGGAGCAAGATAGGAGAAGTAATCTTCTCTAAGAGAAGTGATGTTTATGAGCAGAGGGACCTAAAAAGGCAAATAAATCGTGGCAGTAATGCTGACAAGCGCAACACATGCGTGGTATAAGTTACACTGGGAAGCTACAGTAGGCCACCGCAAAGGTTTATAGCTGTGCCTCTGGAGGTATACATTGCACTCCAGCACTTTTAGCTTCAACATAATCAAATATTCATAACATAGCATCAGCACTGGCATTTGGGCTGTCAACTGAGCCCAGAAATTGCATTCCAATTTCTGCCATAAAAATGAGCGGATTTCCCCGATTGTCTTTTCATTATTATAATCCAAATGGAAGGAACCTCTGACTGTCTGGTATCGTATATTCTCCTCAGCGGGTTGAGTAAATATTGAACTGAACTTGCACACAGGCATTGCCCATTGGCATATGAAGCTCGCTTTTCACTTTCCCTAAAATGTAAGTTCTTTATTAGGGGTTTTTTGAGCGGCGCTATCCCCCCCTATGCAGTATGCACATTTTCTTGTGACTTAATTAACTTAAAATCTGGAGGTGTGACCAATGCTGTTTGACCACTCAAAATACCCGGCTATCCAATACCCGTTGTGTCAGAGTACCCGTTCCTCTAATCTGTTTGTATCCGTCTCTCTGTGTCCCTTTATTCCTATATATGGAGTTCTGGGCAATGTCCAAATATGGAGTGTTGTGATGTCCGAATAGGCTAGCTCCATATATGGACCATGGGCAGGGGCCGTGTCCAGAGCCCGGGCAGAGGCCTTTTGTGGTGCTTCTGGACAATCGTGGGTCAGGGGGGGGGGAAACGGTTCTAGAGTTACGTGCAGTACAGACAGACAGACGTGGAGACATGGTGCATTCATAGATAGACGTCTTCTGTTTCAGCATAGCGTTTGAGGCCCCATGTGTGTTTGACTCGAGCCACAATGTAAGCCTTTGTAGCAGAAACCAACCTTGAGACTTGGAAAGGGAACAGGATCCAGTGACAATTGTGCAAGAGCGAGTGGATTTAAAATTCAAACACACCACCCAGCAATAAAACAGATGCAGCTCACCGGAAGCATGTGTGACTATGCTGGACTAAATGGCACTTCACGGCAGACGGGAGTGGCGGTAGGAAACCATTGCAGGGTCAGGTGGGAGTGCATGCATGGGAGCGGAACCAAAATGTTCCCTCTGGGTTACTCGGTTGGATGTCATGTGTTTTACTTTTGCTTGGATTCTACTTTTGGGATTGGAATCAATTTGGAATTCTTGTGTGTAAATAAATTGAATTGAGCTTCCACGCTTATAACCCCTACTTGGTAGCTAGTTTCTGATCTCAGGTTCGGCTTCTGAATATCATAGTAGCTCATTGTAAAAGAGGGAAACCAATTACTGTCCCTCTATAGTATAATAGAAAAATTGTTTTCTGTTGACATTTTTTTAAATAGTCATTGTGTTGGGGGATTCAAGCAAGTTACCCGAATAACTGCTAATTAAACAGCCAATTAACTTTGTTAAATGTCTTAACGCATTTACTAGATCGACCCACTTTATATAAGGATGGTACATCACTGATGGTGCTTCTCTCTGAAGCAGCATCAACATGGACATTTCAAAGAACCAAACCAAACTGGAGAAAAAAATGACACAACCACTTATATTGGTACATAGGGGGGCACAGATGTCTCACAATGCTTGGCCAATCCACAAAGCTGATTTGTTGGGTTGGTCAGTCAGGGAAGCCGGTGGGTGCCTGGTGATCGTCTACCCCTAGTCGCGTGTCGGGGCTGTTCCTGAGGGATTCCAATGACCTTCTTATATACAGGTTTAATGTTTGTCTCCCGCTTGGAGGAGAGGACATCCCTGAGAGACACGCAGAGAAGTGTAGGCAGCGGCATGAGCGTGCTACAGGGACTATCCAACCAGGCTCAACACAGCCCTGACTATCCAACCAGGCTCAACACAGCCCTGACTATCCAACCAGGCTCAACACAGCCCTGACTATCCAACCAGGCTCAACACACCCCCCATGCCCCCTGCCCCACGTGTGGAAAAGTGTGCGGATCAGCAATTGGTCTTAACCGCCACATGTGGGCGCATGAGCACACCAGACGCTGAAAACCCCCCTTTACCCCTGGGAGATATGCCATAAACAAGCAAGCAAGCTAAACAAAAATGCCATTAACAATGGACACAGTTTAATGTTTGTTTAGTTGCCAACACAAACATTAAAGGAGCATTCAGTGATTTGGAAAACCCCCCAATCCACCTCGGTAACAAAATGTGCACATGCACACACTACAGTGGGGTGACACACAACCGGCCAACAGCACACACACCAAGGCCCGCCCCCGCTCTGATTGGCGGAAGGCCCCTCTCTATCCTGATTGGATGAAGGCTTTGCCACCTAGCCAAAAATGAAACCTACGTTTTTTGACCCCCAGGGGTTAACTGCATGGGGACAGAGAGAAACTCCTTATATGGTCAGCACACTCTATAGTAGGGAGGATTATCACAACAAAACAAAAAAAGAAGTGATATTTGAATGAAGTGAAATCACTGAATATACCTTTAACCCATTTAGGCCTGGCCGATTCTAAAAACGCCTCTAAATCCTGACCTAAGGTTTCTGAAAAACGTCAAATATCACAATTAATCAATCAAACCCTCACTTTTTTCCGACAACATTGGCGTAATTGTGTTCTCGTCGACGATGGGCATCATTTGCAGGTGGCCTCTTCCCTGCGTTCGCACCACGTGTGACTGTACCCTTATACTGTCAGCCAGGGGTTGTAAGTAGGACACAAGTGCAGGATGGTGTATGCAGCACACTGCAGTTGACCCAAGTGTATTCCTCCAGTCAAGAGAACACACAGGCAGGGATGCAGGATGATCAGCCATGGGAACAGAGCCAACAGTCCGTCTACAGAAACCACATATATAGACTATAGAATAATGGGATATGTACACTTGCTGTATAACTACAAAGGATACAGTACAAACATGAAATGCATTACTCGAATACACTTAATTGGCTCCAATTCAAAAGTCTTATTATTTACAAGTCTCAAAAATGGTTAAGCTCAGACACTTAGAACCTCAGGCACTGTTGTCTGTTGTCTCATGTGTATTCTGTACTGTACCTGGTATAAAATCCCATCTTCTCAGGCCTTTGATTAGTTACACAATACTGCTGTGTGTATCTCTGTCTGTATTAATGTTTTTGTTCTTTCATTTGCAGCACGTTGTTGGATTTGCTGTGTATGAAAAGGCTTAAAGCAAATAGCATGTGGTTCAGAATAATTCCCCATGCATGCTGCTACCTCTGAGTGTCGACTAAAATCTTATGATATTTAGTCGACTAAAACTAGACTAACACTAAAACATTCCAGGTGACTAAAATGTGACTGAAACTAAATGAATCTTAGGGGCCACAATCGGCATTCAAAGATTTTCCTAGAAGCTTTGCCATTGGTCGATTTGCCTGTCTACTTCCTGATTGGTTAGTCATTTCGACCAATGACAAAGCTTCTAGGAACATATTTGAATGCAGATTGTGGTTGATTTGATTTTAGTTCACCGGTGTCCTGTTAAACTGGTGCCTATTTAAGCCCTGTGTGGCTGTGTTTGTTGTGTTCTCTGTTGGATTATTGTCATGTAAACCTGAGTTCCAAGTGTTGCTCTCCTGCAAACTTCTGTTAAAATAAACTTGATTATAAAAGGTGGTTGCACATTGGACGCGTTTTTCGGAAAACCGATGGAGAAACGGCGCTAAAAATCCGGAAAAACGCGCTCTGTGTGCAGGGAACTTTACTTCCTCACTTTTGGGTCCTACTGGTACTTGATTTACATCCTGACACCTTCACAGTGGTTCACTGAGAATGGCGGCATATCAACAAATGCATGTCCACGTCCTGAGCCTATATTCCTACCACCACACTGTCGTCATCTCATCATGTACAATTCATTAACAGTAATGTTAATCTATTCAACTTGACTCGTTGATCGAAATGCTAAATTCTCATTTTCTCTGTGAATAATCCAAGTTGGATTTATGCCAATTCTAAATCCTGACCCAGTATTTTCTGAAAAACTTCAAATATTTATATAGTAGCATCAAATTTAAAAAAAAATGAATACTGTACACATATACTGTACAGAACCCCAAAATGGGTTCCCCGCCCAGAATAGGATAAATAAGGCAGTGGGTGTTACTCTTATCTCGTATTATTCAGCCTTTGGCGGACCTAAATCTCATATGCAGCGTCTCTCTGATAGAGGCCTATATGTCTGTTGGCTATGCACACTCGAACACACCGCCTGAAGAGATTCTTCAGTCTACTGACACGTGAGTGACTGCTTCAAGGTCACCTGTTGTCTCTCCCTCTCTTCTCTCACCTTTCTACTTGCCTCCGACACCTCCAGCACCCAGCCATCACACTTAATTGTGTGCACACACACACACACACACACACACACACACACACACACACACACACACTACCCCCCAATGTCTTGGCAAGGACGCGGTGGGCTGACTCATCTACAATTGAGCTGTCATCTCTGTCACTGCAGGCGTGTGTGTGTGTGTGTGTGTGTGTGTGTGTGTGTGTGTGTGTGTGTGTGTGCAACTGTGCAACTGTATCGTGCATAACTCAAGCACTGTTTGACCCATCGACTTCAAACTTGTTGTGTATCTCTGAGGTCGCAATGGCCAATCAACCGGATTCATTCAGGTGTTGGAGGGACAGCCGCACACACACAGTCACACACACACACACACACACACACACACACACTTATATACAAAAATATATAAAATAAATTCTCCTTTGAGCATCTGGGCAACAGACAGGCCTATTAGCCCACAGGACGTCGCAGTGCCAAAAGAACAACGGCAGCATATGTTTGCGTAATAATTGCATTAATGTTGTACACGTCTCTCCGGGGGTTGGCTGTGGTTGAGGACTGGTTGAGAGCATTTAATTGGCATTTCGCTCATTCTGGAATATGAGTACAGCTGGTGATCGCTAAGCATTGACAATGATTTAATTTTGTAAAACAAACAAAGCATCAATATTCGTTCCTCGAGTGCAAATTTGGCATCCCTAAAAAAAACACTATAGGCTACAAACAACGTCCAATGCGTTTGGTTAACATCTGCTTTCTAGGTGACGTGTCACTGAGGCAGTGAGCATGAGTTTTTATTTCCTCCCGGCATCATTATCATTGTGTTAATAATGCTGCTCGGATAGACGGCTGAAAGCAATTTGCTAAAGTTGCTGTAGCATTTCATTATGATGAAGGTGCACCTGCTGCTTATGCATAATGGGAGCCTATGTGTGAGTGCATGTGTGCGTGTTGGATTGTCCAAAAACGAAAAACTAAATATCTGTCCGTCTGTCTGTCTTTTATGTCCATGTATAAGATCCCTGATGTTGTCATGCATGCCGATGTCGACTGGCTTGTGGATACTGCACAATATTCTATTCCATTCTATTCTATTCTGCTACAGTGCCTGATGTATTCTGCCAGAGGGTACTACGGATACGGATACAACAATGAGAGGTATGCAGTCCAAAAGGAACATCACCCTAGTTAAGACCAACCCTTAAAGGCGTAGTGAAATGAAAAATACGTTTTTCACACTTTTAGACCATATCCGTGGTCATCATATGGGCATACCGAACAATGGATGCCAAAAGATAAATGGGCAAATTCTCATTTGTGTGTTTTCATATCAAAAGTCCGTAAAAATATTTTTTTAATTAATTCCTGAAAACGTGCTGCGTGATGACGTGTCGAGGCCCACATCGATAAACGCCAATAAAACTGAAGCTCACCAGTTTGATTCCCATAGCTGCGCGTCAGTCAGAACACAGTTGCTACTGATCCTCCGTTTTTAATCCAATTGAAGATGATCCAGACAGTGTATTATACATTGACACATTGCCTACATTGACCCACATTGACCCACGTTGACCCACGTTGACCCTAGTGATTCAACGCATGGAATTCAACGGCCCAAAACCTCACCAAAGGGTGGAGCCGGTTTTAGACTGAACTCCTTGCAACCGTTCGGACCCAAGGAGTTGCATGCTGACCCTTTGGTGTGGTCAGGGCTTTACAGTAAAATATGAATATGATCCATGTCTCTCACCACAATCCTCGTCCTCCTCTTCCTCCTCATCCTCCTCCTCTTCCTCTGCTGCTCATAGACACTTCCTAAAACACGAGGAGGAGAGAAGCATAAAACACAACCTTTCAGCCAGATTACCATAAAACAATCAGTGTATTATACTCGTTTTCAACCGAATCATCACGCTAAAATATGTATAGTATTAGGTTGTGTACAGTTAAAAAAACATCCCGACTTTTCTGCCGTCTCTCTGTCACTCTGTAAACAAACCACTGTGCATGAGACGGACACATAGGACCCATAGCCTGGAGGGATGCAACGCTCTGATTGGTTCAGAAACTTCAGAGCCAGCGTTTCCAGCATAGGCAAGCTGAAACTTATAAATAAAATAAAATAAAATGCCCACCATTTCCGTTTCACTACGCCTTTAACAAGGTTAGACAGACATGTATATACAAAAGATTGCATGCTCAAGAAGGATATAGGGCCTAGACATGTATCTGCAATTCTGCACATTATCTGGCTTTCAAGATGACCGTGAGCCCATGCACCTATAATGAAATCAGCTTGTATTTGGTCCAAAGACCATACAAAGAGTCACTGCTTTATCAGAGGCAGTGCAGGAATCTGGGTCTGTGGTCATTTCCACATGATAAACCCTTTAGAACAACAAAGTAGACAGAACAGGTTTGCCATGGCAAAACACTCCATTTAGTGACTACATCACCTTGCAGATATACAAATTGTTTAGTGCCCTGCAGCTTTGCAGTGATGTGTATCCAAGCACACACACACACACACACACACAGACACACACACACACACACACACACACACACACACACACACACACACACACACACACACACACACACACACACACACACACACACACACACACACACACACACACACACACACACACACACACACACACACACACACACACACACACACACACACACACACACACACACACTCTCATATCACTGCCTTTTGGACATTCATTAGGATGCAGGGTGGGGTGATAATGTGGTTTCAGCAACGGAGGAGCTGGCAGAGCTGTTGCCCTGCTGCTGAATTAAAGATAAGCCAAACACCTTGAGAGGCCAGATTAGAAGCCCTGCATGACGTGTGAGTCTGGACCAGACTATATAGCCCAACTTGTGTGTGTGTGTGTGTGGTGTTGTAAGACGTCAATTACATTAGCACACATGTTGCAGTAGATTAGATTGCATCTGGTGTGCAATGCATGTGTAAGGAATGCTTATCAATGTGCGTGCACGTATAGAGGGAGAGACGGAGAGAGAGAGAGAGGGGGGGGGGGAGAGAGAGAGAGAGAGAGAGAGAGAGAGAGAGAGAGACAGATGTGATTGTGTGTGAGTGTGAGTGCGCCGTGCGTGCGTGCTGGTTATTTATACATTCAAACTTCTTGTTCTATAAGTGCCAGCTCCTACATGCACACAGTTTGTTATTGACCCCTGATGAAGGTCACAGGATGGATCAGCTGAGCAACCAACATGCCAATGTGTGTCTTCACTTCGAAGCTTTTTGTTCCCTCACTGTCATCTACCAACTACAATCAGCAACTGACACATGCTCAAACCCCCCTTGGGCCCTATATATATATATATATATATATCTGTGCACAATCCTCCATTTTGTGTTATATCTTATATGCATTAGAATTCAAAATGTCCCTTATTGTGTGCAGGAGTTAGAGGCACAAGAGAAGAGTGCCATCACTGTTACAGTAACTCTGAATGCATCGCCAACATTGTCGATGTTGCTCCCCACCCCACAGGGGAGAAGCGATATGACACATTTAAAATTCAGTTTGGCCACTTGATAAAGAAAGAAAATCTGCCGTGTGTGTGTGTGTGTGTGTGTGTGTGTGTGTGTGTGTGTGTGTGTGTGTGTAATAGAAGTAATGGCTCAGATACTACTTCATTAAACTGGGACATGCTGAATTGCGTAAAATACTGAATTATATATCAGATTTGCCTGAGTGTCAGTTTGGCTGAAGGGATAGTGGCAAAAGGGAGATGACTTTTGCAGTAAATGTAAAACTCCTGACCATACAAATTTGCATGAAGGGGCCAAGTCGAAAACAAAACTAAACTAAAAGAAGGCCATGCAGGCTATAGGTGAATTATTCCTCAGAAAAGTTAACTTTTTTCCGCTAATAATAAGGCCTTAGGCTGCTGCTTCATAATAGAAGCAAATATTGGCATCCTGCTTTGGTACAGTATGTGCAGTAGGGACACGTATAGACCATCTGTGCAAGTATGATTTAATAAACAGCCAGCAGGTAGAAATGATATAAAGAATTGACTTGGAACTCCCTCTTTTAAGGTAGGCGGATATTTATATATATATATATATATATATATATATATATATATATATATATTATATATATTATATATATATATATATATATAGTGGTAGCTTAATAGACATCTGTAATCTTTGCATATATATGTGGAACCTGCTATTCACTTGAATGAGCTTATCCACGTCTCTACACATTAGCTACACGCACACACACACACACACACACACACACACACGCACACACAGACACAAATATACTGCTTTTACAGTCATTTTGTTCAACATTTTGTTCAACTGGTTAAAATAGTGCATTTACCATTTACCACAAGCAATCTCCTACACACAAACAGTGCACATGTTTAGTCTGCTGTTCAGCATGTTTTGCGCACATGCAATTTTTTGCATGCATACCCAGCCGCCCACTCGCACGCACACACAATGGCAGATGGGGGGAACAGACGATGAGCACCGCCAGATTCGTGTCTCATGGCGGGATCCATCGCTGACACCGTTTAAGCCAAGAGAACACCCCGGCTTACATTAACACCCTACATGTGCCCAAATATGTACATTATCTTGAAAAGGCTGCAGTGTGAATGTATGCATGTCTGTATGACGTGGAAATGTTGAGTATGACATGTGAGACAGTGCACCTCTTTGTAACGCTATCCACCAACAGCCCGTAGCAGCATGGACAAGTACAAACGCATTGCAGGCTATATAAGCAAAGCATCGTCAGTGTGACATTTTCTATTCAACTCTGCCTGGCTTCATCATGGCAACAAAGAACAATGAGCTATTAGCGAAGCTCTCAAGCACAATGAGAGACTCTCTCTCTCTCGCTCTCTCTCTCTCTCTCTCTCTCTCTCTCTGTCCATCCCAGTCCCATTAGAGCTTGACAGTTGGAACGGCTAAAAATAATCTTCAAGACCAAGGAGGAAACAGCAGGATAAGAGCTTCCACCGACTCGCTCTTCTTCATTCTCTCTCTCTCTCTCTCTCTCTCGACACTGCTGACATTTCGTGAACAGAAACAGTGTGCCACGCGGGAGGGAGACGAAGAGAGAGAGAGAGAGAGAGAGAGAGAGAGAGAGAGAGAGGGGCGGGTTATAGAGGGGTAGTTGACACAGAGTGCAAAAAATATTCAGCGGAGACGTGACTCCTACATCGACACATGGCAGCTCTCGTCGAGCTCCGCTGCGCAACGGGTGGCCTTTTGCCCCGCTGATAAACCTACAGTACCATCCAGCGAGCCCCGTGCGGGATTGCTACATCTGTAGTTACAGTATATGGGAGAATGTACATGCTAGGGATATAGACACACATTTCCTGACACAAACACACCAATACATTGTGGATGCAGGCGCAGGCCGTGCGGTTGAGGGGGTTGGGACCAGTGCAGTGTAATGGAGAGAGTGGGCCCTCCATGTGTGACGTGTTGGGCAGAGAAGCCCTTTGCTCTGCAAAATCCACGCGCCACCGCTTTTGGCAATCAGTTTCAATACAATACTGGTGGCTAGCTTCATATCCCACTTAAAACTGTTCCCTGTACTATGCAGTGGTAAGGTTAACAGTCTCTTGGCCCACAAAAAGCACATTTTATGCACACTGTAGCCGGCTATGATCGTATATAGACCAGTAAATCATGGTAATGTTCAATGGTAGGCTGTGTCTCTCTGCGACACTAAGCAGTAAATGGTATTTCGTATGGGCGTGTCAGTTTAGTAGAGCTGTTTGCTGTTGCCTGTGTGTGCTGTGCTCTCGCACACGCACGCACGCACGCACATAGCGTGCTTGATTCTTAAATGGCTCACCCAGCCTGAGCTGGGTGTGTGTGAACCACTGTTGTGTGATTTATGGCCCGGTGGAAGCCATCTCTCTGTGAGCTGTGTCGGACTATGAATGTCAGCTCTGAGCCGTGCCAAAACTCATCCATCCAAATAAAAGCAGAAAAGAGTGAAAGAAAAAGAAGAAGAATTTAACAAATGGGCCGAGTTCAACGGAGGTTCCTATATTAAGTCTGCCCCATTCTCTCCCTCTCTCTCTCTCTCTCTCTCGGGCCGAAGTATTCAGTGGCGAAAAAAGATATCCACACGCACATGGTAAACTTTTTGTCAGCAACGGCAGAAATCTGGCTCAGGAGGAGGGTTGTGTGGACTGTGGACCCTGTGCTCATACTGACTGGACTGGTAAAGGCACGGCTCAGGGTCGAATATGCCTATTATAAGATGGTGCAAAATGGGCAATAGGGGGTATATTGTGTACAGTGGAGGACGATGATGAACTGCTCTTCGCTTTTTGACCAGGCTGGTGTTGCTCCCGTGATTACTTTTTTATATTTTGGGATTATATATTTAAGAATGGCATGTAGTTAAGATCCTGGTTTTGGTCTGTATTAGCAGTGCTTAACAAAGGACCTTTTAAAATCAAAATCTCTCTTTCTCTCTGCTCATAACAACTGCTGTACAGTAGGCTAGGAGGGTATAGGTTATGTTGAATTGTGGGCCGATGCCTTATTAAGTTAATACAAGTTGTACTATTTCAGACATTACTCAATGTGGAACCAGGCCAAAGTTCACAGATCAATGTATGCTTACACTTGATTTTCTCAGGCACTAAATGCATTCGTTTGGCATGAAGGGCTGAAAAATAAATAACCCGTAATGTGCTGACGGTACTCTCTGGTAGCAAGCTGCTAGAACACTTACTTACGAAAGAAAGAAAGAAAGAAAGAAACTAAATTGTCACATCACATGTTTACAGACATAAAACAGTGGGTTTAAACAACAAGGTAAGTTGGCACATGTACAGTGTGCCCCATAATGACTTCTTTTAACATTCAAAGTATTGATGTCCTCCCTCCCCATACATGGATATCTACGTCACGTCTACATCATTGCAAAGTCATATAAAAGGATTGGGAAAACCTCTCCATAGTGCATTCACCCCCAACCATCTGCAGTTTATCATCGCTGAACTGACATAGCAACATCACAATAAAATATATGATAATATAGATGATATAAATATCATACTCCCATACACAAATATGAGCGCATCAGGAAATGTTGTTGCACTTGATGCAATCACAGTGCACAATTTCTCAGAGACGATGTTGCAACAAGAGATACACTTCCACGTCATGAAACTGAGCGGTCAGTTCATGCTATGGGTCGGCTCGAGGCCGGTCCTCTCCAACTTGGCCGTGTCGATGAACAGCAAATATGACTCGACGCCATTGTCCGCGTTGCTCCTGGGGGAGCCGTCCGATACCTCTGCAAATGCACTGGCCCAGAGGTTAGCCAAGAAGACCAAGAAACAGGTGTTTGTGAGCTACAGTATTCCGGAGACAGACCCACAGCTTTCAATCCTGGTGGAGAAGAGGATCAATAAAGAGATGGAGGATCACCCCGAGTTGTTTTAACCAGATGACAAAGTAAAAACAAAATCACTGTAAAGGACATGCAGTACGGCATAGCTTTAATCCAACGTCTTGTCTTTTCCGACTACTCTTTCTCTTGTTTTTCATTCTTTATGCAAAATGTTGGGAGCTTGTATTTCAAACCCACTCTTTTAGGCCTATAAACTTGATATGTGACAAAGACAGTTTAATTTCTAAAGTTACGAGAGCGGCACGCCCCCCTGCACAAGCAGTGAAAGAGTCACTGGCTGGGAAGAAAGTATTTACATAATGGTTCCCGATTGGTCCCTCACTACTCCTGAAATCAAATCACAACAGAGCGGTGCCAGACCAAACCTGCGGAGGGCAAAACAAATATTCAATGGCACATTTGTCTGGTTTCCAGGCTAGCTCTATATATTGATGACATCAGGGATCTCCATATATGGGTATAAAAGGGTTGACAGATAGAAAGCCCCAGCCACAGAGAGGAATCATTGAAGCCAAATGGATGTGCTGGCTGATCGTATAGGTACTGCAGCACGAACTGGGCCTATATCTACGCCATAGAATTGCTCACGCACGCATGGACGACTAGCGGTGCTCGTTCGTGCTTTTTCTAGTAACTCTGACAGATAGAGATCGAAATCTCTGTCTTGCTGTCCGTCTGTAGTTTGCGTATCTCGGGAACCATCTAACCAATTCACCTTTAGCTAATCCCTGCGCTCTCCACTTAGACACTTTCCAGCCGGGCTCAATAATTCCAATGTAAATATCATGGATTTTACATATTAAATACTGGCTCATTTTTGGAACCAGACCTTCGGAATCCTACCCTGCCATATGTGCTGGAAAATATGTGTGTGACATTTATTTTTAAAACAATGTTTCATCATACAGGAAAACTATTGGTGGAGAGGTTTCTCTAACCCATGTTATGCTTAGCTGTAATTGGACCATAGAAGTTTGGGGAGGGGCTAGCTATAGGTCACATATGTCCACATACAGGATGAACATATTTCACATTTTCATCCCCATTGAATAATATTTAAAAAAAATCACACCCATGTGAAGTGAGGGGTGATACATCACCATAAATCATCTCACGAACAACTGAATTTATGTGATTGGTTAGCCAATTTGCTCGACTACTTGTGACACTTTTCCCTTCATTGTCAATGGGATTTAATGTTTGTGTTGCCACAAATGTACGTCATATTTGAGGCACATATGACCTAAAATCTTCTTTCATTGTCAATTGCAAAATAATAAAAGGTGAAAATAAGTAGAGGTACTTCTGTGGCCCATTGGCAGTGTGCGTACCACGTTTGGAGATGATTGGTTCTACAATTTGAGACATTACCACCAGACAGACACACACAGACAGACCGTATCATTATAGATGGCTAGCATCATACAGAGCCAATAAGCCATAAAACATAAAAACTGGGCTGGATCAAAAGGTGTACTTCAGTCTATATTAGCTTAACTGGCAATTATATTTCTGGGAAATGGAAATAAGCTTTTTCTATCAGCAGGCTGAAAAGCTGAATGACAAGGCAAAGAAAGAACTAACAGATTAGGTGTAGCCGGGAGCACTATTAAGCTGTCTGCTCAAGGGCTTCTGCTCAACTTTAGAAAGTGTGTGGCCATGCGCATGTGTGTGTGTGTGCACGAGTGCGTGTGTGTGTGGAGTGATGGACCTCTGGGACAGAAGAGGGATTTGGTGGGGGGACATACAGCAGTCAAGGTCGCCTAAGTACAGACAGGCATGCACACAAACACACAAGCAAACACACTTCCGAGGGTGGGTGAGGAATCAACACAGTACTTCGGGTCCCTGGAGAGGAAAGGACAAAGATATACTCCATACGACGGGCCGTTGCCCCCCACACACACACACACTTTTGGAATTCCAGACCGCCTCTATTTAAGCGTACTACAGCTCCTATAGTAAGTCAAGAAGTAAAGGCTGATGTAAGTGGAATTGCCCTGCAGGATGACCTCATGCATACTCAATGGAGGCACACTCCGAGGAGGTGAACAGAGGGGACATCAGCTGACGTGCTAGTAGAAGCTTGAACTTAAAAGTTAACACACAGAATGGATCTAGGGCATTTCTACAGTATGTATCTTTTTTTTAATGCCATTGCCAAAAGACAAATTTAAATTTTCTACGCATAACTCTACGCATAACTGTAGTCCCAATGTACTATTACAACTTGTAGGCATTTAGCAGACACTCTTAATCCAGAGTGATTTACATTAAGCAAGAACAAAAGGCATGGTACATCACATGAACTACATAAAAAGTAGTTATCATGAATCATACGTAAGCTAAGAACTTAGATATTCCAGATCCCATGCAGTTTTCAGAAAGTAAAAACTTCCTTTGATCATCACAAACGTGAACGTCATCAGGGAAACACACAGGTTTGGGTCACACAATTGGCAGGTGGTGTGATTAACCCAGC
This sequence comes from Protomyctophum bolini, assembly GCF_963924005.1. Taxonomy (NCBI): domain Eukaryota; kingdom Metazoa; phylum Chordata; class Actinopteri; order Myctophiformes; family Myctophidae; genus Protomyctophum; species Protomyctophum bolini. The sequence continues at coordinate 13,103,721 of NC_137885.1, read as the reverse complement.
ACCTGCACCTATCGCAATGCACCTGCCAAATGACGTTTGTGGTGATCAGAGGAAGTTTTGATGAATGAAAATGAAGTCCAGCTGCACATCACATCAATAAACAACATGGTGCGCACACTTACAGTGGCCAGAATCACATATAATATAAGCTAGTAGGCTACACTATACACGGCTTGGGCGAGATATCCACGCTATGGGGCGAGATATCCGGACGGCTGTGTATATCCACGGATAGCACAAGCACACGGATAGGGCCAAGCCGTGTATAGGCTACACACAGTGTAGGCTATTATGGCAAGGCGCTGCTTATCAAACCATAAAAATATAAACACTAAACAGCTGTGCAGCCATGCAGGCAGGCACGCACGTGGCACACTGGCACAGTCAAAGACCAGAAAGGAGCACACAACAGTCAGAGGCGGCATAATTGGCGCACACAGCGGCCCCGGCCAGCCATATACAAAATATAACATTAACAGTCAGTAGGTAGGCTACAGTCAGGCACAGCTCTATATGTCTATAGGCACAGCAGTCCTACCGTCAGAACACAATAGAAGACACTATAACTATAAGACAGTAGGTCTATAATATTAACATTTAGCACAGCCATCAGCAGGCTCATCATTCAGAACACAATAATAGTAGCCATTGCTATTACCTTCGACGTTCAGGACATGTTGTTTTCCTTCTTCTCGACAACAACTCGCCAAAGTCCTCAATAAAATCATCATGGTCAACGCAACTTGCTTGTTCATAATCATTTCTGAGCCACGCAGTAGGCCTAAATAGCCTCGGAAACCCAGACGTTTTTTTTCTTCCAGTAAATAAACAACAACCATGCAGCTGACAGGAGAGATTCACGCGCCCCGCGTGTAAAACTAAACCGGAAAGGGGACAGAAACACCGCCGTCAACACGGGGGTATCTTTTTGGGGAATGGGGAGAAAGTTTGCTTCTTTTCTCATTTTTGGCACAGTGCAGGTTGTCAATTAATGGCTGAACTCCGATACAGTTAGAAAGGGGAAAATAATCACTTCTTCAAGTATATAGGCTATATACTGTTATTTGTTCCCTCAGCGTTTTTGTTTGTTCTCTTGTTGAGCTCTATGTTATTTCGTCTTGTTGTTCTCTTTTTTAGGGTAGGGTGAGGGCTAGGGCTAGGGTTAGTTGTTTTATTTTTTTTATTTTGATAGGGGCAGGTATAAATAAGATTTATCTTCTTCCTGCTCCTTTTCTTTTCAGATATGGAATATGTAAAAAAATATATATATATATGTAAAAATGAATATAATCATGTAAAACCATAACTGAAATGAAATAAATAAATATGAAATGAAATGAAATAACCAATCCTATACAGTTTGGATTCTGTACACACGTAACACGCATACATATATAGAGCAAAAATAATGATATGGGGGGGAAAAACGAATGTTTATTTTTATTTTTTTATGCCCTACTCTGAACCCTACTACACCAGATCAAGTAATTTCCCCAAATTCAAGGTACCAAAAGTTAACTTTGAACATGATAGGTCTGCTTTTAGCTTCTGTGGCCCTAATACATGGAATGACCTGCAAACTACATTACAATTTACCACACTGGTAGTGGTACCCCTTAGTAGTTTCAGACAGTTTTCTGAAAAACCTTATGTTTCTGAATCAGTGGTGCTCAATATTACATGTCAAGGACCCCAAAATTATATGTAATATGCCTCCGCCCCCCCATCTGAAAATATGTTGTTCCAGGGACCTCCCCAGAAGCAAAGATTTGAGTTAAAATGTTCACTCTGACTGTAATAATATATATTCATTTGAGGCACATTTTCACGGTTCACAAAAATATTTATATCAATTATTTTAAGCCTAGAATCAAGCCACCCGGGATCCTGGTGGTGAGTCATCAGATGACCATAAAACCTTTGATTCTGTGGAAAAAAATGAAAATGAAAAATGCTAAACAAAGTGTATTTATTAAATGTAGTACATACTTTATTTATTTTACAGAATCAAAGGTGTTATGGCCATGATTCACCAGGATCCTGGATGGCTTGATTCTAGGCTTATAATAATTTATATCTATGGGTAAAACAAATTGGAGAATCTTCAGTGGGTCCCAAAAACCAGGCCCACTGCTATGCCCTATAGCCGGTTAGTGAACTGTTAGCCGCCAGGGGATCTGGAAAGGGACGGCCCTCAGCCTACCCCCCCCCCCCCCCCCATGCATAAGTAATGGTCAGAGATTAGACCCGATTGATAAAGGTCCTTATCATTCGACCTGGCTGGGACCCGTTTGGAGAGTTCATCTACCTCCGAGGAACTCCTTTAATGATTTCCTTCTTGAAGACGTAATTAAACCCTCGCGGTCGACTGTCTTGATTCATTAGCTGCACGGCGAGCTTTGCCAACCTTGATCAATTACACGACCACCTCTAGCAGCCAGACTTTGCTAAACACTGTCACGTACTGTAGCTCTCTCGGTTCGTAGTTGGCTTCTCGGGAGAACGGAACCAACCAGAAGTTGGTGGTGGTGGTGGTGGTGGTGGTGGCTCAGGGGTAGAGTGTCTGGATGGTAACAGCAAGGTTGCCAGCTCGAACCCGGGCTCCCCCAGAGTTAGTGTCGAAGTGTCCCTGAGCAAGACACCGCCGCCAGCGGTGTATGAATGTGTGTGTGTGAAACTGTGAATGCATGAATGTAATGCACAATCTACAGTAAAGCGCCTTGGATAAAGACACTACTATATAAAAGATATAGATGGCAGAAACGTACAACACAGTTTAATCCATGAATTAATCACAGTTTAATTTTTTTATCACAGTTTAATGGATTTTAATCACAGGTTAAGGATTTACACAGATATGTTAAGCAATGCTTAAAATTAAGTGGTGCAACACAACTCAAATTTAAATTTATCCTTGACCTGGCACTTAATGGAAACCTCCAGAATATTTCAATAGGCAAAATAATCAATCGGCAAAAGACGGCAATCTTTCAGCAGATTCCAAACCTACAGTGGCTATGACTGCTTGCTGAGCAGTTGATGTTACCTCAGCGAAGCACATTCATAGTATGTGAATGCAATGATTCTGACATATTACAGCAATATATACCGATTCTGGCAGCAGGGCTCTTGAGGATGGCAATTGGCAATGTTGTATTCTGCCTGTTTAACACATTCTGCATGTCCAACACTTTGGTCCCAAACAACGTGAAACACAGTAAATGGCATTTGGTATTTTACATGCAGGAGAAGGGCAGCTTAGGCAGGTGCATTCAATCATTCATCAAATGACATTTCAGCTTGTGACATGGACAGGCGAGTCCAACTTTGAGTCTACAAAGTAATAGGAACCATTATTGTCCTTCACTCTTTGTGAATTATAGTTTCCTTTGTTCTCAAATGGTTCCTATTTGATGCAACCTTTAAAATCCAAAAGCATTATATCATTCTTTCACTTCAAGGCCAATATTTAACACTGTTAATTATCATACTTTGTTCCTCAGTTATTTGTGCATGGCTATCTATAGCTTCCTGTAGGATGACTATAAAAGACTGGATTATTTGTGTACTTAACAATTAGAGGAAAATGTGTTAATCAAAATCCAATACTGAGGTGGTGATTTACATGCAAATAGCATAGGCCTATGTTTCAAAATAGAATAAAATAAATATGAAACTAACAGTAGACTACAAGAGTTGCTATAACATACCGATATGTTTTGACCTATTATCGAATCATAGTTTGTACAAAATCCTCCGACTCAGCCTTTAGTATTTTTTTGGGCATTTTCTTTTAGCACTATCAGACGATCTTCTTGCTACAGACATGCTGCTTGGAGACATTCCTGATGGTGTGTCTATTAAACTTAAAGGACCACTTCACCACTTTTCAATGTATCCTCATATAATTGGTCCTCACTAATGTTCATGATAAAATGCCATTTTTTTTCTTACTCAGTCTGTCTCATAGGAGGCCTGTGGGCAGTTACCCATCCACCAGTGACATCATCGTTTTTTAAATATAGATTTTTATTATCATGAAACAATTTTATCATTAACATTAGTGAGGACCAATTATATGAAGATAGGTTGAAAAGTGGTGAAGTGCTCCTTTAATGCTGCGACTTGCAAACATTGCAACATTGCAACAAAATGTTGCAAACTTTCAGCAGACTGAAAGATTGAAGACATTACAACACTTATTGTAATAATTGGATCAACATTAATTAAACGGGATATTTCACTTTCAAAATAAGTTTTGGGTAATTTCATCATCTAGTTAAGTACCTAGACTACCTAGTCTAGGTCTAGGTACCCTCACAAAAATGTAATCCTGGTCTCTAAACCTGGGGGCGCCTGATGGAGGGGAAAGGAACTGGTCGGAATAACGTGTTCCTTCCACGTGCTACGTCCGGCCGGGGAAACTCCCCCTGTCAGGTTAAAAGAAGCAGCTTGGACTCCTCATGCATAGAAGAAAGCATGAGGTCAGTCCGCTGTCCCCCCAGGTTGGCAGAGGAAATGTAGCGCCCAGGATTACATTAGATAATTGACACTGGGTGAAAAAATTGGGTGCAAAATCGTGGGATAAAGGCCTTTCCAATAAATGCAAATAATAACATGCAGGATTAACAACAGAAAGCTCATGTTTATCAGAAGGAATATCAACCATTACTGCTGCATTAACAGAAAAATCCTACATGCTGCTTAGAAATGTTGTTTGTTTTCGAAATGGTGTGAGCACAGCAGATTTGTCATGGGTCATTAATTGTGTAAACAGTACCAATGGAATATGTTCAGCACTACAGGGTTGGAAACAAATTGTCCTGCATACCTGATTTCAAGTGCATACTATGTGCTGATTGCATTTTGAAATAATGGCCAAATGTATAAACACTGACGACTTATTCCTACATATATGACTTGTTTATTTTTTTCCCCCCACACATTCACAGTTGGACTCTGTATCATCATTTATTGTTTTTCCGTGTTTTTATCATGTTTTTAACCTAAATTTAACAAAATCAACAGCCAATGAAGGGCCCCAGGAGCCCTTTTCAGGGCGTCAAACCTAGTACCTCACAGTCCAATTTCCCCAAAGGGGCCCTGAGAGCCAAGGGCCTCTGGGCCACGGCCCCACTGGCCCAATGGGTAATTTGTCCCTGACTATATTTACTGTAATGTATGCAATACTTCTCCTGCAAGTTATTTTCCCATTCCCACTTGAATATTCCCAACTGAAAAATGTTCCTCCAGCTTTAGAGTCGAAGGGAACATGACATGCTCGTCACGTCTTAATAGAGCTTAAACTCTAAACAAACATGTCTCTCCTTCCTTGCTCATAAACAATTTAATATGCAATTAAATGCTAATTGTTTCCCCCTGTAAACCACATTTAGTGAGCCGGGAGAAAACCTTGCACCTATTTCCATTCTAGCACTCTTAACGTGGTGTGGAAGTGGTGAGATCCTTTGCCTCTTTTTGCAAATTTTTCTTTTATGGTCCCATGAGTCTGTTTAATCAGAGTTAACGCCATCTGGAACCAAATGAGAGCGCAGTACGCACACACACACACACACACACACACACACGCACACACACACACACACACACACACACTAAACGCATAGGACAATAAAATCTTTCTCTCTCTCTCTCTCTCTCTCTCTCTCTCTCTCTCTCTGGACAGAGTGATATAGGGCGGTGCAGCCTATAGTGATCAATATGTTTGTACTATAAATAGCCAGTAGCGCAGTGTGGCGCTAAGAAGGAGGGATGCAGGGGTAATATATTTGACGAGGGAAACCCGGCGGTGCTCAGCATGGATATGCTGCTGTGCATTTAACGTGCTGAGCTGGCGACTGGCGCATTAGAGCCATTTATTGTTACCTGGCCAACGCTTTGAAATGGCACACTGCATGACGTCCACTTATTGTGGGTAGCATGGAAATTATTTTTGTGTATAGTATTTTTACAATTTATAATAATAATATTATGTGGCTTAATATGAAAGCTGTATTCTCAAAATGAAATATACTTCTATTCACCTTTTTCCTGGGCTGTGTGTGCTCCAGTTCCTGTTGATTTCATTGGATATCATTGGTCATCTGACCAGTTTCATTGGATTTCAAATCCCCCCCCGTCCCCCCCCCCCCGTCCAAATAAATAGGATTAAAAATCTGTACAACCAGACTCTGGCTCTCCATGTGGGATGGATATTTATGCACAGCCTGTTTGCATGTCTTTATGTCATAACTTTGTAGGCTTCTCTCAAGTTTGTGCCCTGAACCAAACTTAAGGAGAGCACGCCAGGACACAGTTCTAAGAGTCCCCCCCCCCCAAAAAAATAAAAACCCACTGTGTGATACATCTGTGTGCATTATGCTAATTATGCCTAATCAGAAGCATATAAACATAACAAGACAAGCCCCCCCCCCCCAGGGAACAATGACAGATGTCAGTGTTTGATTATGGATGTCAGCGCTGAGGACAGAGTCATCCCCCGCCCACCCAGTGACACCACCAGGGTCCATTTATTCTTTTACTCACGGAAGATGAATTAGCCAAAAGCAGATGGGTGTTTAATTCAAAGCAACATGACTCGGTCGATTGGAAGGAGGGATTTATACCGCAGCCTGAATGAGGACGCACAGTGCATGGACAAGCGCACACGCACAAATACTACAATAACTGAACTGATCTGTCATCATTTGGAGAATTATTTCATTCCGTCTGACATTTTGCTCAAATTAAAGGATATAAATCGCACAATTATGCATCATGCATGAAGCCTCAGGGGGTCTTTTGGAAAAGGTCTAGTCTAGCTGACATTTTACAATAAAAGTTGTTCTTTTGTGCAATGAGGCGTACACAACTTTTACAGTTGATTATGTGAAAAGTTCCTGTGAATTGATGGATCCTTGTGTTAAACTTTTAACACTATCAAAATATCAGTCCCACGAAAACCCAAGAGAGACAGCCGGCAGAGACTATATAATTCCTAACTGGCTCTGCATGATGAACATTATAATGGTTGAACGCTGAAGACCGGCTTCCGGTGCACATCAGTCCCCTGCTGTGTCTCATGCCTTCATGTTATAAATGCTTTTTATAGACTTCCCACTGGTACTGTATTTGACGTCATATATCCATAAGATTTTGCGAGGCTGACTGGCCTGCATAACACATCAAATAAAGGACAAGTTTCTGAACAAAGCAGACTGCATCCCTCCGATCCCAGACATTCACAGCCTATAAACCACCTTGTCTTGTTTGCAGGGAAGCAGGTTTATGCTTACTTCGGAACAAGGATAATCCTACCTTTTTAATGTCTGTATGGCATTTACAAGATATGAAAAACAATGCAGCGATATGAGAGACATTCATATCATCTCTTCATGCTCAATTTTGGCTAAATAATTACTGCCATGTCCATTGCTATTTGTTGGCTATCTATCACTATGTGGGGGGGGGGGGGGGGGGGGACCCGGGGTCCCCTAGAGTTAGTGTCAAAGCGTCCTTGAGCAAGTCACTGAACCCCTAATTGCTCCTGATGTGCTGGTTGGTGCCTTGTATGGTTTCCGTAATGTGTAATGCACAATCTATGTAAAGCGCCTTGGATAAAGGCGCTATATAAATGCACCATTTACCATTTACAGTTTCCCTACAGTCCCTATTAGTGGAAACTGTGATCCATGATATCCAATATTTGTCAGTTTCAATGTTGCACTATGCAGGCATCTGAACCATTAGAGTCCTAACAGATACTATCACTGCGTAGGAGCGCTATAACAGCACCAATGTATCTGCTCTATTGCCCTCCATTCTGAACAATTTAACTCACATTTCAATTTCTCTGATTCCATAGTGTTCCATAGTGTGTTGCACAAATACTGTATGTTCTGTTGTGTGGAAAGGGCAATTATCCACAAGTCGACATTATTTCTGGGATTTGATATTTCCGTCACTCTGAAGAGCTCACGATGACGATGATAATGATGATGATGATATTATAATAATAATAATAATAGTATGTTTTATTTTTGTAACACAATTTATATTTGAAATGATGTGTAATATATGATTAATTAATCATAATATATAATAAAGTATCTGTACGGCTATAATTCACTCACTCTAGCTGTCTTCACAGGAGTCTTGGAGTAATAGTAAAGTAGTATACAGGTAAATACTAAGTACCTATTGCATAACTCTATAGTCTTATATAACCAGCTGGTTAAGTGGCCTTAGTGGATAGAACGATGTCCTGAAACTGGGAGGTCTGGGTTCATACCAAAGACTCTAAAATTGGAACCCAATGCCTCCCTGCGGCTTGGCACTCGGCATCAAGGGTTGGATTGTTGTCCAACTCTACTCTAGTCTTACATAAGTACCATGTGGATGAAGTGTTGTGTGTAACTCTTGTCTTATATAAGTAGGCCTATATCCATGTGGATGAGGTGTTAAATGATCCGTGCCAGTAATACCACAGTCCAAGCCAGGTGCGTGCATAATGCACAAGGTAAAAAAAATAAAAAATACTATGGAATAAAGGGCGGAAAAAAAACCCTCAAGTGCAGCCTCAGCAGACAACGGTGCAAAGGCTTTCTGATGAGTATGCAGAGAACAAAGACGACTCCAACTGCTAACAGCTGGCTGGGTGTCACCCAGGATCACCAGAAGGCTTCTGATCTTTTGCAATGTATTCAGGTAATTACTGATTTGGTTTGTTGACAGTGGTGAGGGCAACGAGTGCAGGGCACGCACACACGCACACACCTGCACACGCGCATGCACGCACGCACGCACACGCACGCATGCACGCGCACACACACACAGACACACACACACTGCACTTTCACCTATAACAAGACGTTATAATTAAACAACACATTTTGCGAGGAAACTGTAAATGTGTAAATTAGCGAGCAGTATGTTGAAAGTGTGACATCATCAGGGAGATTGAGATTGTGAGATTATGATGCGAAGTCTGAGGAGCTAGTTCAGGCAGGCAACTCGTGATCAGGTGACTAGTCTCATGCACTCTTTACCTGATCAGAGCGGCTATTTAAACCTATCTGCCTACCTGCTCTTTCCTGGCTTCTCTCCCGCTGTGTGCGCCGCCACTGCTGTCTCCCTGCGTCGCTTGCTGCTAACCTGCTGCTCATTAAGTTTTTGCAAATCCCACCGCCTCCCCAGCATCCACCTGTATACAGGCTCTGTTTCTAGATAACCCCTGCATGGGGGTCTTATTCATTCCCTGTAATTCTATACTTGGCTTATAATTTAACTCAAATGTTAATGTTACAGGGAATGAATAGGGGACAGAGCCCTGACGCCAATCTATGCTTCATATATCTATGCTCAATTCTGCTCAATAAATATATATTCTAAATTCACTCAATAGTTGTCTGACTGAACTGCAGTATATATGCACTGTTTGTACTGTAGAAAGTCTCCACCTCCTATACTTGAGAGTGATACATGCCATATATTGTGCCATCTGTGCTTAGTATTGTGTTGCTGCTCATGGTGATGGCCATCACCATTCATTTGGATAATAGGACTGATGATTATTCACAGCACTGTGAAAAAGCATGGACTTTGGAGTGTAATTATGCTCCCATTGTGTGATCACCACACTACATTTTAGATTTGACTCTTAGAAAGTTAATTAACTTAAACCCTTAGTTTAACAATTTTTGAAGTGATAGCATTTTTTATAGATAGAATATAGAATATAGAAGATATAGTATAGTTACAGATAAAAGTGGTGCGATATAAAATAATTATCTTTTTACTACTAAATTAGATGGAGGGGTGGGGTGGGGGGGATTTGTCACAACATACCGTATTCATGCCCTTTTCATTGAAAATGAACTTGATTTACAATCACCTTTGCCCCTTACCTGGAGAAAGACCAATTACAGATTCCATATGAATGTTCCACAGAATTAAGGGTTTATTCTGGTTTAATCGTTGAAAACAGAAGAAACTCCAATGTACCTACGCCTACAGACGGTACAACCCCAGGGAAATGAAATGTGCATGAAGTGCTCTTTCATGTGCACGGGCTAATCCGGCTGGAAATGGAACACGCATCAATAGTATCTTCCTGTCAAGATAGTGTATAGAATAGCCCGTGGTCAGTGAGTGAGAGACAGCTGGGATATGCACAACCTGTCACTACGTAACTCTGGAAATTCCCCACGGTGTGGAATCCCAGAGTGGAGAGTACTTGGACAGGCACGGCACAGCAGGCTTTGCAAAACAGGGGCCAAATCAGCAGATACATCTGAGTATATGTTTCTTGGAAACGGAAGCACTGTCTAAGGGGCGATTCACACTATGGTCCCAGGTGCGCACTCGGGACCACTTGGCAGATGTTGTGGTAGTGTGAATAATGCGTACCGTTCCCGGGAGCGGATCGCCCAACCGTCCCCGGGACCGCATGGGGGGCGGGTCTCTGGACTGTTGAAGTGTATTCAGATACGGATGGTTCCAATGTGAATGCATGCGTACCTAAAGAAGGAAGTGGACTGTTTTTTTTAGAACGTGACATAATCTCTAGTCGACGAGCCAAGCGTCAACAAAAAAACACAGACACTGCTGATCTTATTCTGCGGACTACACGTGGCTCTTGGGCTTTTCTTGGCATAGTCTCCAAAGTAAAACCAAATAATAATAATGTTGAAGTAGAATCCATAGCAAACTACTCAAACACGACACTGGAGCACAGAACTGACTGACACAGTGAACAGGCTGACAGTGCAGTAGTATAACGGCAAAGAGCCAAAGAGGCATTGCAATGCAGTGTGTCTGGATTTATTGGAGACAATGTCGCAGAGTTGATGGTCAGTGTCCATGCGCGCCAGCCATCAAGTACACCGCCACATGGAGGAGCAAATTGTGTTATGCAATTGTACCCGGGTGTGCTGTCCACGGATAAATATTGCGAAAATCGCAGATCTACAAGGAAAATGTTTGATCAGTTTGATCAGAGGCAATCCGCGTGACATCGTCATCATACCCGGACGTTATGCGGGAACACCTGAGTGGCAAAAAAACTACTATCTGGCCTTCACAGCCCATACATTCAAACAGAAAAGTCCTATCTGATTGCATTAGACGTTAAACAATGTAAAACTCACTTTGCCACTCACTTAGCTACTTGATTTATGCATGCGCATACCCTCTATAGTATAGTTTGTTGATTACTTTCCCCCCCCCTATTACCTATTTTTAAATGGATGAAATGTATAGAGCTCAAGTGGTTAATGTATATGTTTTGTAATAATAATCAAAGTAACTTACAGTACTTGTTACAGTACTTTCTTTAGCCTTAAGGTTTAGCCTTGGCCAGGCACTAACATAAGGGATAAGGGAAGGGATAGATCTGTCTGTCTGTTAAACGCTGAGTCAGCTAAAAGCACCCGGCCTGCTCTATATGCATTCAGAGGGCTGTGCTGAATGAGAGAACAAAACTTGTAGGAGCTTGCTTTGCAAACGTGCATGCACTGTATGTGTGCGCGCACGCACACACACACACACACACACACACACACACACACACACACACACACACACACAAAGGGAACAAAACTGTTGCCCTTGACTGTGTGCCCACGCCGCCCATACATGCCAGCATGGAGTGGCATAGTAGCATTAACAAGCCAGGGGCCATCAGTACAACATATTCCCCTCTCAGCCTATTCCATATCCCACTGAGTTGTACTTTTCGCTCCCTCTTGTATCTTTTTCAGTCAGCCATGGGTTTCATATACAGCAGGGGAACAGAACGTTCAAATAGCTCAAGCAGTTGACACACTACAGATGCATGGGTTGATTCTTTTTGTGTGCATTGCAGACCTACAGCAGAAGTGCGTGCGTGTACGTGCGTGCATGTGTGTGTGGCTGACTTGATACCCCAACTAGCTTATAGAGAAACCAATGTCACTGGAAGGTAAATAAGGCACCTCATATCCTTATATCTTGTTCTGTACATAATCTATTTATTTGTCAACTGGGTTCAACATAACGATTTTGTAAGTGATTGCGCTGCTGTTGTTGTAATGTTTTATCCAACTGTTACTCATGACATGATTTGATTTGGTCATCCATTACAACATGTCATGCTTTCATAGTTTTGTTTTTAAATGCACTGCGGTTGAGTGAGATGCACAACTGTATGTCAATTAATTTGGACTCATTTAGAGCTGCTCGACTGAAACACATTATTTTTGTGTTTCCCTTTCAATTTGAAAGGATGTGGGCAAAGTGACAAGAAAGTCCAACATCGGATGAATGATATTAAAAGCTTAAGTGTCCAAAAAAAGCATTTGTTTTGCATTATTATTTTTATCCCATGATTTTGCAACCCAGTTTTATCACCCAGTGCCAATTATCTAATGTAATCCTGGGTGCTACACTTCCTCTGCCAACCTGGGGGGGGGCAGCGGACAGAGTTCAAGCTGCTTCTTTTCACCTGACAGGGGGGAGTTTCCCCGGCCGGAAGTAGCGAGTGGAAGGAACACGTTATTCCGACCAGTTCCTTTCCCCTCCATCAGGCCACTGATGACGCGGAGGAGGGAACACGCCCCACAGCGTCCCCAGCGGGAATTGAACCCAGGACCTTCTAGCTGTGAGGCGACAGCACTACCGACTGTGCCACCGTGCCCCTAAACATTGTTAAGCTTCACAGTTGTCACTGTGGAATACAGAGGAGTGTATGCAAGGGATAATCAATGGGGAGCAGGTCATTATTGAGAAATAACCAGTGGGAAAAAAATAGACTGAATGGGGTTTATTTCTCAATATTGACCTGTTCCCCGCTTTAGCACTGCTGGTTAATAAATAAATGAATAAATTGAACCAAAAGTAGCAACCAAACGAAGGATTGAATTGCTTACAGTAATTAAAGTAGTCCATTAAGGCCAGGTGTGTCACATCGGAAAACAATGGGAAGTGTTGATAAAATACAATCAATATTCGGTAACTATATTCTATTGCTCACTTCAAATGTTTTTTTAAAACATTGTTTCACAATGTTTAGCTAGGAAGTTATATGGTGTGTTTGTCTTTGATTAAATACTGAGGTCTGTTAGCAAGTTCAATGGTCATTACTCAAAAACAACAAATAGGGCCTAGATGAATTCAGGGATTGACCAAGCATTCAACCAAGCTGTATAATAAACATGATTAATGTATGCTTTTTAGCTGCAATGTGGGTGTTTTAATCTCTTATGTAAGTTTACTTTAGGTTAAACGGTTTAAATTATTTCATGAAGCTGTTATATATGCATAACAAACATAATTAGCATGAACATCAGTGTAAAATGATGTCAAATCCCTGCATACCCACGCCTAATTTAAACCTAACAGAAGACACACAATTATTTTAATTAAAAAACTTGTACATTATAGGAACCCAAATTACATAGTTAGAATTGAATAATGCATTACACTTTCCAATCCCTTCAATCTACAGTATATTTATCCAGTGTAGGTTGCAAATGTGCTTTTTGTTTTGCAACACTCTCGTATACATATCCACACATTCACACCTGGAAGCTGAGCAGCTCCACTGGAGCGGTTGGGGAAATGGTTTGATAAATAAAAAGGCACTTCAGTGGTACCGAGGGATATGGGTGACAGGCCACAATTGTCCTGCTGGTCCGTGAGATTAAACCAATAAGTTCTGGTCTCAAGCGTGCTCCTCCAACCATTAAGGGGCCATTGCATGACATCCAGGCCAAGCTGTCTGAAACTGTCAATTGTGACAGACGTATTACCAACCTAAGGTCCCTCTAAAATTGTGTTATAAGGAGGTTGCATTTTAATTTAGTTTACAGAGTATGTAAATCAGCGGAACACACATTTGTCATCCCGTTTGCAGCATTGGAATATTTAGCTTGCATGTGTCGGGTCTGTGGTGTCAGGCATTGCGGTACATTTTTCACTTCCTCCCCTCGTGGGTAATACGGGACTGCATTTAATGTTCTGCCTTGCCAGTTTGCACTCACACACGAATAAATGTAATTTGCATTCCTCGTTTCACAGACAAAACTATATATACAGCTCATGAAGAGGATAGACACAGGCAGCAGAGGGGGTGCAGGTATAGAGTTGTCACGGTGGCTTTTGCATCTCCATAAGTGCATGCATTATTATCAAGCCAGGGGGGAGTTACTGTTGCTGCTGTCACACTGTAAGACATAATGACGTCAAATCAACAGAAATCACGACGAACACATTCTGTTTTGAAAAGACAAGTGCACACAGGTTACATCTGACTGTATTAGAGTTGAAATGGTGTTCTGTGACCACATGGTAGGCTGAGAACCTCAAAATGGTCGAGGATTGAGCAGAAATGTTATGACATGATCCAAATGTGTGAAAAGAGCAACAGGCAAAAAGGAAAGAATGAAACTACAGAAATGACAGTTATGGCAATCTGAGGGTACTTTAGTAGTGCCTTATTCATTTCAAAGTGCTTTACAATGCGCATTGCATTCATCACTGGCGGCAGAGGAAATCATAGTGTCAGTGTTGCATTTTACTAAACTTTGTTTAACGAGATTGCATGTAAATCGGCGGAAAACACCTGATGTTAGCAGGGCTAAGAAGCCACCTAATTGCAGTGGCGTATCTACAATAATGCGAGGCCAGGCAGCCGCCTGGCCAAGTCCATTTGAAAACACGACTGAGAAAAAAGAGAGGACAAACACCAGACCTGAGAACTAGAGCAGCGGATTGCCGGTTGCATATAATTAGACCGTTCCTCACCCAGGAGTCAGCCCAGCTCCAGTCTTGTCAAAACTTGACTATTGTAACTCCCTCTTTACTGGCCTACCGGCATGTGCACTTAAGCCTCGTCAACTGATCCAAAATGCTCACCTGGTCTTCAACTAGCCAAAATTCTCACACGTCTCCCCCCTTCACCGCTCCCTCCATTGGCTCCCGGTCGCTGCCCACACAGAATACAAAACTCTGATACTGGCATTCAAAGCAACCAAAGGTATGGCTCCCCCATATCTTGCAAGTATGATCGAACCCTACAAACCCTCCCGCGCACTCAGATCAGCCAACGCAGGGAAGCTGGAAGTACCTTCACTAAAAACGCCGGGACAACGCTCCACACGTCCCAAACTCTTCTCCCTTCTGGCTCCAAAACTATGGAATGCACTTCCCATTACAATCAGAACTGCAGCCTCACTGCCAATCTTCATGGCCCGTAGCACTTACCCTAGCCCTTAGATAGAACTTTATGTACTGTAGACTTAGACTTAGATAGCATTTTATACAGACTTATAGCATGTTACGTAGACAGCACTATAGAATTGCATGTTATGTAGTCATAGCACTTCGTAATATATATATATATAGTATAGTTTTCATTATATAGATATTCCACTGTTACGTTCTTAGCTTACGCATGTTTCATGATAACTACTTTTTATGTATGTGATGTATTGCCATGCTTTTTTGTTCTTGCTTATTGTAAATCGCTCTGGATTAAGAGCGTCTGCTAAATGCCAAATTGTAAATTGTATAGAGCGCGACCCCCAATCACCCATTGGAATGCAAATGCGTGCCTTTTAGCCTTTGTAGCCTACTCGTCTGGCAGGCATATCTCTTTGAAAACCTTTAGTGCTTCTGATTGTGCAGGGGACGACGATGATACACCTTGCCTGCCCAAAATCGAATTCCTGGAAACTCTACTGCCTAAATGTTTAATGGACAAGAGAGAGAGAGAGAGAGAGAGAGAGAGAGAGAGATAGAGAGAGAGAGAATGTGCAATGGAGTGGAGTAAGACAATGGGCAGGTGAGTGAGAGAGGCTGCTACTGGGAAAAGATTGTCTGCAGATGCACGCAATGTTTTCCGTATGTTGACGGGTCTGAATAATATGAGACTATGAGATACTAGAATATAGATATATTCTAGTCTAGATATCTAATTAATGCCAGGAATCTGTGTCTGTGTGTTTGCCTGTGCCCAGGCCCGTGCCGGGCCGGTTGTGTTGCTGTTGTTCCGTGATGTTGTTTCCCCTTGTCATGTCATGTATCTGCTGCCGGTGTATATTCTCGGGCCATCGCATCATGGAAAGGGAAACCACATAGAGCTGGGTTGAAATTGAAAACGCACGGGTATATAGGGTCTGTGACATATCGCGGCTGCGGAGCACGGGCGTATAGACGGCACTTCCACATGCTCAGTTCATGCTCAGCTTGACTTGTCGAACTGAACTCTGCACGAAATGTTCTCTCACAACTTACCGGTTCAAATGTACTGCAGAGAGGGAAGACAGGAAAGAGACATGGCAGAGGAAAGTGGGAGGAGGGGGAAAATGGCCGACGGGGGTGGGTGGAGCAGCACTTACTGTGTGTGTGTGTACCACCACAGCCGTTGCATGGTGAGAGCTACATGGGAAGTCAGCTCTAAGCTGCATGAAAACGCCACAGTGGCACCGCTGGGGAGCCACCAGTAATTAAAGAGAGCTTTTGTCCCCATTTGCCTACGCAGGGGTTCCCAAACTGTGGTGCGTGCACCCCTTGTGTTGTGCGAACGCCCTCTAGGGGGTGCCTGACATGAAAAGGGTAATGGCGGTTTCATGGTGTTATTCATAGCACAAACTGCAAAAAAAGAGCAGCTGTGGGAGTATACAGCAGCTGCATGTCTCTCAGTGCAGTGACATTCTGTGATTATTTGCCATAATCATATAAAAAGGAATTATATTTTTTGGCCAAATACAACGAGACTGAGTGTTGAGGGGGGTGCGTCAGCTAGGCATATAGGTCAGGAGGTAACAGGGGGTGCACGGCCACTGCTGGCCTACATGATGAGTAATAAGCCTAGAAGCCTGAGCTGGCATTGGATAATGGAGACTCACTGCATTCACTGCCGCTTTATAGCGAATGCAGGTGCATTTGGATCGCTCTACTGTATCGCTAACAATGTTTAGATTTAAAAGTGTGTTGATGCACCAAGCAGAAGTAGCCTACACCTGGAAGTTAGAGTATGAATTGTACACAGCACAGTACATTACACAGAGTGCAGTGCTGACTTTGCATGGTAACTCTGTGCGTGCGTGTGTGTGTGGGAATAATTCATTCGTTTGACACTTAAAAAAAAACAGTCTTTGCCAGTGGCTGTCATACATCATTTTCATTTTGTCATATCTATATATCACGGGTTCCCAAACTTTTTCATGTCAAGGACCCCCAAAATGATACTCATTAGCCCGCGGACCCCCATTTGAAAATATATGCAAAGGACCCCCATAAGAGAAGATTTTTACAGCTCTGCAGTAATTTTCAACCATTTTCATTTCAAGGGCCCCCTGTTTGACCTGAATTAGGCTACGGTCCACATTTAAAGGCATTTCTATCTCTAAGACCCCAATTTATAATGTAAAATCAATGTTAATTTAACTCTGAGAGTGTACAAATGGAACCAAATGGACCCGTTAGGGTTCCATTTGTACACTCTCTGAGTTACAGACCCATAAGGGTCCATTTGGTTCCTAATTATCATTTAGCTGGGGACCCCCTGGAACTCTCTCAAGGACCCCTAGGGGTCCCCGGACACCACTTTGGGAACCTCTGCTATATATGCTGTCTAGTGTCATCATATAGCGTTTGGTATCTCTCCACAGTGCTACAGACACCCTGAGACATAGTCAAAGAAGTTGAGGGACACATTGATCACCTCCATACCAAACATGACGTTGGGGGCAAAACCGTACAGAAAGTAAAGCCCTCTGGGGATTGCGTGTGTGTGCGTGCGTGCGTGTGTCCATTTTCCACGGGCATTCTCTGACAAAGCCTCGGCCATTAACACGTTTTTTGGAATCAGCTTTGTGAGATGGAATTAAGGGCCGTATCCTCCTGTCTTTGTGCCAAGGGCTGTTTGAAATGGAATTTGGAACAAAAGAAGGGGCGACTTAAGTGATGATTAGGTTGTGTGCGAGTCCTGTAGTGCAAAGAGCCACTAATTACCATGACATGGTTGGGGAGAAAGCTTTTCCGCTGCCCTAGATGCTTTTGCACTCGGGAATGCTTTGTCGTGCATGTCCTGAGTTTCCTGAGTTAAGATGGGTCAGAAGGACTTGTCCTTTGGCTTGGAACTCAAGACTATATGAAGCAGCAGTTGGTCAGTGTACTCGTTTGTTGAGAAAGGATGGCTCAGAGGCCCCCGGAAGGTCAAAAGCAGAGGAGAGAAACACTCGTAGACTGATTACTGGTCTCAACACTCTCTCAGTGGAGAACTACTGTGAACAGTAACCGCAAAGGTTGCCAGTTCGAACCCCGGCTCCCCCAGAGTTAGTGTCGAAGTGTCTCTGAGCAAGACACTGAACCCCTAATTGCTCCTGATGTGCTGGTTGGTGTGCCTTGCATGGTTTCCACCAACATCTGTGTGTGAATGGGTGAACGTAATACACAATCTATGTAAAGCGCCTTGGATAAAGGCGCTATATAAATGCACCATTTACCATTTATGTCATCTGCTGTGCTATGTGCATCATTAGCCTATAAACCGTAAGAAGGGCACATACATTTCAAAGCACTCTGTAGCAACCAAAGTGAACATGTATGTACTTGAATTTCTTGTAAATGTCATGAAATGAGTACTACCTTACTCCAAATGCCCTTTTATTTTTAGGGAGTCACCTTTGTTTCAACCAGCCCAAATCTCAAGAGGCTCAGCTGCGGTTTTGGGGCGGCCGCAGATGAGTGGGTAGAGAGGCTGTCTGGGAAAGGTCTACCTTAATTCTCCCTCAGTTCTTTATCATGTTTATGAACTCAGGTGAGATTTTACTGTCACACAGACAAAGCTTTATAAAGCCAGCAAAGGACAATATCGATTCACAGACAGGACGGAGGAGGAGGAATTATTTGCCATCTGGGAGCTTCCTCATCACAACAACTGAATACATACAATACGAGACAGCACTGGATATTGGACTGCTGTGTGAAGCGAAACGGAATTAATCGTTTTTATATTGATTTTTACATTCTGTCCTTTTTGTGCTGCAGATATGTGGTAGTAGTGCTTGTAGTTATAGTGCACACTGGCTGCATGCCTGCTTCCGCTTGCTACTCTGCTTTCAGCTACGGCCGCTGGCTAGCCCTCCTGGAGGGTTAATAGAGGGGGCGAGTGCGCAAGTCTCCTCCTGCTGGTACAAAGCCTCTGCAGCGCATCCTCTTGGCCACACACAGTAACTGGGCAAAGGTGAATATCCCACTGCCGACTGCCCAATGGAAAACAAGCTACTGGCAGCGAAGACACTATGTTCCGGATCTTCCAAGACCGAACCACAAGTAGGCTACGTCAGCTAAACGTGGAGGAACTCCAGTCTGATGAAATTATATATTTCACTGCATTCAGTCAGTGTAATTTGGCCGGGTGTTTACAACATAGTATTCTGTGGTCTGACGACATTTTAATACATAATCTGCTTATAGGCCTACTAAATGGTAAATGGTGCATTTATATAGCGCCTTTATCCAAGGCGCTTTACATAGATTGTGCACTACATTCACCCATTCACACACACATTCATACACTGATTCCGGAGGAAACCATGCAAGGCACCAACCAGCACATCAGGAGCAATTAGGGGTTAAGTGTCTTGCTCAAGGACACTTCAACACTAACTCTCGGGTTTGAATTGTCAACCTTGCGGTTATCATCCAACCTCTACCCCTGAGCCACCGCCGCTACTCATACTTTGTTAGGGGTACTTCCTGTTTACAAGGTTATTTAACAAGAGTGAATGTTACTGTATACAGTACAATAATCTGTATGAGGGAATACCAAGGGTACCAAGCAGTGCAAAGTAGGCTATACCAACGAGCTGACCAGGTATGCACTGTATGAATAACCGGGATGACTGCTATAGCGACGATAGAAGGCTTATCTGAGGACGAACTAGAGAACTTTTTCTGAATTCTTTAAATAGAGGAGATCCAGGCTGATGGTGATTACATGCCACCACCATAGAAGAGTGGAACAAAGAAACGAACAGATCACCCCCTCAATAGTAATCAGTAATGTGAAATGCCAGTTTTACATAATGCTTGCTTATTAGGCCCCCTCAAAACAGTCTAATATCACAACTCATGAGATGATAGTTTATTTAAGCAATATTACACAAGAGGGTGTGGGTTAACGTGATTATTGCCACGACAGGGATGCGGTCAGGAATAAGACGAAGTCGAGTTCCGCAAGCATCACTGGGCATCCAATGGGGTCTTGCCCTGAAAATGAATTTTCAGGGCAAGACCTCGACCTTGCGTGTGTGGACTTGGCCCCCAGCCTGGTACGCTAGTCAAAATATGGCCCTTGAGGAAAATGTATTGGGGAACCCTGATATAGTCTCTCTCTCTCTATCTCTCTCATCATTGGAATAATTACTTTCACCTGGATAACCATGGCGTACCTAACACACGAGGAGCTGCCAATCCGTGCTTCTGCCCACAACTCTTACCGTGGCACTTAATCATCCCCTGACAGTTGTTTTGTTAGCACATTAAATGTGCTCAGGGAGGGTAAGCTAACGAACCAGCTCATCCTATGACCCAGGTGGTAGCTGAAAGTCAAAGTATATAACTGAGCAGAGTAAACTGGCCAATTAAAGTTTTCTACAGTCACAGAAGAGAATTGTTAACATACTGCACTGTATATGCTGAAGGGTCCCTTGGTACACACCACAGGTCCTGTGGAAGCAGGGATTTTGGCGAGGTTAATTACAGCTTCATTAAGATAATACAACAGTGCCCATGTGTGGGTGTTTGTAAAAGTCTGAGCTCTCGAATGCTCAAACAGCATACAAAAGCATACAGCGGACTGAACTCATGCTTCCTTCTATGCATGAGGAGTCCAAGCTGCTTCTTTTCACCTGACAAACGGTGACAAAACAAACATTAAATTGTCTTTATTGTCAATGGCGTTTTTAAAGCAAACATTGAACTAAAAACAAACATTAAACCTGTATATAGGAGGGGCTAGGGACCCTCAAAAACGTGTGAAGTCTTTTTTGCCCTCACTTTTTATCCTCAATATGTACTTTGCTCAGCCAATCAAATCATCTCAATTCCGTGCTCAGCCAATCAAATCATCGCTATTATTCACACAAACACACACAGCTGGCTATAGGAGGGGCTTTTATTTGTAATGTTCATTAATATGCTTGTCCAGTCAAAATAAACAAATAAAGTAAAGTAAAGTGAGGACCTCTGCAGCCTTAACAAAGTACTGCAAATAGTGTACAGAGTATATACAGGACTCCGATACTGTACGGTGCAAATGTTTGCACTCAATCAACACATGAACGAACACAGTCTCTGATAGAGGCCTATTTTTTGGCTCAACAATGTGAGCCACATGGGGACCAACAATCTGTGGAGAGGTTTCCTGGCACAGGGAAACAATGTGATTGAAATGAGTGCAGCGTGGCGACGCTTAGGCCACTGTTATTTAGGCCTGAGGACGATTCTAAAAAAAAAAGTCTTAGGTTTTCTGAAAAACCTATGTTTCTATGTCAGTGGTTCTCAAACAAACAAATGGGGAGGGGGAGCCTAGTCACGCACCAGTGATTTTTTTCTTTTTCTTTTTCATTAATTCATATTTTTTTTGAGTGCTTCAGGCCCTGAGGACCTGGTGTCCCAGGCGGCCGCGTGCCCTGCCTGCCGTTTGGGCCGCCATGGTCTCTCTTGGTATCTCTTGATTGGTCAATGCCATCATGACGTCATGACGTCAGTATGTGTACAGCAACGTACTCTACGTGCCCAGGAAGTTTCAAGTGTTTACCTTCATCCAACTGGGAATTATTGCCGAAAAACTGGCTTTCTCAAAATGCGTAAAAAAAGTAACTGGAGTATCTGTGGGCTACAATGTTTTTCTTTGATGTTGGTGAGTAAAAATCCATATGGATGTCTGCATGCTTATGTTCTTCATTAGTTTGCATCGTGTTTAGACACAATGCACGTTCGTTCTGGTCTGTAAGCAACGCCAAAGAAGGACTTCAAAAAGTGATTCAATTGTAACACACGGCATACCATTTCATACCCACTATATGTATATTTGACATATTGGCCAATATGAGTGTATTCTAAATTAGTTTAGGGTTGTATAACATTGTACAACTCAATGAATCAAATATGTTTTGTGTAATCAATGTATTTTCCCATTGAACTGACTCAAACGCTCAAACTGGTACACCCGTTTGATACATTTTCTTATCACATCCATGGTATGAAAACAATGTTAAAGAGTTGCTTCAATGAAATATAATTGATTTAGGCTGAAAACGATATGTTTAATGGTGTTTTTTTAGCGTTTAGCGTTTTTAGCGTCGTTACAATTAATCCCTTATGCGCAACAAATGTAACACTGGAACAACGTCCACGTTCGGTTTAATAACTCCCGACCTGTTTCATCAATTGAAAAACTTGAAGTGGTTTATGGTAGCAGACATAATTATGTAGGTCCGTTGTCTGAAAATATTATGAAGATAAAATGATCTCTGAGTAAAAGAGTGAAATGTGTTACAAATATGGCGCTTCTCCCCTATTTGGCCGCCGAGCGCCGACCCCCATCTGAAAATATGTATTTCCAGGGACCCCCCAGAAGCAAAGATTTGAGTTAAAAACGTTCGCTCTGAAAGAACATATATTAAAAGATTTTTCAAAATTAGCAGATCTACAAGCTTGTATAGAGTTTGTCGATCTGCTATTTTTCAATAGCTAAAGTAGACGCCTAAAACATAATGCTTAAAACACCAAAAGGGGTTCCTGTCCAGAATGGGTTAACTGTCGTCACAGAGTCACTTGCTTTAACCACTAAGCCTCAACTCATTTCCCATGGGACGCAGAATACTGCTGTCAGTCCCGTTTAAAACCTTGTGTAAACACATGGATTGAAACCAGCTCTTCCGCATGGAAGGTGGCTGGCATATAGGCTAACCCTTGACCAAAGGGTAATCCCCCTGGCAGAGGGAGGTTTTAGGTTTCTAGGCGTCAGGGATAACGGGGTGAATGCAATTTACTACCACGTTAGATCAGAGACAACCTCTATTATAATATGCCAAACGACTGTCAAGGAATGAAGATGGATTTTCGCCTTTTTCAAATCTCACTGTAGTAAAACATAGATTGGTTGAGAACAGTGAGGTCAACTGGGAGAGAGAGAGAGAGAGATACACTCACGCACACACACATGCACACACAAACACACACCCACAGACTGAGGACAGAGAGCAGTGAAATTGTGTTGTATGACCATTTTGGATGCAGGGCGACCTCGCCGGAAACCGGGACGGTACCCTGGGCCTTTAACTGGGTCTGGAACTTCCGGGGACCCCCCCGGCAACCCCCACACATAGTTGCACCACTCACTGTGTGGCATGTGTCCTTGGATCCCTGGGTCTGTCCCCATGTCCCTGGCTGTGTCCGAGCACGAAAACAGCGTTACAGCGTTTGTTCACCACCAAGTGTCACTGTTGCACAGCCTAACACACAGACACACACAGGCCAGGGAGGAGGGTTTGCACAGTACAGTACAGTACAGTACAGTACAGTACAGTACAGTACAGTACAGTACAGTACAGTACAGTACAGTACAGTACAGTACAGTACAGCACCACTCACTTCACACGGGTGACTTCAAAAGGTCTCTCAAAAGGACTCTCCCCATCTACCAATCCATGCAGACATATTCAACCCACCCACTGCTCGACTCCCATCTAGACGACCAATTTGGAGGAACCCCCCATCAGCTGACTTCACCATCCAATCAGCTTGGAAAAGGGAATGGTCCCAAACAAACACCTGTTGTCAGACCCCAACCAACAGGTCCCTGGCACCACCCTCCCAAGGAGACACGCTCAATAGATTCAGGACTGGACATGGCCCCTGCTTGGCCAGCCTTCACAAATGGGGCAGTAGCCCAAGCCCACTGTGTGCGTGTGGTGAGGAGCAAACTATAGAGCACATCATAGAAGTTTGTCCTCTCCAAAGACTGGAAGGAGGATTAATCACCCTCCATACAGCAGACCAGGAGGCAACCGCTTGGCTTAAGGACTTTGCATTCGCTAAATAAAACTTTTTCATTTATTTAACTGGCAGACAAAGTGCTGTAAATAGTGCTGTGTATTTTAACACTCTCGTGGCTAAATGAACCCTGAAGGATGTTAGTGTGCAGGGTACAGGACTCCTCACCTCTAATACAAAGCTTCCTGCTGGTATACCAGAGAATGAGACACTGTGCAAGTCCATTTATTAGACTACAATCATCAACACTTCATGGTCTGTCTTAACAAGATCAACAGGACGTCATTTATTAAATCTCTATTTAATCATCCTGTCAGCATGCTCAGACGACACGTGCACGCACGCACTCCACAGACACCATGGGGTATATATATTTCACTCCATGATAGGATTTATCCTTCTCTCTGTTCCTCTCTTGTTCCATCAACCTCTCTCCCAGGTTCTGTCTCCACTGACCTCTAGATCACCTGTAGGACCTCTGCTGAACACCATTGACTCCCTGTGTACACCATACTATATAACTGCCGGCCCTGGGGGCCACATGCATGCAGCCTCCACCTCCACTTAATGTGGGCCGCAGCTTAATATCTGAATACTGATATATTATTGATTTCAGCTGTTGCAATTCCAAACATGCAAGCATGGCGCTTTAATTAATTCAGTCTATATTAGTACATTAGTATATTAGTATAGGACTAGGTACTACTACTTGTATCTTTTATGTTCAACGTAGTTAAGTTCATAAAGTTATATAACTAAATTAATTAGTTAATTAATTAAATTAAAATGTTAATTTGTTATAGAATGACAGAAACAAGACGTCAAAATAAAAAAATAACTACTGAATATTGATAGACACATTTTTTTAAACTACAGCAGAAGATGTGACATGGGTCAAGATTAAGCAACTGCATGGCCTGGCTATTTCTAAACTAAAATATTAAACCTAGCCTGGAGGCTGACATTTGGCAGAGAAGGCGATTCAGTCTGCATACAGAGCATGTAAACGCAGTTAAATAAAGTGCCATTGTTGCCCTGATGACCTCGAGCAGCAATGAATGCCCGGGTAATAAACTATACTCATCTCTAGCCTCAATATGGCTGTATAAAGGACAGAGTGCCATAATGCTCAACCCGGTGGGGAAAATACAAACATAAGAGCCTCAAGCCATTAGCTATACCACAGCCGTTATGTATACATGGAGGCACTGCCAGAGGATAGCGAGGCAGATGAATGTGAGCCTGAGAAGTCAATGACCGCGGCTTTGGAATATGGCTCTGAGTCATGCAGGCAATACTGTTGCATGATTGTGTAATCCTCTCGCCCTGTTCTCCCGCTGTCTCGGGATGATAATGGACTCACCTCTCACTGCTAGGTACAAGTGGCCAACTGGCCAAGCACATTCAAAGGCTCGACACTGTAATTAAAAAGATATTTTTGCCTGAATACCTGGGATTTATTGGAGTTGTGTCCGTGACTCCATGTCTGGGCTGAGACGAGGGGAAAGTACCATTTGCTGCTGTCTCTCGCTCCCTGGAAGTGAATGAATGAATTAAAGATGGAGTGCTGTGATTGTTGTACTGTTATCTTCTTGAAAGCTGAAAGCCTTTGAGTCAAAGGGCCCAATCGAAAATACACCATAACCCTAACCCCTCCCCTAACCCCCATTATCATACAACACACAGCTTGTGTGCGAGGCTCATGTATTTGGTGCTTTGCACACTTAATGAACTTAATGAACATAAAACCATCATTTTAACACTTTCTGTACACTTTTTGGAAAATAAAATAGTATACCTGATGATCATGTTTTAGGGGGGGGGGGGGGGGGAGAATCATGACACTCTTTAATGCAACAACAACTTTAACTAGAACTGCACTCTGCCGAGTGCCTACTTGCGCTTACACAAATAGGCCATAAATGACCTACTAGTGTGCAAGCAAAGCGCGTCAACCGCTACGAACTTTTAAATCTCTGGCTCACAATGGTGACATAATAAAGATAGGTTTCAGATGACATATATACATGTATGTATATGTAAGTTGTATATTTATATATGTATTTTGTAAATTGATTAGCAGTATATTGTGGTTACTTGGGTTGTTTGATGCGTATGTCCCGTAGCAGCATATGACGTGATGAAGATACTGTATGTACCAATGCCAGGGTATAACTGGCTCTCGATGGTGACGTAATAATGATATGTTTCAGTGTCGGGTGGATTAAAGGTACATGTATACATGTATGTAATTTGACACCAATGCCATATCAAGCACAAATCATTACGTCATATGCTGCCACGGGACATACGCATCGAAAAAAATTACTTGCATGCTCTGCTTGCGCATGTAATGAATGAATGAATGAGTGAACCAACCAACCAACCAACCAATCAATCAATCAATGATGCTGATAGTGGTGATCATTAGATCCAGGCTTGTTTAATGACGGCTAGTTGAGCTCCCCGTGTGCTCCATGTGCACGCTAATCCTTCTGATTTATTGAGCGATTTTCAGGTCCCTCTTGCCTCTCATCCCTGTCTGCTCTGCTTAATTACATTTTACTTTCTTTCTCTGTCCACACACACACACACACACACACACACACACACACACACACACACGTTTTCTCTCCCGAGAGAGAGAGAGAGAGAGAGAGAGAGAGAGAGAGACACTGCAGTCATTTATAACCCACGGGTTGCCTGAGTAGTTAGTTTCTATTTATAAAATTAGCTCAGGGAAAGGCGGCGAGAGGGAGGGAGAGAGGGAGACAGAGAGAGAGTGAAAGGGAGAGATAGATGTACATTATTTAAGTATGTGGGGATGGACGATTGAGGCATGATGAAAATGAAATCTAGAGGGACTGAGGGGAGGAAGGCAACAGATCTCCCATTTGACACAGAGCCCATGAGGTACAGCAAACTTGCATGCATTAGGCCAGTGGCTCTCAACCTTTTAAGGCTGCAGCCCCCCACAGGGCTCGAAATTGCGACAATTTTGGTCGCAAATGCACCTGAAATTTCATGTGTCCTAAAAATATATTTTATCTTTCCAGTGTTCGTCTCCAAAACATGCTCCAGAGTGAAAGCACAAACAGCACAGCTGGGTTTGAACTCACGACCTCTGGCTTCTGTTTTAGGTTGTTCTTTTGGTTGTCACTTCAAATGCGATCATGGGATCATGTACACTTGTACAGAGCATATCTTAACAGTGTTTGCTGTTCCATCACGTGTCTTTACTGTTATCATGGATGTTAGTCAGATAAAAGAGAGGAGAAACCATGATAGATCACAGAGAGCGTGATAGCTCACACAGTACGTGTTAAGCATCTGTCCACATGATCCAGACATTGTGGGTTCAAATTCCACTCTGCTCTTTATTCTGAAACTTTACTTTGAAGAAAGAAGAAGATAAAAGCCCATGGAAATCTCACTCAGTCTGGAAAGGTAGTGAAGGTACCAGGTCCAGGTCACTGGTACCTGGTTACCTGGATGTTTGCACTGCAGCACTCGCAGGTTCAAGCCTCATGCCACCACCACTTACTGAACAAGACACTTATAGAACAAGGAAAACAACTGAGGATAAGTAAAAAAAGAGTACATTGGAGTTTCTAGGTGATATTTTACTGCTTTCTTTGCCAACAATAGCCGATCTACAAGCTCACATTGCAATGCATTGTGAGCTTGCAGATCAGGTATTTTTTTGGCTAATGTTCCCCCAGAATATGTAGGCTGGGGTTCAAGTTATAAGCGAAAGATTATCTTACAGCACCTTTAAGAGTTTGAAGAGTTTAAGTGGATGATAGATTAAATGAACCCTAACCTTAATGATTTGAATAGTTTGAATATCACTGTACTATTGTGAATTATAAGAATAATCTATCCAAATGTTATCCTTGACAGATAGGTTACTCACCTTTTTAATAATATTGAAGATGCTGCACACTGCACAGGTTATCCAGCAATAGGTGGGTGCTTTCCTCCTCATTTTAATAATCACTTTGGAGCTCTTCCAAGCATTGATGCAGTGCAAAATACAAACACATGCTAACGCAATGGTGGGAAATAGTGGGGCCTAATGTTGTTGCTAACAGTAAGTCAAAGCAAATTGGCATTTCTCAAAACAGTATACAAAAAACAGAGCAGTAAATTATTTATAATACATCAAAAACTGTGAAAATTAAGAAAATAAAGTTGAAGAATCACTATAAATCTTAAAACAGGTCGGGGAATTTCATCCAGTTGTAAACAAGGAAGTGGTCCAGGTCTGCCACCATTTGATTGGAGGAGACAATGTAAGGAACTCGATCTGATTGGCCGAGGAGCAGAGTTTCAGCACAGAGATAATTCACCACAGCACAGAGAGAAGCACAGCACAGAGAAGAAGTTTGCACATGAAGGGTTTGTGGATTTATATGCTCAGATGGGTGTGTTCTCATCTTCTGGACCACTTTGATAAGCAACTGGCATCCAGCATCTTGCAGGAACATAAGGAGTTGTGGCTTATAACAACATTGTTAATCAATGGGAATCTGCACAAGACTGGGTACAGCAATGTTCTATATGTGCAGGATTGCTGATACAGTAATAATAATGTATATACAAAGGTTCCACTGAGATTTGAACTCGGATCACAGAATTCAGACTCCTGAGTGCTAACCGTTACACCATGGAACCCTTGTTTCTGCTCAGATGTGCGTGTTCTCATCTTCTGGACCACTTTGATAAGCGACTGGAACAAATTGATCAATTAATGCCTGTGAGCTGGCAAGGTAAAGTATGTTTAATGTCTGTGCAGTGCTACAGTAGTTAATTGGACAATTGGATATAGGCTACTGTACTTTCCTGTAATGAACAATTGACCTGAGCGGCTGAGCCTATTGTCATTGCGATGTTCACGCTCCATCCCCATCCACCCATCAGTGATTCAACACAGCAGCAGACACTCGCCTGCAGCTATGCTTTGATCCTGGTCTTGTCAAAAGGTGTACAACTGTCACCATGCAGAGCAATGCCGACAGATAGATCATGCGGATCGTGTTCTGCCGCGTGGCCGCACCGATGTGCGAGACACAACAGCAGGGAAGGGAGTGACATAACTGTTTTCAATATGTTCACTCCACAAGGATCCCGCGCATAAATTATTCCCAATCACAAGCTGTGAGGCGGCGACCCTTGCATCTGTCTCGTGACTCTCGTCGCCCTGAGCCGATGCAAGCTCAGAAGCGCAGTATGCCAGCATGAATACTGTGCCTGCGTGCGTGCGTGTACGTGTGTGTTGGAACCTCTAATGTCTGGCAAAGGGAGGGATAAACACTGCTCATTAAACTGCTAATGATTACTTGGATCTGTATATAATAAAGCACCTTGAATGTTCATGCTCCAACCCCTGCATGTACATGTGTAAGACGTAAGTTAGTAATCAAACAACACAACATGGTTCTAACTTCTCAGCTGTCTTTGCAAGCTGTTTGGGATACTTGTATGATGGTGGTGAATGCAAATGAGTGGCTGTGATAAGTGGATGAAAGTCACTCGTCAACTTGCATTGATCACAACTTTGTTTATATTCTGTGGTTCTACACTGGTAGTCCTCGCAGTTTGTTCAATTGCCATCATTGTGTTGACACTGCGACTGAGCTCAAGCTTTTCGTTTTGTCCCTGTGTTTTGCCATCGTTTCATACCATGTACACATTCCCGGCATGTGCTTCAGATCCACATCCAGTCATGCGGCGGCCCTTGTCTCTGCTGCCTGTGTGGCCTGACTGCCTCCACTGCTTTGTGTTCTGCCAGTGTGCCTCGTCGTCTGCCCATTTCACCCAGAGCATTGCCAGTATGGTGCGCTGTCTGCTCTATTGCAATGCTGGTCTTTTATCACCAAATGTTGTGTTTAATGAAAGCCCATGTATGAACTGGCAGCACCCAACTGTTACCAGTGCCCAATGTGAGTTCTGCTGTCGAGTCCATACAGCTTATAGTCTGCATGTAACCCTTTTGCTATTTCACATTTGAAAAACCCTTTTGCTTGAATCACATTTTTAACACAGACACACAATGTGTGTGTGTGTGTGTGTGTGTGTGTGTGTGTGTGTGTGTGTGTGCGCGTGCGCGCACACAATGTGTTTGTTATGATGGGAAGCTGATTGATGTTGAGTGAGTCCAAGATGTTCGTCGGTCACTACAGATTGTCGCTGTGGAAACCTGGCACAAGGCGTGCACCGAAACAACACACAAACACACTCGTACACAAGAAAGGCATCTGTTTTTTCTTCATCTCTATGACTGCAAACCAAGCATGGCCAGTGCATTCCAGAATGGGGAGGATGTTTCCCACGTGGCCTTTCACATCTCGGTGGTTCCCCTGCCAAGCTCTGTTTGCTGGTTCCAAGGACAGAGCTGTGAGCATATGAGGATGGGGGCCAGGATTCACACGTTGCTTATCATATGAATATATAACATCATAGCCTCACGTCTTTATTTTCCTCACGTTTCTTCATGTTTATATACAGTATCATTGAGTTTAGGGATAAGGCATGTTGTCATGGATTTAGGGTAAGGATTGAGCTTAGGTTTGAGTGGACCATAGGGTTGCATGTGTCAGACTCTCCTATCCAGAATGGCATACAAAGTGCAAGATCAGAGTAAATTACATGGACCCTTGTCAACAAATGCCATGGTAAATGGTCAAGTAAATAAATAAATCAATTACCTGCTGCAAGGTAGGATACCAGATACACATCTATCATAACCCTACATATCACATTACATATGTAGGGTTAGGGTTAGGGTAAACAAGTAACCAACATATCTGCCACTTATACACGTTTACTCTGTATGTTCTCTGTACTTTGTAAACTCATAAGAAAACGGACAGGAAATTAAGATCCCTGACCTCCCTATTTTAATCGCTGTGAAAAAAAAACATGCTGCAGGGTGTCAAAAGAGCCCACAGCTGGAAAGAAAAGCGCAGAGAAGAATGAAAGAAAAATGAGACAAATGAAGCATGCACGGCTGTAGTTGTCTGGGCTCATGGAATCCCTGAGGTTTTTGTTGAGAATCGTCATTTTCCATGTGTTTCAGTTACGACACGAAACCGCCCGCGCTTGCACACGTGCACAGCACACACGCACGTGCAGGCGCACGCACGCACGCACACACACGTACTAACAGACACATGTGCATGTGCATGTGCATGTGCATGTGCATGTGCATGTGCATGTGCATGTGCATGTGCATGTGCATGCGCATGCGCATGCGCATGTGCATGTGCAACACACACACACACACACACACACACACGCACGTGCATGCACGCACTCACGCACGCACAGTTCAGAAAGAACCCTGGGGGAACCCTGCAGTGCTCTGTCCTCATCTCGTAAGAATACAGCATTGTTTAACAAGATGCCACCTGGTAAACCACAGAATACTGACTCTGCTCTGTTCATTTTCACATTCCTTTCTGTGTAATTCCGAAGATGAAATGAAACGATGAATAAAATGATATATAATTAGCCCATCTGGAATGTGCCACGACGAGTATCGGGTAGGTCCTTTTGAGGCCGTCGAAATGGTCGCACTGTGCAATGAGTGTCTGTGAAACCAAAAGGTCAAAAAGTAACAGATGAGATCATCTCAATCTTGTTATACCCAGAAGAAAAAGGCATGAAAACAAATGGCATATATCTGGCTTATTTCTATTCAAAATACCTCATCATCTTAATATAAGATACATCATCTATTTCTGTGAGATATGGGGACTTGTTTTCATACAGTTTAACTTGAATATCTTGCTATGTCATAAAATCTTGAAACGATCTGGTATTGAGTCATGTTTTAGATAAAACAAGCATATTTTGGCATATCACTAATTTTTAAGCTGTGTACTATTTGTAAAAGTTCAACTAATTTCAAGAAATAGACTTAGTTTTTTTTTAATACATCTTTATTGGAAAGGTCAGTTTTTTCTTCCCCTCACAACAAAGTAGGCCTATGTGAAATGATGTCTGTGAGCTCATACTTAATTGGGATGTACTTTCTATTATTGAATGTTACATAGTAGTATGGCATATAATCATAAATAAGATTTCCAGCATCAACAAAAATATTGGCTTGAGCCTGGTAAGGAACTTCTATTTTCTATTTGTTTATATTGGTCAGCTGTTTGTGTTAATGTTGTAAGGACAAGATCACTTTGGTAGAGGTTTGGGTTGTGTAGTGACCTTGCCATGATGTAACTATAAAGGTGGGCAAGAAATCTAATACAATTGGTCCATTGCCTCATTAACTTACATTATTACAGTGAAACATCTCTCAAAGTCACTCTTATATATGTAGCTATACAGTAAGCACTTTGTACATGTATTGAATTGGTCATTATGTTCAGGTATGATCTCAATGCTGTACACACTTGACATGTTTGGGAATTTTCAATTCAGTACACACTGTGAGCAAATACGTTTTGAAATGCCAGATATTAAATGCAATATTATTTTATGTTTTGTTTCTTTTGTTGTGAATGATATATAGTGGCCTGTCCAGTATGGGAAGGGTGCTCCAGTCAGTCAATACTGTATACTGAAGTGTGATCCACTGCTTTGTGTACTGTACATAATCTGCTGCTGTATTTTTTTTAATATAAAGGGTTGAGAAAATAAATATTTTATTTGTTTAATACAAGACTTGTTCAATGGTTTTTTTCCTTCATTGTCAACGCCATTGACAATGAAGGAAAATGTACATAATCTTGTCCCTATTAAACACAAACATTAAATTCAATTAACAAAGAATTTAATTTGTTTTGACAGTTTGTTTAATATCATCATTACATCACCTAATCGATGTTGTAAGGTCAGATCAAATCAAACTTTATTCATAAAGCACGTTTTAAAAGAACCAAGGTTGACCAAAGTGCTGTACAGAAAAAAGGGTAATACTAATAACTTAAATGTGGATGTAAAGCCGCGGTCTGTGGTTCCTTCCCTTCACTTCCAGCGTGTAATGTATTTTGTCCATATGCGCGTTCCATTGTTTACACTTTACAATGAGCATATCCGGTCCAGACCAGACTATGTAGTGTAGGGTACAGTTCCATTTTAGTTATCTTGAATTTTAGTTCCACTGCACAGAATTCAGGCAACAAAACGTAATATGTACATGCATATATGTTATAAAGCTATCATAAATAAAGTAAACGATGCGTTTTAAATTAATTTACGAATTAATTAGTATTACAACCCCCCTACTTTTTTTAAATGGTAGCGACCCACGAGCCGAAGAAAGCCGAAGACAACCGAACGGAACGCGGCTCCTTTGATTGTCAGTATGAAACACAGCTGGGTCCACTAATTCAAATTGTAGACAGTTTGTACCGGTAAGCGGTAAGGTAATTCTGTTCACCTCCACCGTCTTTATTTCTCTGCGACTTCACCAACGAAACCTTATTTGAAACCAAACGTTATTGCTGGTAAGTTAAATACCACATGAAATGTTACTTTTGAAGTTGATTACGCGGTTTGAAAAATGTTATTAATGTCATTGTGTATTGTGCACATGTTTAGAAGCCAACAACAAGTGGAGCTAACCAGGCCAACTAGCCAATTCTGCTAACATGGAAGACTTGGGACGTTGCTGTGTCAACTTTAAGGGGTAATGCGTGCAAATATCTTTAAACAACATCAGATAACTATTGATTTTATCCTAGCCATGGTTCATGACTCTCGTATTAATGTTATCCATTTATTTGACGTGTCTGCGCTATCGCGTTGTTTGTAAAAAAAAAAAAAAAAAAAACTTCAAGCTCACATCACAGCATATGGGGGTCGCGTTGTGAGTTTGAAAAATCTGGTCTTTTTTTCTTGGGTCTTGGCTAGATGCTTAGATAAAAAGCCATGCCACCTATAGTTGCCTGTTGTATTTATTACAGACCTGTTTTAGCACTGTACAAATGGACCAGTAAGGATCCATTTGGTTCCTAACTGGTTTCAGTTAGCTGGTGACCACCAGATCAAATCACTCTCACTGATATTATAAAAAAATTAATTTAATTTATCATACAAAATATTTTTAGGCTGCTCTGAGTGCTGGTGCCTGGTGAACTGAACGGACTTACTATGAGGAATGATCTATGAGGATTTGTAGTACTGTACCCGTGCTGTTTGCATTTGATTTCTCATTTTCTGTCTAATGGTGCGTTCACATGGGCGATGCAAAGATGAGTCTACCATTCATTGTCAATGTCAATTAATTGTATTTGTAACTTGTAAGCCAGTGACATGAAGATGCAGCTGACGTTTGTAGTTGCTGTAAAATATACAAAGCCACAAATAAGGTGACTTCAGAATAGATACAAAGATTTAAAAAAAAAACGACAAATGCTGACAGCTGTAAATCTTTTATCTATCTATCTTTGCCTGTGTGAACGCAGCATAATAAAGTATTCAATCAAACAGTAACATAGCTATCTTTTGAAAGATGTCAGGTTGGAAGAAGCAGCAGAGAGATCTGCTGTCATTCTGGGCAGTGAAGGGTCATCGACCCCCTGCCAAGCTTGCCAGGTCTGAGGAGGTGGTGGTGGAGGAGGAGGAGGAGGAGGAGGAGGAGGAGGAGGAGATGGTGGTTCTCTCTCAAAATGAGAGAGTAGAGGAAAACAGTCCAGTGGGCACAGAAGATGAGAGGGAGAATGAGACTCCAAATGACAATGATGGTTTAGAAGAATTAGTAGAAGAGGACTCGGAGGATGAGCCAGAATCAGTAGAGGAGATGAGGGTAGAAACAGGGGAAAAGCAGAGGGCTAAGCCTAAGAGTGGAGCAGCCACCTACAGGTGCACCTTTAAAAGGGAGTGGACAGCAGAATGGCCATTCATCACTCTAGGCACAACCAACTCCTACTATTGGTGCTCTATCTGCCGACAAGAAAACAGCTGTGTCCATCAAGGGAAGGCAGATATCAGCAGACATATAAAAAGCAAATCCCACCAAACAAAGGCACAGGCAATCCAGTCAACATCTAAGATTGCACCATATTATGCCCCAGCCTCTGTTGGTGGCATGACAGCACAAGAAGCCAAGGTACATGGAATTCAGCTACTACCAGTGTCATGGACACTGGCAGTAGCTGAATTGCACTTGAAGGTTCTGTCAACATGAATGATATTAAATTAAACAAATGCCTTGTCTAATGTTCTTTTGGACAGTTTTTAATTTTTTTTAATGCTGTATGTATTATGTAATTGCTTTTTTCTAAGGACCTTGAGTCTGATTTTAAATACGTAATTTTTAATTCAATTCAGAAACACTTCGTTTTTACATGATTTTCTAATTATCCCCTTTCTGTTGCAGACGAGGAGAGCCGAGGTGAAGATGGCTGTGGCAATGGTCGAACACAACGTGCCGTTTGCAGTGGCAGATCACTTCAGTCCCTTGCTAAAGGAGTGCTTCAAAGATTCCCCTACAGTGCAGAACTACAAGTGTTCCCGCACAAAAACATCGTGCATAATTAATGAAGCAGTGGCCCCTCACTTTCAAAAGGAACTGGTGATGAAAATGAGGACAAATCCCTTCACCTTGATCACTGATGGATCAAATGATACAGGTCATCACACTTCCCAGTACCATTTTAGATGCATTATGCTCTCTCTCTCTCTCTCTCTCTCTCTCTCTCTCTCTCTGTCTGATGTGTACCATATCATTGCAGGAAGAGAGAAGATGAACCCACTCACTGTGCGGGTATATGACAGCGACACCAGTAGAGTGGTACACCGGTTTCTGGACATGTGCCCAACCAGCGGGCCAAGTTGCGGCACAGCAGAAGTAATTTACAAGAAGATGGACGAGGCCTTGAACAAACACACCATACCATGGAGAAACTGTGTGAGTCTCTCTGTTGACAATGCACCCGTCAATACAGGAGTCAGGAATAGCATCGCATCCAGAATTCTGAAAGAACATTCCAAATTCCAATATACATCCATGGGTGCCCCTGTCACATCGTCCACAACACTGCCAAACAGGCTGGCCAGAGCTTTTTGGAGGTTAGTTGAATCATCTATGCTTTCTATGACCTACC
The DNA here is from genome assembly GCF_963924005.1 of Protomyctophum bolini. Taxonomy (NCBI): domain Eukaryota; kingdom Metazoa; phylum Chordata; class Actinopteri; order Myctophiformes; family Myctophidae; genus Protomyctophum; species Protomyctophum bolini. The sequence goes on along the minus strand of NC_137885.1, from coordinate 13,067,605 downwards.
ATATCTGTTATGCCCAACAGGTTGTGGTGTCATGAATCTATGACAAAAATATCATGCGAATGTTCATGTATTGCAGGTTTGTGGATTTGATCCAGAGGATCTTGACTGTGGATGTGGGACTCTGGTTTAAGGGAAGCACCAATCGTAAAGGTTACCTGACGGGAATGTGCAGTCCCAAATTATCCCAATGTAGTACAAATTAAATGCAGAAGAGTTTGATCAAATTGAAATTATTATAATTTGTTCCGTTCTTGTCACAGAGTTCTGTGAGCTCCATCAGAGTGACTATATGGAGATACTCATGCACGTTTCCATTCGATGGTTGAACCTGGAGAAGTGTTTGACTCGTATCCTGCAGCAATATGGGCCATTGACCAGCTATTTCAAGTCGTCAAGTAGGCATCATATTTCAATGATCCAAATGCACGATTATTATAACAGACTTAAAAGTATGTAGTATGAACAACTTATTTTCTTTTCACAGATGACAAACAACCAAGGTTCAGGAGGCTGTTGGCAGCATTCTCCAGCCCAATGACAGAGGTGTACCTGCTCTTCTATCAAGCAATTCTTCCAGTCTTCTCCACCTTCAACCTCCTCCTCCAGAGACAGAAGGCATCAATCTTCCTTCTACATGAAGAGGTACATTGGGAATGTTGGGATACAGTATGCTATGTAATGTGTGTTCCTTTTTTCATTAGCACTAAATTAATGAAGATCTTTTCTGCATTTTTTTTAGATGAGGAGTTTCATCTGCATGCTGCTCTCAAAGTTCCTGAAGCCTACAGCACTGCAGAACTGGAACTTGCATGAGATCCTCTTTCAGGAGCCATCAAACCAACTGCCAGGTAATTCTCCCAAGTTTCACATCAGCAGATGCACATACACTATCCACTCACTGATCTATCTACACTATCCACTCACTGATCTCACACAACGGATTGTGTTTGTTAGAGGGCTACAGAGGTTATGAGTTTTTAATTTGCTAATCATCTCATCACACACACAGGCCCACAATGGAAACAAGCCCCCAGGACGTTTTTGTGTTATCCTTTTAGCCTAAATGTGTGACTATATACCTTGTGCTGTTTTCATTTCTAATAAAGTATGCAATCACTGATGTGATGGAGATATTTAAAGGGGTGATGACAAGTTTGCCATTGTGGTTGTTGATGGTTGCCAAAGTGACTCAACACCGGTCTCATACTGACATGTTGGGAATGAAAATATATTGCATCAATCTTTCTCCAGTATCACATACAGCACCTTAATGACCTCTGAAGTTGTTGATTTATTGTCTCTCCTAGGAGAAAAGCTGGAGAATCGGCTTCACAACTAGAGCTACACTCAACCGGTTCCTTGGTGGTGGAGACATTTCAGCACAGCAAGTGCAAGAGTTCCAGAAGGCAGCAGTGGCGTTCCTGGAGAGGGCTGTGGAGTATGCCCTGCAGAAACTCCCAATGAAAGAGCCCCTCATTAAACACGCCATGTTTCTGGATGTCCAGCAGAGGGTAGAGTGTGGAGTGGAAGATGCTGTGTATTTGTCAACAGGTTAGTTGGGGGTGTAAAGTACATTTTATCAAATCATAACAGATGTTAACTCGATATGCTTTACAAGTAGAGCAGCTTTAAGACCTGGCTCTTGTCACATTTTTAATAGTTTGAAAGTCTGATGACCAGTGACCACACCTGAAAAATAGCCCCTGTTTCAGCTACATTACTTTACCAGATCAGTGCATATTGTGTTCTTTTTAGGTTTCCTGAACTTCTCCCATACAACAGACCTGAAGAGCGTGACAAACTGAGTGAGGAGTTTCTGGACTACCAGACCATGGACATTGCCATGCCCGAGAACCCAGCCACATTCGACTGCGAGAGCTTTTGGGGGAACATGGCAGCAATGAAGAATAAGGTATGAATTATTCTGCACCCTTGGGAATAACTTGATACTATACAAAAGTACTTGAGAGTAATTAGGCCTCCTTTGTACATTTTTCAAAGGTGACCGGTATGAGCAGATTTGGGAGGCTTTCTCATATCGCCAAGTTGGTCCTGGTCCTTCCACATTCTAATGCTGATGCGGAACGTGTGTTCTCTGTGGTGGGACTGAACAAAACAAAGACCCGAAACAGTCTGGCTCTTGAGGGGACACTGTCATCAATTATGACTGTGAAGATGGCAAACCTTGAGCCACAGTGTTACAAGTGGGAGCCCCCTCTCTGTCATCAAGGCATCAAAAAAGCCACAAACGCCTACAAGACATGACAGTTGACCAATAGTGGCATGTTGACAGACTTGTATAACTTGTATAACATCATTGTCAAGGATCCATTTACATTTTATAAATAAATGTATTTATTTGTAAAAACAAAAAGGTACAATCTTTTTCATTTCTACTTTAAGCATGAGGAGGCTGTCAGTGCAGGGAGAGCAGCTGGCATGGAGGTGAAGACATCGGTGTTAAGGTTAAATATCAACGTTAAAACGGGCCAAATCGACATTAAAAAAGGCCACACTTTTTCCGCCGCCGGGTGGCGTCGAACGCATTAAGACACTTGCCTAGAATCTCACTCTTGACATTTTCTGAAATATGGCAGCCCTGTAAAATATACACTTCTCATTTATCAGAGTTATTGCTAAAATATTTGCAGCTCCAGTTGTGTTGTATTAATGAAAACAAATTATTAATAAACAGTTATTTCTCTTCCTATTTCCCTGTAGCTGCCAACATCAGTGAGGCAATGGGCACCCTGACTCGTGAAGACTTGAAGGATCTTTTCCCAGGCCCAGAAAACTTCTTGAGGAGGAAAGCAGTCTGGCGTTCATGTCATGATGATCGTGTTGAGGTCAGTTTCTACAATAATTAAGTACCAACCTGTATGTTCTTTAGTGATTTATTATACCACAAGAATTGTTCTGCTTAACACTAACACAATAATAATGAAAAACATGATCAACTATTATTACCGGTAATTACTTACTCCAATATCCTCTAGATTAGAGGTTAGCTGATGCAAGATTTAACCTCCAAATTAAACATGGTATACTTGTGCTATGCTGTCAGTGCAGTTTAACACAGTAAAAAGGAGCAGACCTGCCAAATGTCCAAGGACCTCAGATGCCGGCTCATCTGTAACACCATGACCAGTATGATCGCAATCCTGAGGGCAAAGGGGGATGCTGAATCTGACAGATCATCATCAAAGCCAGAGGTTACAGCGATGGCAAGAAGAATAGTCCAGTACTACCCCATGCTGCAGGACCTGAACAACAACAATACATGGGTAAGTGAAATGTATCCAGTTGACTAAAGTGTTTAGTATTTTAAGTGGAAATTACAATGCTTTACTTTTGTCTTGTACAGGCCACTGTGTATGGACAGCTATACAAAAGATTGAAGAACGTGAGATCCCCCCAAAAGACTGTTCCAGAAGGCAGACCTTCCAAGAAGCGCCATCTGCAGCCAAAGGTGCCTCCTCTTGAGGAGCCACATTACTCGGATGACATTTCGAGTTATAGACTCCTCCTCAGAGGGGAACCCCCTTCCTTCCCTTCCTGGACTCTTCCATTATTGAAAGAGGTGATCTTCAAATGCACTGTATATGTATGTACTGTATATTCTATTGCTATAGTATATCTCCAGATCTTTAATGAACAGAATGTAATTTTAAATATAGAGCTGTGTGTGTCTGTCTGTCTGTGTTTTATAGCCAACAAGCCGGCGGACATCGACAGTCCTGACTCCGACAGTCCAGCAACCATGGCCAAAAGAGGTGATCTTCAAATACACTGTATATGTACTGTATATTTTATTTCTATAGTGTATCTCCAGGTCTTTAATAAACAGAATGCAATTTTAAATATAGGTGTCTGTGTGTCCTTTTAATAGTGAACAAGCCAGCGGACATTGACAGTCCAGCAACCATGGCCAAACACTACAGAACCCTGCAAGTGTTGTACAAGAAGAAGAATCTAAACCACAAGTCTGTCTCTCAGCTCCTGGATTTGGAATTCGAAGCCAGATCAGATTGATTCTGATTGCATTCCAGAGGAGCACAAATACGACAGAATTACGGAGGCAGATCCTTGCTTCAATGTCATTGGACATGTAAGTGATTGTTGATGAGGCATAATTATAAACGTTTTGCCAATGTCCTCCTAAAGGATGCATTTAAATGTCTGTATTATATATTCAATATTTCATAGGTGATGGAGGAACTTCGCCGCATCCTGGACAGGAACAACAGCGACTACATTGGTCAACTGAAAGGAAGATGGAATGATTTCTGCCTGAAGGTGCAGTTTTATGGCGTGGTGAAAAAGTTGATGAAACCTCCAATGGGAATGACCAAAAGTAAGCACTTGATGTTGGGTCCATGTATCAAGTTAATGTGCAAGTGTCTTGTCTTTCTTTTTAATCTCCTGGCTGTCCCATCAATTGTTTAATGCATTGTAGGTAATCGTGCATTTATTCAAAGTATAAATGTAAGGAATCTTTTCCTCAACAGTTCAACAGGCTCTCATGGTCCTCCGTGCACTGCCATCACTGTTCCCCTCTGCGGCTGCTGCTCCCAAGAAGCTACAGGACGCGAGTGAGGCTCTTGTGCATGTCCTGGAGGTGAGCTGTGTACAACATTACAGTATATTTGCCGTATACTATTCACCAAAGGCAACTCAATCGGATGTGTTTAAATGGTTATAGCTGAAGGTCCTACATATAACTTCATCAGAATTGAGCTGGCTTATATGTTTTAAAAATCACACCTGTGTGAAGTGAGGGGCGCTACTATATTAAAGTCTAACTCATGCAGGTAAAGTGATGTAAAACAAACGGTGCCAACACAAACATTAAATTATCTTTATTGTTAATGGGATTTAATCCTGTGTATTTCAAGGGGACAAGGTTTAGACCAACAACTCGACAAATATAGCCCATCATTTGAATTGGATAGTTTATCAAAAGAAAAAAAAAGTTGAATCTGAGAATTAAATTATAAGCCGATCCAGCTTGGACCCTGTTGTAAACAAGGGCTTTATGGTGTCGTCCACAGTTAACAGTTTTGTATTGAGTTGTGATTGAAATGTATACTGTAATTCTCCAATCTGTTAATAAATACTTCAATCAATCAATCAATCAATGACCTGCTACACCGTCGTACGATGGGATTAGTACCAGAAAAAAGATACAGAGCTTGCCAAATCTGCCAATAAACGAAACAGCCTATAAATGTAAATGATCTGGATTGATATAATCGAATTACAGTCAGATATAGCCAGGCCTATAGCTGACAGGAAAAATATATATGAAATGAGTGAGAGAGGGAGTGATGAAATAAAGGAGACGAGAGGGGGAGAGAGAAGTGAGACGGGGAGGAAGGGAGAGAGAGGGGGGAGGGGGGGTGGAGGGGAGAGAGGGGAGAGAGAGTGGAGGGGTGGAGAGAGAGAGAGAGGTACAGCTGACAATTGGTCTCTATAACTCTAATGAATTTTCTTGCAAATTGTAATCAGGTCGGCCCGTCGCGGTCTGCTGATAAATGAGACCCATGGGGGTGTTATAGGACCACCAGACCTTAACCCTCCTCGTCCTCCTCACAGTATCCTCACGGCCCATCAGTGGGCCCCGCCCCGTCCCACCACAGGTTGAGGGGCTGTCAATCATAATAACACACCGGATTGGCTCTCAAAGGGGGTGGGATTTAAATAAAATATCACACCCCTATAAAGCCTGGTGGCCATTTTAGCTTTCCTGTTTGGTCTTCGTTTGTTTGCACTGACTGAGCAAAGTAGGAAACTGCTTTAGCACTTTTTGAGTTTAGGCCATTGATTTTCTTTGGACTTGGTGGTCCTAATGTATGTTTCGCAGGCATCCCTTCTCTACACATCAGTCTTGATGACCAAATGTGCAGAAATGTTGCCTTTGTGATCTGTACCTTCATATTGTGGTTCTAACAGAGTTCTACTTATAGGCTTGTCTACTCTCGCCATTGTGGTTCTAACAGAGTTCTACTTATAGGCTTGTCTACTCTTGCCATTGTGGAACACATCAACAGTGTGGTTATCTTATTAGCACTTTTAATGGATTCCCAAGATGGAATACCATCAAGTTGAATTTACTGAGCTGTTCTTACTCTGCCATAGCCTGGCTCCAGCCCCTGAATCGCTAGCCACATTAAAAATGTATGTTCAGGCGGTTCAGCGTCGTTTCAACTCGATGACGTCAAACAACAGTGCCGTGTCCAGACACAAACAAACATGGCTGCCCCCTCTGCTGTAACGTGTGATCGTATCGATCTGGCTATTGAAACGGTTTTAAAAGAAATTCCAGGAATAACTTCCTTAAAACCACAACAACTTCGTGCTTTGAAGGCGTTTCTTCAAGGGGGAGATGTGTTTGGTTTTCTTCCTACCGGATTTGGGAAGAGTTTAATCTACCAGTTAGCTCCTCTTGTACTGGAGGAAATGGGTCGGGATAAACCCATTATCATCGTCGTTTCTCCCCTGGTTGCCTTGATGGAGGACCAAATCAAAGAAGCTGCAAGGTTTGGTGTTACAGCGATGCAACTTGGGGTGCACAGTGACAGTGATATAATTAATGCTCGGTGCTCACTCGTCTTTGGAAGCCCAGAAGCATGGCTAACCACGGACAAATGGAGGAACATGTTGGGCTCCAAAACCTACAAAGATAGGCTTTTTGGTGTCGTTGTGGATGAAGTCCATATGGCATCTAAATGGTATGTGTAACGTCAGTACTCCCCTTCCCCCCCTTATCACTACATATGGCAAATATCTGCTGTGTAAATACATTATCATCCATATGAAATATATAATTGTCATTTCTGTTTTTATATACTATAGGGGAGAGGGCAAACATGGAGATCCAGCATTCAGAGAGTGTTTTGGAAGGCTATCAGAGCTCCGGTCTCTCACCAAAGCAGGTAATCAACCAGCATGGAAAATGGTCCCTTAACATGACAAGTTCACTTTTTAAAAGTAATTATACTGACTAGAACCACAATGGAAACAAGCCCCAAGGGCTTTTTTTGTTATCTTTTTAGCAATCATTGTACAATCGTACCACTACTATTTGCAAACTGTTAATAACAGTGGTGGAAAGTAACTAAGTAAAAACCCCAAATGAATATCTGCAGATAGTAAGTAATGTGAACCAGCCTGCTGCCTATTAGCTGAATGAATAGCCAACATATAGGCATAGCATGCAAGATAGGAATTAATGGCATTGTGTGTATTAGGCTATTAGTCGGATCCTGTTTACTGTCAGACATATACTCTAGTCTAGCTGACCATTTAATATTATGTTCCCCCCTGAGTAAGAATTCTGGGGTTCAAGTGGTTAACCACAATTTCACTACCGTCGTAGCCCATATCGTACGGCATACTATAGCGCGCCGTTTTTCATCATTTTTGAGGATTTGAAAAAAATGACGAAATGACAAAAACGATGGGTTATAGCCCATGTTTTTTGAGAGTGGGAGTGGTGGTGTCTGTCAATGTGGAAACATGTCCTCAGGCCTGGAGGTGAGACACATCAGAAAATAGACCACGTATCTATCATCAAATATTCAGTTGTTGTCAATGAAGCTACGTGCAATCGCATCCAGCATGTGTATCCTGTTATCTGTTCCAATGCTTCCATATCTAAATACCTTTCTGAACAAGCAATAACGTACAGTACAAGAGCGGGTACTATACTGTGAGATATGTTGACCCTACAGTGACTATATTTCACCGTACAGCAGAGCAGGTATGCTGTGTTATTGCTTTTATTTCATTTTGAAATGTATTAAAAATTTTCACTAAAGGATAAGCCCCTTGAGTTGCAGTCTTTACTTTTGTAATTGTTAACTTCAACAAAGCGCTGGGTTCGGAAAAAAACAACAACAGACGAGCCTTTATTTATTCTTCATCTGTGGAAAAAAGCACTGCTTTCATGTAATAAAGTACGGGACGTGTATGGTATATGCGTGTCATTAGTGGGCGCGTAGTTAGTCAATTAATGCTCCGTTGCATGTCGGTATCACATGCTCACAATGGCTAATCTACAAGCTCACAACTTGTGCGTGTTGTGAGGTTATTGAACGGCGATTTTAGATGCGCGATACCGCCATAAGACAAAGTATAAATCCGTCTTTAATTGTAAATGGTTGTGTGTGTGTGCCTGCCCAGGTTGTGGCCCACCCTGCACCTGGACCCACTGAGTCCCAGGGAGGTGAGGAGTGTGGTCAACGCAGAGTGCCAGGCCATGGAGGTCAAACTCACCAAGGACCAGGTTAGGGGGGCATAACAGTGTGGACAGATGGTCCTAAGGCTCTGACAAGCAAATCGGATTTGTCAGCCGTCTGCTGTCGCCCCGTCGAAGTATCACCAGTATCTAGCCCATATCGTACGGCATACTATAGCGCACCGTTTTTCATCATTTTTGAGGATTTGAAAAAAATGACGAAATGACAAACGATGGGTTATAGCCCATGTTTTTTGAAATTTTGAAAAAAAAAGTTAGCCTCGTTTCTCATCATTTTGGACCGTGGGCTATAGCCCATATCGTACGGCATACTATAGCGTGCCGTTTTTCATCATTTTTGAGGATTTGAAAAAAATGACGAAATGACAAACGATGGGTTATAGCCCATGTTTTTGGAAATTTTGAAAAAAAAAGTTATCCTCGTTTCTCATCATTTTGGACCATGGGCTATAGCCCATATCGTACGGCATACTATAGCGCGCCGTTTTTCATCATTTTTGAGCATTTGAAAAAAATGAAAAAAACGATGGGTTATAGCCCATGTTTTTAGAAATTTTGAAAAAAAAAGTTAGCCTCGTTTCTCATCATTTTGGACCGTGGGCTATAGCCCATATCGTACGGCATACTATAGCGCGCAGTTTTTCATCATTTTTGAGGATTTGAAAAAAATGACGAAATGACAAAAACGATGGGTTATAGCCCATGTTTTTTGAAATTTTGGAAAAAAAAGTTAGCCTCGTTTCTCATCATTTTGGACCGTGGGCTATAGCCCATATCGTACGGCATACTATAGCGCGCAGTTTTTCATCATTTTTGAAGATTTGAAAAAAATGACGAAATGACAAACGATGGGTTATAGCCCATGTTTTTTGAAATTTTGAAAAAAAAAGTTATCCTCGTTTCTCATCATTTTGGACCATGGGCTATAGCCCATATCGTACGGCATACTATAGCGCGCCGTTTTTCATCATTTTTGAGGATTTGAAAAAAATGACGAAATGACAAAAACGATGGGTTATAGCCCATGTTTTTTGAAATTTTGAAAAAAAAAGTTAGCCTCGTTTCTCATTTTGGACCGTGGGCTATAGCCCATATCGTACGGCATACTATAGCGCGCAGTTTTTCATCATTTTTGAGGATTTGAAAAAAATGACGAAATGACAAAAACGATGGGTTATAGCCCATGTTTTTTGAAATTTTGAAAAAAAAAGTTAGCCTCGTTTCTCATCATTTTGGACTGTGGGCTATAGCCCATATCGTACGGCATACTATAGCGCGCTGTTTTTCATCATTTTTGAAGATTTGAAAAAAATGACGAAATGACAAAAACGATGGGTTATAGCCCATGTTTTTTGAAATTTTGAAAAAAAAGTTATCCTCGATTCTCATCATTTTGGACCATGGGCTATAGCCCATATCGTACGGCATACTATAGCGCGCCGTTTTTCATCATTTTTGAGGATTTGAAAAAAATGACGAAATGACAAAAACGATGGGTTATAGCCCATGTTTTTTGAAATTTTGAAAAAAAAAGTTAGCCTCGTTTCTCATCATTTTGGACCGTGGGCTATAGCCCATATCGTACAGCATACTATAGCGTGCAGTTTTTCATTTTTGAGCATTTGAAAAAAATGAAAAAAACGATGGGTTATAGCCCATGTTTTTTGAAATTTTGAAAAAAAAAGTTAGCCTCGTTTCTCATCATTTTGGACCGTGGGCTATAGCCCATATCGTACGGCATACTATAGCGCGCAGTTTTTCATCATTTTTGAGGATTTGAAAAAAATGATGAAATGACAAAAACGATGGGTTATAGCCCATGTTTTTTGAAATTTTGGAAAAAAAAGTTAGCCTCGTTTCTCATCATTTTGGACCGTGGGCTATAGCCCATATCGTACGGCATACTATAGCGCGCAGTTTTTCATCATTTTTGAAGATTTGAAAAAAATGACGAAATGACAAACGATGGGTTATAGCCCATGTTTTTTGAAATTTTGAAAAAAAAAGTTATCCTCGTTTCTCATCATTTTGGACCATGGGCTATAGCCCATATCGTACGGCATACTATAGCGCGCCGTTTTTCATCATTTTTGAGGATTTGAAAAAAATGACGAAATGACAAAAACGATGGGTTATAGCCCATGTTTTTTGAAATTTTGGAAAAAAAAGTTAGCCTCGTTTCTCATCATTTTGGACCGTGGGCTATAGCCCATATCGTACGGCATACTATAGCGCGCAGTTTTTCATCATTTTTGAGGATTTGAGAAAAATGACGAAATGACAAAAACGATGGGTTATAGCCCATGTTTTTTGAAATTTTGAAAAAAAAAGTTATCCTCGTTTCTCATCATTTTGGACCATGGGCTATAGCCCATATCGTACGGCATACTATAGCGCGCCGTTTTTCATCATTTTTGAGGATTTGAAAAAAATGACGAAATTACAAAAACGATGGGTTATAGCCCATGTTTTTTGAAATTAAAAAAAAAAAAGTTGGCCTCGTTTCTCATCATTTTGGACCGTGGGCTATAGCCCATATCGTACGGCATACTATAGCGCGCAGTTTTTCATCATTTTTGAGGATTTGAAAAAAATGACGAAATGACAAACGATGGGTTATAGCCCATGTTTTTTGAAATTTTGAAAAAAAAAGTTAGCCTCGTTTCTCATCATTTTGGACTGTGGGCTATAGCCCATATCGTACGGCATACTATAGCGCGCTGTTTTTCATCATTTTTGAAGATTTGAAAAAAATGACGAAATGACAAAAACGATGGGTTATAGCCCATGTTTTTTTAAATTTTGAAAAAAAAAGTTATCCTCGATTCTCATCATTTTGGACCATGGGCTATAGCCCATATCGTACGGCATACTATAGCGCGCCGTTTTTCATCATTTTTGAGGATTTGAAAAAAATGACGAAATGACAAAAACGATGGGTTATAGCCCATGTTTTTTGAAATTTTGAAAAAAAAAGTTAGCCTCGTTTCTCATTTTGGACCGTGGGCTATAGCCCATATCGTACAGCATACTATAGCGTGCAGTTTTTCATCATTTTTGAAGATTTGAAAAAAATGACGAAATGACAAAAACGATGGGTTATAGCCCATGTTTTTTTAAATTTTGAAAAAAAAAGTGATCCTCGATTCTCATCATTTTGGACCATGGGCTATAGCCCATATCGTACGGCATACTATAGCGCGCCGTTTTTCATCATTTTTGAGGATTTGAAAAAAATGACGAAATGACAAAAACGATGGGTTATAGCTAGAGGCGTTCATCGCCAGGTACCTGGCGATGCGATTACACATCGTTTCCGAGGGTCACGATGCGATTAATCCCGATTAATCCCGATTAATTGGGCTACATTACGATTCGATTAATCCCGATTGATCCCGATTAATCACTCACTGTTAATCACTCAGTCACTGTGTGACTAATAAACAAAGTGCTTTCTAATGATTATGAATATATATATTCTTTCACAGTGCACGTTTTTAACTCAAATCTTTGCTTCTGGGGGGGTCCATAGAAGAAAATATTTTCAGATGGGTGTCTGTGGCCAAATACAGAACAGTAATAAGCAGTTTTCTTTAAAAAAAAAAGAATGAGTTTGTACAAGCATACAATAAATATATATAAATAATGACATAAGATGTCATGTCATAGAAATACATGGGCAGGATTTCGGTTGAGGTCAGCAGCACTCTGTCAAATTGCCTTTATTCTTTGTTAGGACAAAAAAGGTGCTTTTCTTTGTTTCCTTATTCAGGGATTTCATTTTCAGTTACTGAAGTGTCATTAAGGAAGCTTTGGGGTAGTTATTGAGACTATTATGTTGCACCTTTCTGTTTGTTTGCACACATTAAGGAGCATTTGGTTTAAAGTATTTTACAAGTGTATGGCAACATTTTGGATTCTATGATGTTGAGGGGACACGGGAACTCTATACAACTCACAACGTGTACAAGACCATATTGCCCACTGACATCCAGAGATGCAGTCAAGACAACCATCCCGATCCCGAACACACGGACAGCTGCCCATGCACTCAAAAAGGCGACTAGAATTACGAAGTCCATCGGCACTTTTATTGCAAAGGATTTACACATTCGGTCGTGGGGAGCGACGGATTCCGGGCCATGTTAGCACTTTGGAGCCACACTACATCGTCCCATCTCGGCCACATTTCACAGGCGGTCGATGGTGTGAGTTTTATCGAGTTCTCGTGTCCCCTCAACCTCATACAATCCAAAATGTTCCCTTTCTGTCATCTTTTTTCTCTTCCCCTCCGCGTTGGTAACTCGTTCTGTTTTGGTTGTTGAAAGCTAAAGCGTGTGCGAGCGCTGTGTGCGTCACTCTAAACGGTCCGGTACGACGACGCAGCGCAGTCGCAGATTAGTTCCGCCCTTTTGCTCCGGTAAAAAAAATACATTAAATAATCGATGTTTGACATTTGTGCATCGATGAATTATCGCCCATGATGGCATCGCGATTAATTGACTAATCGATTTTTTTCCCCACCACTAGTTATAGCCCATGTTTTTTGAAATTTTGAAAAAAAAAGTTATCCTCGTTTCTTATCATTTTGGACCATGGGCTATAGCCCATATCGTACGGCATACTATAGCGCGCCGTTTTTCATCATTTTTGAGGATTTGAAAAAAATGACGAAATGACAAAAACGATGGGTTATAGTCCATGTTTTTTGAAATTTTGAAAAAAAAAGTTATCCTCGTTTCTCATCATTTTGGACCATGGGCTAGCGCCCTTCAAACACTGAAATGATCCTTGAAACAAAAGTGCATTACCTGATGGATGGATGTGTGTTTTGTGTTAAAGGAAAAAGAAGACCCCAATGCGTTCTTGAAGAAGCGTCCTCTATCCTGTCCTGTGCTGGTTGTGAGTGAGTCAGACTGCATCCTGGCTATAGGAGATGAGCCCGTACACACACTCTCAAAATGTGAGGTAGCAGATGGTGTTTTGTACCTTATGGCCTACTATTACACCTTACATACCCAAGTGTGTATCCACCCTGCTTTCTGTCATACAAACGGAGGTCCTCTTGGACAAAATCCATGAGGGAGACCTCACTTCATATTACAAGAAGGCCATGGCTGATTGGAAAGCTTTCATTGGCCAAAACTAAAGCAATGGTCAGATGTGGACTTTAGTTACCCCCCTCCCCATCCAGATTGTATGCTAGGCAATCCAGCATTTTGAGTAGACTTGTGTTCCCCCCCCCCCTCCCTCAGTATTTCAAATCTCCAACAGTTACATTTGAATGTTAACATTGATCAGATGTTTGAAGTAGTGTTACTGCAACTTAGCACAAGTATGCTACATTTAATTTGGTAATCTTCCCCTTTTGAAGCAATGCCTGTGTTTTATATTAATGTTTAAATAAATATACAGTAAGCACTTTGTATGTGTATTGAGGGACATGCCATTGTTCTTTGTTAGGCATGACCTCAATGTTATAAACATATGACATATTCTGCAATTGTCAATATTGTTACATTGTATACATGTTTAGTTCACTTCAGTACACACTGAGCCAAAATGTAAAGCATCTAATGCCAGACAGTGCAATATTTTTATGTTTATTATTGTTGTGAAAACTAGTCTCTGTCCAGTTAATGGCTAGATCGTGGGGTGATTGGTGCTCCAGTCAATCAATATGGTGATGCTGTCAATACTGTGAAGTTATGTGATGCAGTGCTTTGCTGCTGTATTTTAAAAAGGGTAAAATAAACATTTTTTGTTTAATGCAAGACTTATTTTAATTGTTTCAGCCTTATTTGAAGTAGACAATGGGTCTCATATCTACCATATCTAGGACAATATCACTTTTGTAGAGCTTGCAATAAGATGCATACACCTGAATTGAAACGACTAGGCTTGCCAAACTGGGCAAAATGTCTTGTATTGAGACAAAAACAATGTCCTAATACTAGTAACACATGTTCAATTTGAGTATTCCCAGCTAATATTTGATCAGTCATATAACTTACTATCAGCTAATATAGCTAACAATGAGTTTTCCCCGCTAATTTCAAGTTGTATTTTTGTCTAGATAGCCCACATATTACATCTTATTTCAAGAAATCTTGAACAAGCTAAAATATACTAGTTCCATTGGCAGATTATTTTGCTTATTTTAATGGGTGGGTTTTTTGTTTGCAGAGTGAGAAAACATTTGTATTTTATGTTTATTTTGCTGTCCGTTTAATCATCTTTATTTTATATTTTATTTTGCAAGGCTGTATTAGACCTGCGGCAATCTTTCTCACATTGTCAAAGATATATATAACCTAATGAGCTGCCAGACCTTGAGCGCAAGGGCAAGTGATGGCAGCCAGTTCTCACTCTGGCCCCAAGACTCCTTTAAACATTTCATAAAAAATACACACTAAACATTTCATAAAACGCTACATAATAGCCATAGTGAAAAAAGCAATTGCACTTGACCACTAAGATTGCACCGCCTCCCTTGTTTTCCATTGCAGGTTAGTCAGAGTTCTGTTCATATAGTGCAGAAGAGTTCACTCACGGGTAATCTCACAGATCTCTGGTGCAAAGATCACAGCTCGAGGTCTAGAGTTCATGATTCTCACAGCTGCAAGCTATTCTTTCTTCACGTGGCCAACCTGTGAAATAGGTCATCTATGACGTACAGTATGCTGTTCGCATGACTCATTCCAAATGTGGGCAAGGTGCCAGATCTGAGAGCCATGGACTTTCAATGTAAGATCGATATATATGCAAATAGGCTAGAACATAATTTTATTATGGAAGGAAGAAGTGCTCAGATAGTTATTAGTATTCTTTATTTATTTATTTGTATTATGCCATTGACAATTAATTGGGAATTTACATAATTTGTTACGTCATGATGATGTACGAAGATAATATATATATATTTTTACATAATAAGTAAAAGTAGCACTATATAAAATCAAGTAATGTCTAAATCAAACATACTGTACAAAACAGGAGAATAATAGCCGAACTGAAAGTTTGCAACGCTTCTCATGCTAGGCATAGTGAGCTTGTAGATCAGCTATTCTCAAATAGTATATAATACAGGGCTTAAATGGTTAATGTATGTGTGTTTTGTGATACGAATCTAAATATGCAAAGTAACTAGAGTATACATTTTCAAATAACAAAAGTACAATTTGTCTCTGAAATGTAGTGGAGTAGAAGTATGAAGTAACATGTTTGACACTACCCATCAAAACTGTACTGAAAGGTGGGTTAAGTGAGACATTCTCAACTGCATTACTTATGCCTGTGTGGCTCATGAGTAAAATCCAGTGTTTGTACACCAAAGGTTGAGAGTTCGAACCTGCCACAGGTCATTTTCACTGTCCATCTAAATTCTGAAAGGTGGCTAAGTAAAACATTATCAGCAGTATTACACATGCCAGTGTGGCTCATGAAATAAACCTGTGATTTACAACCAGAAAAATCAGGGTTCAAGTCTTCTGAAAAACATTTTCACTGACGCTGTCCATTCTGAAAGGTGAGTGAAGTAAGACGTTCTCAACTTCATCACCTATTCCAGTGTGGCGCAGGAAATAAACCTGGGGTTTATAAACAGAACATTCTGGGTTCAAGTCTCCTGAAGAACATTTTCACTGTTCATTCTTAATTCTGAAAGGTCAGTTATGTAATATGTTCTCAACTGCATTACTCATGCATAATATGTGGCTCAAGAGTAAAATCCAGAGTTCAATCCTGCAACAGAACATTTTCACTGTCCATCTAAATTCTAAAAGGTGGTTAAATATAAGTCCCAGATTGTACCTTACAGCCCAGCGTGGCTCAAAAGATACATCCGAGGTTTACAATCCTCATGTCTCAAGGTTACTGGTTCAAAACTCAAACAAAACTAATAATCAACAAAAAACACAAACAAAACTAAAAGAACTCAACAAAACTAATAATCAACAAAAAACTCAAACAAAACTAAAAGAAACTCAAACTAAACTAATACTCAAACAAAACTGAAAGAAACTCAAACAAAACTAATAATCAACAAAAAACACAAACCAAACTAAACTAACAATCAACAAAAAACTCAAAAATGTTTCAATATAAAAACTGAAACAACAAATCAAACAATTAGAGGTTCAAGCCTCTTGAAGAACATTCTCACTGTCCTTCTGAAAGGTGCAGTGTTTGAACCTCCTAAAGTGTGCATTGTTTTTGAACCTCCTAATGAAACTCCTAAAGAACCTCTAAATTCTGAAAGGTGGGTTAAGTGAGACATTCTCAACTGCATCACTTATGCCTGTGTGGCTCATGAGTGAAATCCAGTGTTTGTACACCAAAGGTTGCGAGTTTGAACCTGCCACAGGACATTTTCAGTCCATCTAAATTCTGAAAGGTGGCTAAGTAAGACATTCTCAACAGTATTACACATGCCAGTGTGGCTCATGAAATAAACCTGTGATTTACAACCAGAACAATCACGTTTCAAGTCTCCTGAAGGACATTTTAACTGTGCATCTAAATTCTGAAAGGTGGGTTAAGTAATACGTTCTCAACTACATTACTTATGCCTGTGTGGCTCATGAGTAAAATCCAGTGTTTGTGCACCAAAGGTTGTGAGTTCGAACCTGCCACTGGACATTTTCACTGTCCATCTAAATTCTGAAAGGTGCTAAGTAAGACATTCTCAACAGTATTACACATGCCAGTGTGGCGCAGGTGGTAAACCGGGGGTTTATAAACAGGACATTCAGGGTTCAAGTCTCCTGAAGAACATTTTCAATGTCCATCTAAATTCCAAAAGGCTGGTTAAATATAACTTCCCGATTGTACCTTACATGCCAGTGTGGCTCAGGTGATAAACCTGGGGTTTATAAACAGGACATTCAGGGTTCAAGTCTCCTGAAGAACATTTTCAATGTCCATCTAAATTCTGAAAGGCTGGTTAAATATAAGTTCCCGATTGTACCTTACATGCCAGTGTGGCTCAATAGATAAAAACTAGGCTTCATAAACCAAACGTCATAGGTTCAAACCTCAAAGAAAACTAATACTCAAACAAAAACTAATACTCAAAACAAAACAACAAAACAAAACAGCTGAAATAAACAGTCATAAAAAAACAAAACAACAAAACAAAACAGCTGAAATAAAGAGTCATAAAAAAACAAAACAAAACAACAAAACAAAACAGCTGAACTAAAAAAACTAAAAAATCTCAATAAAAATAAAATGGTTCAATCAAATTAATGTAAAAAGTACAAAAATCACTTTGCTTAATACATTTCTTAAGCTCCGCCCCCAGGAGGCAGGCTCATAAAAAAATCCCGCCCCAGAGGCGGGTTCCCAAAAAAGATCCTCCCCCTCCCACCGGAGCCAAAAGAGGGCGTGAGGAGGGAGGTGGCCTGCCTCGGCACTTTGGCCTTAAAAAGCCAGAAAATGAAGGTTTGCTCTGAGCAAGATTCAAACCCACCACCTTCAGCTTGTGAGACCTATGCTTTCCTCTTGCGCCACTAGGCATTTCACACTAATAAGAATTTGGAGGTTGTATTTAAGGTTGAAGGCAGAGGTGACAGGTCAAGGGATGAAAATCCACATCAGACACCTCTACCCCTGCCAGAATGATTGAATCTAAAGGTATACCCCTGATGATCAGGGTTTATGATGACTCAAGTGAGATTTAGGTTACTGTTTAAAACCATCTGTGGGAACATTTTACTCTGTTTCCCACATTTACTCTTTCATTGAGCAAACAAGATGTTTAGTTTGCCATAATGTAATTACATTGCATACCAGTTATTGTCATCTCTTAGTCTTAGTTTTAGATGACCAAAACTTTTGCACTTTTAATCAACCAGAAATATAATTGTTTTGTTTAATACATTACTTTTGCTCCGCAATCCTCCGCAACACTCCGCAATTTGCTAATTTTTTTTCAAATCCTCAAAAATGCAATTTCCGCAATTTCCATTTCCTCAATTTCCATTTCCGCAATTTCCGCAATTTCCATTTCCACCATTTCCGCAATTTCCATTTCCACCATTTCCGCAATTTCCGCAATTACAATTTCCGCAATTTCCGCAATTTCCATTTCCAACTATTAATGGCAGCTGGGTTTCATCATTCAAATAAAATAGAATTCTGTCCGTTTAGCTATAAAATTATGTCAGGGAATAGGGATACACAGTATATGTCTTTCATTTGCATTGCATCTCCCCCCCCCCCAAGCTTTTATTTTCGTTCGAGTAATAGTACAACTCTAATAGTATTACTTATAATAATGTAATTAAAGATAACTTCATTCAGATTTATTTATTTTTATTTCATTTTCCAGATTTTTTTTTCTTCTTTTCATTGGTGGGCCAGTCATAATGGTTCCGCGGGCCTGATGTGGCCCGCGGGCCTGAGGTTGAGTATCACTGCTATATAGTATGCCGTACGATATGGGCTATAGCCCATGGTCCAAAATGATGAAAAACGAGGATAAAAAGAAAATTCAAAAATCCAAAAAACATGGGCTATAACCCATCGTTTTTTTCATTATTTTCAAATCCTCAAAAATGATGAAAAACGGCGTGCCGCCTATAGTATGCCGTACGATATGGGCTATAGCCCATTGTTACAAAACCCTTGTGTTAGCAGAGTCTAGAGGCTAGAGTAACACAACATAATTTGAATGGGATACCAAACATTAAAAAGGTGCAAATAAATGGAGACAAACACAGGGTTCGAGGCAAGAATTACCTTATGGTATTTTAGTGGTTTTAAAGCAGGTGAATATTTACAAGGTTTACAAATATGTCAGAATGTTCAAAACAAAAGTATGCCACTGCCAGGGGACACGGATGTTGCCAAAATAATAAACTAAGCAGCTAAGGTGAACACAATGCTGTCTAACTGACTGGCATGAAAACAAAAGCCTGACTGCCTAGCTACACTGTCCAATGAGGATAAATACAAAAGTGGCAACCATCCCTTACCTAGTGTGGTTTAACATAGATTCTGCCTACGTGTGGTCTATGTATAGAGGCCCCCATCTTACCTATCCCAAGGCAGGGCATATGCGCTAGACATACAGTGGTATAACAAACAATGACTGCTGTTGTTGAAGAGAGAGATCCTGCAATGAGCCCAATAGGGCACAGGTGTGCATGATTGGTTGAAGGCGGAGCCAAGGAATCAACGGCTGGCCAATGAGGGCAGCTGGACTAGTGGACCTGTAGAGAATGCAAAGAGGGGAGAGGGAAGGAGAGACAGGGAAGACAAGCATACCTACGTGGCACGTAACACCCATGGTCCAAAATGATGAAAAACGAGGATTTAAAAAAAAAATCTAAACTGATTAAATGGCATCAGTTGATGCCAGTTGTGTGATTTACTGAATGAAATGGCACACGATTTCAGTCACAGAAACATTACAATGGAGAAAGAAAGGTTTATTTTTGATTGATTTTGACATTATGTCAAGATTTATTTTAACCCTTCAAATTATAGTCTTGTTAAATGAAGCAGAAGCATGCAGGAAGAAACAGGAATCTATGCGCTCAACCCAGGCATCTCCCCATCTGATAATTGAAGAAATCCACAGTGAAGGCTATATTTGTGATGAGCATGTATGGCCGCAGCAGGATTTAAAAGCCAAATGTACACAGTTCACCCTGGGTCTCTGGTCCCTTATGAACCCTGAGGCGGTGGGGGCTTCTCCAGGCTACTAATGGCCATCTTCACAAAGTCTCTTACAAAATGTAGCAGGGATCGGTTTAACCTCTGGCTACATGTGGAGTTTACTCACTGACTGCCAGTGCCAGTGCACCCACACAGAGCTATGTGCAGGGTTGACCATAGACCCGGTATATTTTGGTCTATGGCTATACATGCTGATCATTGTCTGATGGCTTTTGAGGGCAGACATACATTTGAAAGGTCAGTCTTTGGACCGGAAAGGTTGTCGTCGTGTCGATTACTATTCCAAGACTGGGAGACTGAAATGTCACTGAATATTGACCTCCATTTCCATCAGCGTGCTGGCACTATACACCTTCTCACCCTCAAGTGATACTAACGCGCCAGGTTCGGGCCACATCTGAACATCTGTCAAATGTTGGACGTGACAGGATCCACTAACTAGGCGCATGTGGGATGGTTAATGTTAGGGTTATAGAAATGGGGGCAGCAGGCATAGGGAAGGGATGGTTAAGGTTATGAGTCAACGGTGGGGGAAGGTGTCCTCTTCAACTGATTGTCAAATCCTTCCCAACTTCCGTTGGCTGCGACAGGCAGTGGTGGAAAGAAGAAGTACATTTAGGCTGTACAATTTTGAGGTAGTTTTACGTTCCAATTTTAAATACTTTTACTTCTACTTCTATAGCAGATCTACAAGCTCACAATGGCATTTCTATGAATTTGACAACGTTGTGATTCTACTTTTTTTTTACTCAAATATGTTTTGAATTCCTGACTTTTACTTGTAACAGAGTATTTATACATTGCAGTAGTGATACTTTTAATTAAGTAAAAATGTAATTTGTTTTTTACACCACTGGCTGCAACAGGTGTGAGAATGCACTGGCTGGCAAGGTGCCCTTGACCAAGTTGCATATCAGAATTGTCGGGCTGCAGCAAGGTGTAAAAGTGTATGGCGGAAAATATTCTGTATGTCCCATACATCCTCACGTCTTCCATCTCATTGTAACTCACCTGCGTCATATCACAGATGGAGAGCGGGGCTTTCATATCCTACATGTACTATTGATTCCTTCCAGAACAATGCCCGCGGTCGAGATCATGACCCCCCCAAACGACTGGCATATTTAAACATTAATGACGTTTCTTTACGACTCACTTTTATCATACTTTTAATGTGAGGAGTTGCTCTCGCTTTTGACATTCTGGTGTGGAGGCTGGTTCCAAAAGGCTTCATTTCAAGACAGCCTCGCAGGGAGACTGGACCTGGTCCAATGCCACGAGTCTCTGAGGTCCCTTCATCAAAACAGTAGATCTCCTGATGATTAAACAGAGCATGCATGTTGAAAGGACTAATAAGATGACTTGTTATAGTCCATTTCATCTCTGGGAGGACAGTAAAAGCCTCCTTCCGAACATTCAGTTGGGACATTCATCTGTACGTACAGATGCATGAAAGTGGCTTGTTTTCTTTTCTGTGTGAGGGAAAGAGAACGTTTGGAAGTAGAATCAGTGCTATGAGGGATTATTTTATTTTTATCCTAAACTAAAAAAGGGATATGTTGGATGACCTGCAAGTGACTGAAGGATTCAAAAATATATTAACAAATTCATTTGAAGAAATAGTTTGGAAGTAGAATCAGTGCTATGAGGGATTATTTTTATTTTTTATCCTAAACTAAAAAAGGGATATGTTGGATGACCTGCAAGTGACTGAAGGATTCAAAAATATATTAACAAAGGGATTTGAAGAAATAGTTTGACACCAAGTAAAAAAAAAAAACACTTTAGCTAGCTCAAACGGCTGTCAAACATTTGAGAAATCCCGATCTACATTGACCTTTTCCTGGACAAATCTACCATGCCAGCCAAGCATGCAGGCAGGGAAGAATCACCACACCCGTCACAGTTTAATATCAATACTGAATACATTCTATGTCGGGAGAAGTCTTATGCAAACCAACAACACGCTCCTACAGCACCATCTCATCTCATTCCGGCCTATCACAATTTGCGTCCTCACTTTGGTCTTCAATGTATGTTTACACACTTTTGTCTTCAATGTTTGTGTTTACACAAACACTCAAAGCTGGGCCTAGGACGGGCTATAACGTCACTCAATCTTTTTTTCAGTATTAGTATTGTAAGAATTAGTATTCTTACAATACTAATGATAGCACTTGCTCTTGGTTTTATTTAAAGAAAGACAATAAAACAAAAGTATAGCACCTGTGTCTTGTTATCATTAGATTGCAATACTAAAAAGGCATTGCCGTTAGGGTTTAGTATAATAGGACCCAAAAGCAGAACTCAGAACCAGCTGGATACAAACTCAGGTATTGATTAAAACTTAACTCACAAAACAGATTGAAAAGCAAAACTAGGCTTGGGGGCTGCGTTGGGCTGGTCTAGCCTGGCTAATAAGCCAGACTAATATCACACAACACTGGCTGGCAATTCTTTTTTGCCAACGGCTGATTCGGTCTGGCTTATTAGCCAAGCTAGGGCTGGTCGGCAGGCAGGCAGCAGCCGTAGAACACTGGGGGCACAGGGAGACGAGGAATTAGAATTATGTTGATCACAAGCTAAAAACATAGAGTGCAGAGACACAGTAACTTTACCGACAAACTGGCAAGGGCTGGAGTGAAGAGCCAGGGTTTTTATCAGCTGGGCTTGATGAGGAGATGACCCCAAGGTGTGCAGCTCCACAGGAAGTAGACAGCACATCACAGCCGCTACATACTAATTCCTACACGGGTTGTGCTTATGACCACGCCCCCGGGCAAGTTGAGTTTACTGAGGTTAAGGTTAGGTTTCTGGTTTAAGGACTTCAGTGATTTCTACCATACTATTGTATGAGTACAGAACAAAGAATGTTTGCTTTCGCCATCTTTGTTGAAGAAGAGTCTGGTCAATTAAGATTTAGTCTTACTAGAAGTACTAAAAGTTTCTCAATCTTATATTTAGATTTAGTCTGTCACCTCTGAGGTAGGTGTCTGGTAAATAAAACGTCTGGGTTTCCGAGGCTAGGTGTCTGGAGGCCAATGATTAAAGTGTGAGGTTTAGGTATAGTTTTACTGAGGTTAAGGTTAGGGTTAGGTTTAGGCTGTCAATCACAGCGACTGGCCAATCACAGCGTGTCGACTGCACAACCCGTGTAGGCTTTGGTATGTCGCGTCACAACCCAGGAAGCCAGTCACATGCCCATGCCAGACCATATAGGCCAGGGAAAAGGAAAAAAACAGAAACACAGCAGAAAAACAGCCAGCTCATAACAATTGCATAATAATGTCCATGAATATCAGCTTCTAGCACAACTGAAGACTGATGGCGATATTAACACAGTTCAAAATGAATGCCTCCTTAAATATCTTGCGTTGATGCCTATCCGCCTTTCACAACCAGCTTTGTAGAAACAGACTGCTGTGAGACTTGGGATTTCAAGTGATGCTGAAACTCATCTTTATCAGTTGCTCCTGCAGTGTTCCGTGAGAGAATGCAAAAAACATAATGTTTAATTCTCTCTCTCGCATTTAACTCCCATTGCATGGCAATACACAGGTCTCAAAATCTGAACAAAGACAATTCTGCCAAACATTCTAACATTTCTTTACTTATTTCTTATGTACAATTTGGCAGAGTAAAAGTGGCCATATCTTTCAGGCACCCAAGCTTCTATTTTGAAGGAATCCCAGCACTGATTATGTTAATTTGAAAGAGAATCCAGTTTTACATTGAAATCTGTGATGATGATTGAATTTAAGTTTATATATCAGCTTTTTTCAGAGAAAGTGCGGTAGACTCAGATATCAGATCATCGGCAATCAGGGACGTGCACAGAGTGTTAGAGAGGCAGGGGCTGAAATCCCGTAAGAGGGCACTTTTGGACAAAACTAGCGACGCGTTGAGAGCTTGTAGATCAGCTATTTTCAGGGTGCAACCCTGTACTCTTTATCTACTGGAGATGCGGTGTACGACACGGATTTGGAAACTAGATTGTTCAACGCAAAATTCTGTGATCCAAGTTCAGGGGATTTCGGAGAAAAAAAACAATTCTTCTGAATGCTGCCTTCCGGTATGGCATGGAAAGGAGTGTCATTTGCATTTCTTCCACCATAGTAAATGCTGCATTCATGGTCTGGAAAGGGCAGTTGTTTTACAGACAGGTAAAAGGGCTGAAAGTGAAGGGTACATTTTTTTAATTTCATATTTATTTATTTAGCTAAGAATTTTGCTGTGCAACAACTCTATCAAGTCTAAAAAATAAATGCCATAACTCACACCCGTGTGAAGTGAGGGGCACTCTTATCATCAATTCATCATACATCATGGTACACATACTGTAGGTGGGGCTAGCCCCCCTCCAAACTTTATTTTGTAATATATATTTTGAATGTAGGAAAAGTCACTCGTGTCATGAAGCATAACAATTGGTCCGTGACCCACAATTGGGTCCCGAGCTATTGATTGGGAAACAGTGTTCTATTGTGTTCAAAAGCAAAGCACTGCTTTTGTGATTGTGACAGGCGATTGTTTGGACAACAAGAAGATGAAGCGACTGCTGCTGGAAAGTGACGAGGACTCTGTGAAACCCCCTCTCAGGTTTGGCTCAACAATAGTCTTGGCACAGTCTGATTGTTTTTCTCCTCTCTCTCTCTCTCTCTCTCTCTGCCCTGCGGTACACAGCTGTCCTCTCTCCCCACGCACTCAACTCTCCCGTCCCCTTTTCCCTTATCTGTCTCACACTTCAGTTGGATGGGTAAAGCTGCTGGCGTCAACACATTTCTGAGAAGTTGTCTGTCGTTCATCGAGCCAGCTGCCCTGCCTCGAAATGTATGCTGTCAAAAGTGGCTTCTTGGCAGACAAATGCACTCCAATGAGATGATTTGGGATTCCACAAAGGAAGTCAGTCAGGTATCCAAAAAAATACAGATACTCATGTTAAGTACAGATACTCAAAAAGCGTGCAGTACTTCAAAGTACATTTGATTTTGTTTGTCCACCACTGGTCCTATCGAGTGTGCTGTGTTGATAAAAGACGAAGAAGGCTATAGGACAGTCAGAATAGAAGATTGTATACAGTAGGTCAGTGGAGACGCACTGAACTAAACATTCAAAGGGAACTTGCTGTTTGAAATCAGTGGCTGAATGATTGCTTTCATTTTTTTATTCTATAAGAACACGAGATATAATTGATCTTGTTTAATGGCTATATGACTCCAGCTGAGTATGACATATAAGTATACTGTATTTTATTTTATGTTGTATATTATTATGTCATCTGCCTTGTAAGGATCTGGAGTGTATTAGTCAGTTTGGTATTGACTTGATCATTGTTTGCAAACTGTCATGTCGGTTTATTGTCATTGTTTATGTAAACTGTAAAACGTGTCCTGTAAGTCCATATGGGCTGGGCTTCTTCGGAAAGCATGACACTTAAATAATCAATCAATCAATCATAATAAGAGACCAGTGTGTGGATCCCGTGCTGCACACCTACTTGTTCCAATCCAAGTCCAATCCATTTGTCAATGTCACATCTCACCGTGAGTGGCACATCATTGGAAAATAAATGTCTATTATGAAAGAACAGTGACCATGAATCATTCATCGACGGCATGCACCGACGAGGAAATAAATCTGGGGCAAATTTACTGAGAATTCACCATTATTTAAATGCTAATGTGCAAGCGGACTATATTATGGCCACTCCATGACGAGGGATACCCATCTTGGCTGCACATTAGATGCCGTGGATGACAATGTAATTTATCTTGTAATTAATTAGGTCAAATGCTCCTTGTCAAGGGCATGGAGTGTGGGAAGAAAGCACTGAGGAGTTATGAGTATGCCATAACTCTTGGTTAAGCAAATTATAAATTGGTACAGCATATTCACTGATGTCTGAGGCCATATGCATGCAAGTAATGTCAGGTGTTAAAATTCGTGGTCCTTTTTATTGTCATATACATTTTTAATGAGTCACATCTGTTTCTGTTTACCTCTGTGCATCAGTGCCCATCAATTTAATAATTACTGGAATCCCTCTGCAAAGTGCAACGGGAAAAGGAAGACGAAACTTTTTTCTTTAATTTTAGGCCCGACGTCGAAATTAAAAGAAAATTGGAACATTTGGAAACAGCCTTAAATGATGCAGAGAAAGCAGGTAGGGATGTAGCTCTGGTCCATGAGTAAGGCTATGTCTTAACAAGATGTTTCCTGGATTAACAAGATGTTAAGACCGCTAAACCAAATAGAATAAAGTTTACCTTCAGAAAAAGCGTTGTTTATGGCTTCTGAATGTAGTACAAAAAAAAAGGTTTTTTACAAAAGTTGGCCTCCTGGTGGCACTATAAAAGGCAGATGTGGGGAAAATGCAGTGCAGGGGTTTTTCCCTCAAGGGAGAGTCCCCACACACAGTTGTCAGAACAGCGTAATTACGACCGCATGGAGTTCGGTGGCATTTGACATGATTGCAATCCAAGAGAGTACACAAGAAAAAGCAATAGCTTCACTATGTCATTAATCTTCTTACAGCACTTGCAGGTTACTGCAGAGAATGATTGTGCTGTTCCAAGTAATACTGCAGCATCAGTTAAGACTACATCTGTATGTATACAGATGCATGTTTGAATTGAAAATAGTCCACAAATAATTAAACATGTCCGAGGATGAAACCGCAATGAAGTCAGACTTCCATTGTGTTCCTCTCTGGTGGTGGTCATTTTTTCACGAATAGCAAGAAGTCGACCTAAAGAATGCCTCTATTACGCTCTCCTAATAAGTTGCAACCGCGGTTTGAGAATATACACAATCTATCTTTGACTGGCATTTCAAGGGCTCTGATAATTGCAGCTTATTGCGGTTTTATACTTTTCCATTTGCTTTCAAAACGTTCTACACACGCCCTGACCTTATTGCCTTCTTGGGGCTATTTGTGTGCATCGTTTTTGTGAGTTGAGGTTATGAAGGCTCATAAGAAAAGTTCTCATAATATTTACTTGACAGGTCTGCCCGCAAACAATTCTATTATAACCAAGAAAGGACAGCATGGAGAGAATTGGATCTGGAATGCTTTCTTCCCCCACTGACTCTCGTTATGTCCAATTCCAAGGTCTATTCCCCTATGTCATCCATACAGCAGTACAAATATGTTGGCGGGACAGGGGAAATAATAGTGGTACATTTAGCCTAGAAACCTTGTATAGATTCAGATAGTTGCTGCCAAGCTTATTCATCTTCACATAAGAATTCACATTGAATGCTCAACCTGATTCATCTGCTACTGAACTGAAACTGAAAATAATCACTTCAGGGGTTAAGTACCTGTACAGTACTGTGGAGACTGGAGTTGGCTCCCTCTCCACTCGGCGCGCCGTCACTAGGCAGAATCCCTTTTGTTCACATCTGTACTCTTCTTCTATAATAAATACAAAGGGGATCGGATTGTAATTTGGGCACACATGCACATTTTCAGAGCCAAGCCGTCTACGAGGAACTAAGGAAGTGAATGGTGGTCTCTCTCTCTCTCTCTCACACTGTGTGCCTGCGTGCGCGTGTGTGTAGTACAGAGGCCTAAAGTTACCAAACTGAAACAAAAACCAGGAGGTCCAACACACGTTGACATGATGATGCCTTGCTCACATGTTAGATACTGGCAGCATATTTATACTTAGCTGAAGGCAATTAGTGTGGACTACTCCACCATGTTAAGGGGTTGATTGTGAATACCACAAATACATCATTACAGTTAAAGGACCACTCACCACTTTTCAACCTATCTTCATATAATAGGTCCTCACTAATAATCATGAAAACACGACGCAATTTATTTCTACTCGGTCTGTATCTCATATAAGGGCTGTGGGCAGTTCAGAAACCGTCCTCCAGTGACATCATCAATGGGGAATACAAGCTAATAGAAACTGCAGGCTTTCTTGTCCTGAAAAGTTGCGAAAATGGAAGCCATCGTTCTCACGATAATGAAAATCTAAACATTTTTGTAAAAAAATCTGCCTAATGATGATGTTTTGAGGACGGTTTCTTTGAGGACCATTTCTAAACTGCCCACAGCCCTCCTATGAGACACAGACTGAGTAGAAAGAAATCGTGCCATTTTATCATGATTATTTGTGAGGACCTATTATATGAAGATAAATCCGTCCTGCTCTACGGGGCAGAGACATGGAGAATTACAAAGACCACAATAAGCAAAGTGCAAATATTCATAAACAAATGTCTGAGGAGAATCCTGAAAATTCACTGGCCGGACAAAATAAGCAACAACGATCTCTGGATGAAAACTAAACAACTCCCTGCAACAGAAGAAATTGGACAAAGAAGATGGAGATGGATCGGGCACACACTGCGCAAACCAGTATCAAACACCACCAGACAGGCGCTGACTTGGAACCCTTCAGGGAAAGAGAAGCAGAGGCCGGCCCAAAAACAGCCGGCGGCGGGATCTCCAGGCAGACACCAAGAGGCTGGGATGCACCTGGTCGCAGAGACGAATGCCAGTGACCGAGAACTTAAGTAAGTAAGTAAGTATTATTATGAAGATAGGTTGAAAAGTGGCGCAATTTGGTTAACATTAACCTTCACAAAATATATGAAAACTCCCTGAATCCTACTGCAACAATATCCATATAGCAACACTAAACTCACATTATAACCCCCCTGGACTGATGGACGGACAAGCCAAAAACATGATGCCTCGAGCCACGGCTGGCAGCAGAAATGACAGTACACACAGGAACAACGCAGTGCATCTACTATACTTGTGGGCGGCAATGTAGCTGAGTGGGCATAGAAAGCCTGTAGGAAAGGTTACTGATTTGCTCCCATATGCAGTGCCCAGTCTATCGTGTTGAAGTGTCCATGAGCAAGACACTTAACCCCTAACTGGCAACTGCAGTGCCCACATTAGACTCATTTCATGTATGTGCAAATGTACAGTGACAAATAACCCAACAATAAAGCAGTGGATAACTGGATATGCTACAGGAGGTGTAGTAATCCGGCAGGAGTAAACACATTATCTGCATTACACATGCGTGCGTGCGTGTGTGTTCAAGATGTATTACGTGTAGTGAAAACCTTTGCACGGGCAACAGTTTTTGTTTGTACGTTTCTTTCAGGAGGAAATATTCGCTTTTGAAATGGCATGCAGGTAGCCTCAAGCCTATAAAAAAAAACCTTACACGTGTTCAGCCCAAATAGGCCTCAAATCAGTTTTCCTCCCAATTGCTCTCATTGCCGTCTATTAACAGACAATAAAACCTGGCTGTGCGCAATTGCCTGTAGCCTTGGCTTGCTAACCAGCGTCACCCCCCCCATCCCCCACAACCCATCCGGCCTGTACGACACACATGACACGTCCATTACATTAAAGCCAGACAACGTGAGGGAAATTAATGAAATGTATAATCTGCATATGATAAGCATTGTTGGTGTGTTGTCGGCGGCGGCACGTGATTATCGATCTCTAACGTCCCCGACAGGTGCAGGTCACTGTGACCTGCACAGACGCCGCCACCTGCTGCTTCCCTCTCTGTGAGGCACGCCATTAAAGAGGGACTGCTCGGCGACATTGGCGAGGTTTGTAGGTCAATAAACGACTCCTTCCGTGGGGTAATTAAGCATCGTGTGCCCCCTCTCCCCCTCACTACACAGAATACAGGACCAGGTTTCCGTTCCTGATTGCTTCCCCCCCCCCCCACCCACCACACCACTCCACCAAAGGCAATACACATTTTGAGGTAATTGAGCAATTGCAGTCAGATAAAAGGCCCCCCCAACGCCATCACCCCCACCACCTGCAAGCAACTAAATTGAATTGCCCTTGCAAGCAGAGAGAGAGAGAGAGAGAGAGAGAGAGAGAGAGAAAGAGAGAGAGAGAGAGAGAGAGAAAGAGAGAGAGAGAGAGAACGCATACGTGCGTGTGTGCACGTGTGCACGTGTGCGAAAATGGTGGAAAAAGGTGCTTTCTTGAGGAAGAAAAACTTAGACCTTGAAGACATTTTGCATCAAAAATGTAGTCCCTTAACAGGATCACAACTAAACAACATCACATCATCGCTGGGATCAATATATCAAGTTTAATTACTGTAAATTAGTTGCTACTTAGGCCCCATTACAATACCTTACTCTCGTCTTTTAAGTACTGTACGTTACATAATTATTTATTTTTGTATGGCCGGTGGACCCTATTCCCTTCCTTAATATCCCTGACAGTCATCAGAACATAATAGCATCACACTGTCTCTCACATCACAGAGCAATCAAAAAAAACTTGCATATAGCACTCCGACTCCCAGCATGCAACTCAACATTTACATAATGAACTTCTCAATACTGAATTCATCATCAGGCACGCATGACTGGGAGCTTATGTGTCTGCATGTGTGCGTTCGATTATGCCCATTATGTCCCTTTCCAACCCTTTGCCTTCACAGATTGGTCAACCTTGGTGTGTGACGTTTGACATGCGACATATGACGTACCAATATATCTGGTATATTAGCAGCGTTCCAAACAACAGCACTCTGCAGACCACATCGATATGAAGTCGGCAAGATGATTGATGATCATTCTTGCGCAGATAATGATGTAGTTCCACATGGCCGCAGACTGCCCTCCACTATACTTCCGATAACGGGCAATGCTTCTAAACACGGATTCCATTTTCTCAATAATCCAGAAACACAAGTGAAAGTATAAAACTGAGCTTTTTTATATATATAGCCATATAAGTCATTGGAGCATCCCCAGCATGGTGCAGACGCACCAGCCACCTATACGGGTATACAAGTATCCCTTTGAGCTAGTGGTGCTGGCCTACGAGATGCGTTTCCCCAAATGCGACATCTTGCCCATGTTCGTGGGCAGCGATGTGCTCAGCCAGGAGTCGAGCGAGGACGGTTCCACTTACACGGTGGTGCGGCGCTGTGGGGTGGACGTGGACGTCCCGCGCTTCCTCAAAAGCCTGGCGGGGGTGGATTACGTATACTTCATCCACAGGCTCACACTGAACCGACGGGAGAGGACAATGCACATCAGGTCCCACAACGAGACCTTCGCCAATCGGCTCACCATCATCGAAAACTGCTGCTATTCGGTCCACCCCGAGAACGAAGAGTGGACGTGCTTCGAGCAGGTCGGCAGCCTGGACATCAAGTCCTTCTTTGGCTTCGAGAGCATGGTGGAGAAGCTCGTCATGAAACATTACGCCAATAGCATCATCCAGGGCAACGAGATCATAGAACTCCACAGGAAGGAGCTGGAGGAGGAGGGAGTCACCCACGTGCCACGCTGGACTCCGTCCTCCCCTCGCCCGGCGGCGGCGCCCCTTATCAGGGTGCCCCCCACCAGACCGCCCCCTTTCAGGCGGCCGCCCGCCAGGCCCCCTCCCATTAGGCCGCCCCCTATCACGCGGCCCCCTATAGGTCTTTCCACCGACCCACCTATCCTCACGCCTGCAGATATGGCCGCCGCCACCCTCCCCGCCACCGCTGCTGCCGAGGACACCGCGTCCGAGGAGCTCGACGCCAACCGGGCGGACTGCAGCGCGGCGGAGGACACGGCCTCGGGCTGGCTGAGCCCCGTCTGTTGGCTGCGCCGCAGTCTGGACTGGCTGTGCTGGTGGCTGCAATGGTGGCGGGTGACCTGACTGGGGTGAGGCGATGTCCGTAGTGGTAGTGGGGCTGCATACTTTGTAAGGCACTTTTTCGTGTCAAGAACCCCCAAATCAACATTTATTAGGCCACAGACCCCATTTGAAAACATATGCCAGTGACCCCGATAAGGGAGGATTTTTACGGCTCTAGCAGTGATTCCGAAACATATTAATTTCAAGGACGAACAGTTTCACACGCATTAGTCTACGGATCCCCGATTTAATGGCATTTCTATCTCTGGTACCCCCAATTTATATTGTAAAACCACTGTTAATTTAACTCCGAGAGTGTACAAATGGAACCAAATGGACCCTAATGGGTCTGTCCAGTTACAGACCCGTAAGGGTCCATTTGGTTCCTAACAATCTCCAATTGAGCTATAGGTACCCCCTGGAACTCCCTCAAGTCCCCACTTTGGGAACCCATGTTGTAAGGGGTTGGTTATACTTCCCCATGGTAGTCAGAACTGCAAAATCACTCCAACCTCTTCAGATTCCACCTCTCACCCCGTATAGCTTCCCCCCTTGTATCGCTTCTTGACACCTTTTGTCCCAATAGATGCTATACTACAGTACGCAGATATATATATATATATATGTTGGTAACTTCTCATGTTTTTGTTATTACTTCTAGATTTGTTTTTCTTAGATAGCTGTTTGAACAGAAGGTTCAGGTCCGTTGTTTACCTGGCATCTTAGTTTATTTGAAGCACTACAGCACACAGCTTTTCTAGGGTTCTACTTTGCTAAATCCCTTGCCTACATTGTACATTGTAATCGGTGGCCCATTGATCTAATGTGGACTTGAAATCGGGCCTTTGGCCTGAAGCTCCACTCTTGTTCCTTTCCCCCTCTTTTTTAAATGTCTCTCTGAGGTTCCTCCACCTTAGTCTGCAGATGTCCTCTATCTTGAAAACAAGATTTAAAGGTGCTGTAAGTGACATGTCTTTGGTTAAAACTAAATGTTTGTTTTTGTACGTTTGTTTGTTTGTTTGTATAGTGACTGTTAAGTGTTTGTTAATTTACAGGGGTCTCCCATCTCTCTGGCTCTTTAGTAAAGAGAAAATACATTCTCGGGTGGGTTACACATTTCCTCCAACCAGGAGAGAGAACCCATTCATCAAGCTTCAGATTTATAGTGTTCCAATTCCAATTATGTCTGCATTGATGTGTTTAATTACTCCAAGTGTCATGTGTTTATCCTGTAAGATTTCTCTCCTGAATTAGCATCCTGAAAATGTATATTCTGTTGAGTATATAACGCGTGTGTTTTAACGAACAAACAAAAAAGCAAGCCAACAATTAAAATAATTAACGCAAACAATAAATAGATAAATATGCAAAGAAATATAATGAATTAATGAATTAATTAATTAATGTGAAAGAGTGGTGGCACTCGGAAATAGTTGGTATAGGTGTAATGGACAAAGGGTGAGCAGGCAAGGCCACCGGCCAGGCTGACCACAGACGAGGCAGAGGATTTCTGTTTACAGTTATGGTTGTATAACCTAATGGTAGGGTAAGTGATATTATTTTATGTGTTAAATAGCTCTGTATCTTGATAGTAATCGTTGCTAGTGTTTTTTTCAGTAACTGAAGTCTCCTTGTTTCTCCAGCTCTTTATCAAACAAAAAACTAATTTAATTGATGTGTGCTGTACAAAGGGAACAAACAATATACAATGTTTGGCATCAGTAAACAGATCCAACAAGCCAAATCATAAATAGCAGTTAAATCCAATAACTTCAATAGTAAATAATATTCATATCATGAAAGAATTAATATCCCAATAAGTAGGCCTAATGTGTAGGATGAAAGCATCAAGGGCAGCCTATACAATCACACACACACACACACACACACACACACGCGCACACACACGCACACGCGCGCACACACACACACACACGCACACACACGTGTGATGCAGTTAGGCAGGCCAAACACTACGTCTATTAGTCCACAGTTCAATTCAATAAACCATTAAGGAAATGGTGAACTGCTGGTCATAGTGTAAACAATAACCTGTGGCAAACATCCAAGCCAAACTACAAAGCACATGGGCAGTGCAGTGAGTCCATGATGGGTGATTATGGCAATGAATAAACAGTTGGGTTTCTGACTCACGTTTGGTTCGTGGACGCACACAGTTGAAAGTGAAGAGAGAGATGGTGCTGGAGGTTGGTAGACAACAAGCCGGTGTGGTGAAGCATGCATGTGTGCAGTGAGCAAGCTGCCAGCCACTCAGCCTTGATTGCTGGATTGGCAGTGAGTCTCCATGGGCCTTTTGACAGAATGAATGAATGAATGAATGAATGAATAAATAAATATGCAAAGAAACATACATGAATACTTGAATGTATTTATTTATGTGTCAATTTATTTATGCGTCAATTTATTTATTAGGGGTCAAGCCCACAAATCCCTTGGACGTAATTAAGGTACGTTTCAAGGTTGGTATAATATAAGGTCAATAACGGGTCTAAAGTGTTTAGAACAGCAGTAGTAATAGACATTAGTTATAGTAGCAGTACTTGCGTGCTCTGCTTGCACACAAGTAGGCCATGTATGGCCTCCTTGTGTGCATGGCGCAAGTTTTGACAGTGCATATAGTTTAATATATGCAGTGATTTATTCATGTTTTTATGCATTTATTTCCTTATTTATTTCTGTATTTATTTATTTCCACATTTATTTCATTAACCTTCATTGCCCAAATGTGTATTTCATCAATGTTAATGAGGGGGGCGGACCTTGATGATGTCGCTTAACAGCCATTGGACAATCGATGTGGGAGCTCACAGATCAACTGTACTGATATGATTACAGATACAATATTACTGGCGAACAATTGCGGGTGAATTAAGAGATTTGATTGTCATTGATTGTCATAGCTGAAAATGCTTGTCCGGACTTCATGCATTTACTTGACCTGTTACCCTTCCTTGGGTTCAATCTTTCAGCATTGTACTAGTTGTATTAAACTGTAGCCTATTTTTATGTATAGGCCTACTTTATTTGAAAACTGTTAATGAAGTGTTCAATCAATCACTCAATCGAACTAATATAGGCCATAAAATAAACTAAACTAAAACTATTAGCATTTAATTCAAACTAACTAACTATAACTAACTTATTTCATTTTTGCATTTAATTATTCGTGTAAAAGTTTCTTTGCATATTTATTCTTGCATTTATTTATTTTTATTTATTTATTCATTAATTTTTGAGGGGCGCTAGCCCCTCCAATATACAGGTTGAATGTTTTTGTTTTTAGTTCAATGTTTGTTTTAAAAACGCCATTGACAATAAAGAGGGTTTAATGTTTGTTTTTAGTACAATGTTTGTTTTAAAAACGCCATTGACAATAAAGAGGGTTTAATGTTTGTTTTTAGTACAATGTTTGTTTTAAAAACGCCATTGACAATAAAGAGGGTTTAATGTTTGTTTTTAGTACAATGTTTGTTTTAAAAATGCCATTGACAATGAAGGGAAATTTTACGTCATCTTGTCCCTATAACACAGACATTAAATGCCATTAACAATAAAGATAATTTAATGTCTGTTTTGTCTGCACCGTTTGTTTTACATAACCATTACATCACCTATAATTATAGCTACACATGAGTTATCTTTAATATATTAGCGCCCCTCACTTCACATGGGTGTGATTTTTGGATTAGATATGGCAGCTTTGTACTCCATACATTGTTAAGTGCATGCACAGCTGCTTTGGACATTATGTATTAATTAAAGTATATGTAACATTATGTATACCCAGCTGTGGGATAAAGTATCAAATCAACCCCATATAACAGCAGCTGCAACAACACATTATGGACAGATGAATGCATTGCTGTAACGTTCCAACAATTTTGAAATGGGACATTCCACTATAGGTCTATATCTATTCGATTTGCTACTGATAAGTAAGTATAGGCTATAGTCTAGACCAATATTTTGATGCCAATATTGTACTTTTATATTCCAGTAAAAAACGATTACAGGACATACAGTGTTTCTACATTGTGGTATTTCTATAGGTGCTGGGGGGGGGGGGGGGGTCGGAGTATATGCAGCTACTTCCAGTACTGGAGCCGGATCAGTCGATTTGACATCCGTCAACGCATTCGGTGTGTCTGTACTAAATCTTGGGCGCAGGGTGTGAATTCAGCACCAGGGGATAGGGAACAGCTCCCGTCGATACCCTCCGCATGCAGCAACACGCAGCAGCAGCACGACAGGAGAAAATGGCACGGATTTGTTAAATTTGGCAAGGTCAGTCTTTAACGATCCTGCCCAAAAATGTGTGTCGGAGTCGAAGACGATACTGCAGGCAGCCATTCGCATTTTTTTCGTTTTTCTTAAACGTGCGGGACGTATGAGGATTTAGTCAATGCAAATGAAACGTTTCATATGGTCGTTTTACCGACTGGATATCTGGACACAGAGAGCAGGTTATATATATTTAGATGCAGCATGGATATGATGAAAGACTGCCCTTTTTTCTTCGGGATTTAGACGTCTGTTTGTTTTTTCTTCGGGTGGGTTAATGCGGACACTAATTTCACCGCTCGCATGCCCTGAAACCGGGAATGAAAATTTGGATTGTCCTACTGAATGCGGCTCTTTGTGTTGCCAGTGGAAATGTTACAAGGGACATTTGTAAGGAGCAGAAATGCTCTTGCAGCGAGATCGAGGGAGAGCTGCACATAGACTGCGAAAAAAGGAGACTCACCACTCTGCAACATTTGACTGGCCCCAGCTCTCAGTTTTACCACTTGCTGTTGCATGGGAATTCGCTCTCTAAGCTATTTCCCAACGAGTTTGCCAACTTTTATAATGCTGTAAGCCTGCATTTGGAAAACAATGGCTTGCACGATATTGTCCCCGGCGCCTTCCTGGGATTGCAGCTGGTGAAAAGGCTTCACATCAATAACAATAAGATACGATCCTTCAGGAAGAGCATATTTATTGGGCTCGACAACTTGGAATATCTGCAAGCCGATTTTAATCTATTGAGGGAAATCGACCCCGCGGTTTTCAGGGACCTGAATAAACTCGAGGTGTTAATACTTAATGATAACCTAATCAGTGCGCTACCTATAAACGTGTTTCAACATGTGCCCATTACGCATCTCGACCTGCGGGGTAACCGAATCAAAACGGTGCCTTATGAGGGGATCCTTGAACAAATACCGGGCATTGTGGAGGTTTTATTGGAGGACAACCCGTGGGACTGTAACTGCGACCTGCTTTCTCTCAAGGAATGGCTGGATAACATACCGCATAATGCGCTCATTGGGAGGGTGATCTGCGAGGCTCCGACCAGACTGCAGGGGGGAGACTTGAACGAAACCTCAGAAGCTGATCTGTGTCCTTCAAAGAACGGCGGTGCTGACACCAGCCTGGTGGCACCTCCCACCCAAGATGAGACCTCGGAACACGCCAAAGCTGGCCCCCGCCCAACGCCTTACAAACCGATTGGTGGCGGTGGCAGGGGACCCGCGACGCCAGGCCACGGCCCAAAGAGCCGCCCCAAACCGCGTGAAAGCTGGCAGCTGACCACGAAGCCCACTCCCGTGACAGGTGTGGACGTGGAGAGAGAGCAGCTGCGGAACACGACATGCCCGCAGCCCTGTAGCTGCAAGCTGATCGGATCCAGGCAGGGTCTGGGGGTCAACTGTGAGGGAAAGAAGATTGAGAGCCTGTCCAACCTCAAACCCAAACCCCTGGCCGCTCACGAGCTGAACATGAGAGATAACAACATCCACGCCATTAAAAAGAACCACCTGTTGGGGTACTCGAGCCTCAACCTGCTGCACTTGGGGGGCAATAACATCAAGGTGATTGACAACAGCACCTTTCACAACCTGACTGAGCTCATGTGGCTGTATATGGATAAGAACTACCTGGATACGCTCATTGCGGAGATGTTCGTTGGCCTACAGAATCTGGAATATCTCAGTTTGGAATACAACGATATTCAGCTCATTGTGGCAGGTGCGTTCAGCCCCATGCCCAAACTGAAGGTTTTGTTGCTCAACAACAACTTGCTGAAATCTTTGGCCGTGGATTCTTTCCTTGGAACTTCTTTATCCAAGATTAGCCTGCACAATAATTATTTCACGCACCTCCCGGTGACTGGCGTGTTAGACCAGCTCAGTTCCATTTTACAGATCGATTTGCACGGAAACCCGTGGGATTGCTCGTGCAACATCGTGCCCTTCAAGCTGTGGACGGAGAAACTCGCACCGGACGCCATTCTGAGCGAGCTCAAATGCGAGTCCCCGGAGGACTTTTGGAATAAAGATTTCCGCCGCGTCCAAAACGACCTCATGTGCCCCAAATTATACGAGAGAATCTCGCCCACCTCCCTGTCCAAAAATAGCACTTTTACAGTGGACTCGGGGTCGCGCTCGAACTCTTATTTGGAGCCGAGCAGCGTGTCAATCTCGGTCCTCGTGCCCGGGTTGCTACTGGTGTTTGTCACGTCTGCTTTTACCGTGGTGGGAATGCTCGTCTTCATCCTGAGGAACCGCAAGAAGTCAAAGCGGAGGGACGGGAACTCCTCCGCTTCGGAGATCAACTCCTTACAGACTGTGTGCGACTCCTCTTATTGGCACAGAGGCGGCGGGCCTTACCACGCAGGCGGGGGCGCGCACAGCAGCTTTGACTGCAGCGTGCACTTCTCCACGACAAACGATGTGTAAAACGAATAGCTTTAGACCTGTTTAAAGGGCCTAATATTACACACATATAGGCCTATACGTACCACAATGGACTGAGTCACAGACATTCAAGTAAGTCAGTCTTGCTGCACAGGCCCGAATATACTGTAATGTATGTACTGTTTCTGACAGAGAGAGAGAGAGACAGAGAGAGAGAGAGAGAGAGAGAGACGGAGGGGGGGGGGGGGGGGGTGCACGCGAGCGCATGAATGTAATGTAAATAATCGGACCGGTGTATCATAATCTGCATGATGATATTTCTCGCATGGTTTCAACACACTGATGAGGAACCATAACACCTACATTAATCAACCCAGAAAAGGCAACTTGACCTTTTCATGTTCTATATGAATAATTATGCCGAGTATATAGGCTAATATGCTGTAGATAATTATAAGCCTATACTATTACAAAGTGCCATTCCGGTTTTGTTTTTTGTTTTGTATATCTTTCTTCTTTTTTTCCTCCTTTTTTTCTTTTCTTTTTTGGGTGAACCTGCAGTTGGGATTTGTATTTTACCGTTTAAAAAACAAGACGTTTGAGAGAGAGAGAGAGAGAGAGAGAGAGAGAGAGAGAGAGGGAAAGAAAAAAAGACAACAAGAAACGATAAATCAGGAAGGAGTGTTGGAAGTGTTCAAAGCTGCCAATGCATGTTATTTTCGTAAAAAAAAAAAGTTGGGGTTATTTAGACTAGTTGCACAGTCAGTCATCATCACCTTTATGAATGTACACTGTGTTCTTTTATGGTGTTGACTTTCAAATATCACCCTTAACTTACTGCAGATAAGCTGCTATAATACCATCACTCTGATGCTTGTCAGTGTAGCTAAAATAACAGTTCCGTGGTTTTGTGGGTCAATCTAGCCTCTTCGGTGAGAGGAATTAACACAACACTTTCAGTCACGTGAAGGTATGGTTTAAACCTTTGTTGTTGTTGTTGTTATCGTTGTTTGTATCGTTTTTGTTTGTTTTATACAGAACACAAAGAAAAATAGCATTTTCAATGGAGCTATAATAGGCCCATGTACAGTACGGTGTACAGAACGCAGGTAGACTATATAGAACTAATTGTTTTTAAGTTAGAAAAACGTATAAGTAAGCCTTGCCGAACTAGGCCATGCAGGAGCCTATCTTCTGTTTGTGTAGCGTGAGGCAGCTTGATGAATAAATACAAACATATGGCTATATCTTGCGCAACTCCTTAACCCTTGTCCCTACATTTATTTGCAATTTTTGACTATTTAAAAAACCCTTTTAAAATAGTTCAAATAGCGGATCTACAAGCTCACAGTTGTATTATGTAGATCGGCTCGTTGAACTATTTTAAAATAGTAAAAAATGACAAAATAAGTTTAGGGATAACAAGGGATAAGGGTGGCGCAAGATGGATCCCATAGCCCACACCCCCTGGGCTATATGTCGCAGGGACTTATACCCCCCAATCCAAACCTTGATGCTGACTGCCAAGCAGAGAGGCATTGGGCCTCTCATTTTTATAGTCTTTGGTATGACCCAACCGGGGATTGAAACCTCCCAATCTCAGGACATTAAACAACACAAGGCCACTGAGCTGGTATAGAGAAAAAAAAGAAATCCCTCCAAAAAGAAAAAGCTTCTAGGCTATGATTGATTCGCTTTTATTATATTGTGAGCTTTCGTAAAGCCACCTAATCGTCACCAACTAAGAACAGAACTGAAACTCACTGAACTTTACAGATTAGAATACTGTGTACAAATCAACCCCCCCCCCCCCACAACACACACACACACACACACACACACACACACACACACACACACACACACACACACACTGGGGGAAAATTAAATTTAGATAATGCAAGCATCTTGAACCTTGAGCTATAGCTTATTTATTTTTGGGTGATGTGCATGGTCAAGTGGGCTCGTGAAAACAAATGCCATGTCAAATAAATGCCACATGCCATCAAAGATGGATGCATTAAATCCAATATCACCAATAATACGTTATACCTATCCCATAATGTATAGATTCATCTCTTTCTCTGCAGTACACGAGAAAGACGCAAAGGAATGTGCAATCTTGTTTTGAACACGATGTAAAGAAGAAATGCTCTTGACTTTCTTTCCTTTTCTTTATATAAAAGGATATATATACATATAGGCACACACACACACACACACACACACACACACACACACACACGCACACCTGTAATATGGCTTATATTGAAACAGTGAACCTAATTTGGCTCACAACTACCTAAAACTACAGCGTGCGAGTCTGTTTGAGATGGGTTTACACACTGTTCCACCTTCCATGCTCTAGTGTGGCGCTGTCCGTGGTGCTGAATCACACTGCTTGCTGTGTACACCTATAGGAATCACTCAACCCACCCCAGTCTGTTAGTGTGGCGCTGTCCGTGGTGCTGAATCACACTGCTTGCTGTGTACACCTATAGGAATCACTCAGCCCACCCCAGTCTGTTAGTGTGGCGCTGTCCGTGGTGCTGAATCACACTGCTTGCTGTGTACACCTATAGGAATCACTCAGCCCACCCCAGTCTGTTAGTGTGGCGCTGTCCATGGTGCTGAAACACTCCGCCTACCGTGGCGTGGCTGTGTTTCTGGTTGAGAGAATTTGCGCACGCGTGTGCAAGTGCATGCATGCAGATCCACATGCACGTGGCGTGCGCTCGCTGGATATTTGCGCATACCTGTACATAATGGATTCCCTAATGTCCCCCCATCATCCGCACACTGTAATACTGTAACCAGGCACTACACAGCTTTGGGGACTAATATCTTCCGAAAGATCTCGCGACGATATCCTTTAAACCACAATCCTGCTTTTTGTCCAACTCGCCACCATCTCCCCCCAATCCCTGTTTCCTTCTATCTGTTCAATCAGTGGGAGAAGAATACGGGATACAACTACAGTATGTGTCTGTTCTGTGGAATATTACTGTGCTACCCGACCCCCATTGATGATTTCACATCATTTACCAAGTGCTGTGTATTAAAAGTTACATTCATTTCTAAGTGCTGTGTGTTTTAAAGTTATGTTAATATGCTTTGCGGCGTTTGACCTGCTTACATTTTGTTAAATAAACTGTGGTTGAAGGTTGAGTAAAATACAATGTTTGCATTTGAAGTTTTATTGCATTTGACTTATATCTGCAATGAGGGTTCCATGGGGGTGCTGGCGCGTTTACAACTTCCTCCTGGTTGGAGGAGCGTGGTCTGGTGATGGTCTTTATGTTACATTGAATTCTGCTTGTATGTCCTGTTTTATAACAGCTCAATGTATCCGTCTTCAAACTAAGTCAAATATTATCTGTGTTATATACCAACTCCCCAAAATACAGTATGATATTTGGTATCGTGTATCCTCAAGTGGACATGTGCTGCATTTGAGACAGACAGACAGACACTTTATTAATCCCGAAGGAAATTTGTTCGGGAGCAAAAGTCTGAAGTTTAAGTGTCATATAAGTCCCTTAAAAATGGTATTATTCTCACTTGGGTATTTATCTAAACAATAACACAGGCTATGATTACACAACACAGCACTGTTATCTTTACTTTGTATTTATTTAGATGGGACATTGCATATAAATGGACATTACATATGAATTCAACCTAAATACAGAGGCTTTAGCAAAGATAGAGAGATTGTTTAGCAGCATTTGTATAGGGAAATACAGATTTGTAACTAAAGTATAACTTTGCATAAAGTGCAGTATTGTTTTCAAGTCATACAGGATACTTGAAAGCAACACTGCCCTTTATGCACAAGTTACTTTAGTATCCTGGTCAAGCTGAGATGCATGTAATGCTTTGGATATAGAAAAAGGCAAATGCTGTAGCAGAACACATGATATGTACTGTATATGTATACTGTCAGTCAACAGCTCCTGGCAACACAACAGCATTTATGTTCTTCTCACATAAATGCACTTACACTGCAGAGCACCACGACATTGGCCCGTGTCCAATGGTTGTAAATGGCTGAATGTAGAGCTATGAATGTATTTATTATCCCATTTTGGGCGGGAACCCCTTTTGGTGCTATCATTATGCTATTGAAAAATAGCAGATCTACAAGCTCATCTAGCGCGCCTCCGATTGGCGCGCTACGAGCTTGTAGGTCTGCTATTTTTGAAGAATCGCGAAAAGTGACATGAAAGTGTTTGAGAACGATAGAATCGTTCCCAGGTCGAAATCGGTTATTCTGTGTGATGATGATACTTGGATGTCCACACACACCTTGTCCTTTGAACGCACTGTGCCAATAGCACTGTGGTACGGTTATGGCCCAGCAGGCCTAGTGTAGCTAGTGTGACATAGCCTGTCGTACGGTTATGGCCGAGCAGGCCTAGTGTAGCTGGTGTGACATAGCCTGTCGTACGGTTATGGCCGAGCAGGCCTAGTGTAGCTGGTGTGACATAGCCTGTCATACGGTTATGGCCCAGCAGGCCTAGTGTAGTGTGACATAGCCTGTCGTACGGTTCTGGCCCAGCAGGCCTAGTGTAGCTGGTGTGATATAGCCACTCACCTCCCTCTGAGGAGATGGCAGTTCATGCAGCACTTCCAGCAGGGTAACATCATTGGCACACGTCATAGCACTTAATACGGCTTTCATGCAAGGGCCTCTCTGGCTCTGGAAGTGGCCCAGGTCCTTTACTCCAGGGGTACAAGGAAGGAATGCATTTGGAAAACTTTCAAAACATTCTGGGCGGGAACCCAATGCAATGCATTATGTTATACTTTAGCTATTGAAAAATAGCAGTTCTACAAGCTCATAGTGCGGCACCAAGTGCCGCGCTACGAGCTTGTAGATCTGCTATTTTTGAAGAAAAAAGAAACGTGAAAATGTGGCGCAAATCTATTGAATTAAAAAAAGTATTTAACTCAAATCTTTGCTTCTGGGGGGGTCCCCTGGAACAATCTTTTTCCAGATGGCGGTCGGTGGCCAATTACATATATTTTGGGGAGTCTTTGACGTGAAAATGTTTGCGAACGACTGACATATAGAAACATGGGTTTTCCAGAAAACTGTCAGGATTTGTAGAATTGTCCTCAGGTCTAAATGGGTTAAACACTTTTCCCCCACATCATGTTGTTTGATCATGCTACACAAAATGTGTCACTTTCTTCAGTATTCAAAATAGCTGAGTAATCAATTCATCATTTAATACAATCTAACATGGCCAAGTCAGATGAAACTCACAAAGCATTAGTATTTACAACACAGTATTTCATCTCACAAAAGCTAAGATTCAAGTTAATTCAAATGCTCTCGTGTACTTAATTTTATTTTGTGTACGTTGTTTCTTGCATACAGCCCTACCAGCACGGCAGATCGAGTGGCAAAGTGAATTTAATGTTGTTTAAAGTAATTTAATGCAATCAAATAGGACTTTTCTGTTTGGATGTAGGGGCTGTCAAGGCCAGAAAGTAGTAGGCGTTCCTGCATAACTTCCGGGTATGAGGATGATGTCACGCGCATACCCTCTATTGTATAGGCTATCACTGTCTCCACCTTGGTGCCAGTGTTTTCGTCGACTAAAACTAAGACAAAAAATGTTCGACTACCTTTTTTCACTGAGGAAAACTAAATTGAAACTACATGAAAACTAAGCTAGGATGACTAAAACAAAATAATATATTGACAATTTCGTCAGGGGCTAGTGCACAAG
Source organism: Protomyctophum bolini (assembly GCF_963924005.1). Lineage (NCBI taxonomy): Eukaryota > Metazoa > Chordata > Actinopteri > Myctophiformes > Myctophidae > Protomyctophum > Protomyctophum bolini. Next base: position 13,023,574 of record NC_137885.1, on the reverse strand, counting down.
AGATCCAGTAATAAATTAAATGAATCAGTACCAGAGCAACAACTCGAGGAGACTGCGAAGTGCCGCACCGGCAAACAACATTCGGCCAAAATGTCCTCTCAGTACAAGGCTGTGTAAAATGGAATGGACTTCCTCTGCATATAAGGGAATGTGCTACATTTTCCTCTTTTAAATACAATCTTAAAAAATGGTTGCTTGAAAACCAAAGCTGCAACCATTCATGATTATTTTAGGTGTATTTCTTTTGTATGCTGTGTTATTATTTAGAGTGATTATTAGAGTAAACCTACCCTAATAATAGTTTTATCTAATAGTTTAATCTTTTCTTATTTCTTATTCTTACTATAGTCTTATTACGTTTGAAATGTACTAGGTATTTGTATGCTACTGTATGTCCTGTATGTCAGTCCTGTTTGTATTGTTTGATGTCTGGGGACTGCAGATGGAAATTAGCAAATCTGGTATATTTACACTGCATTTTTAATGTATTGTTCATCAATATACACTGTCCCGACCAAATAAAAGCCCGCCAAAATACAATTTGGTTGGCTAAATCAACTGTAGATTTAGTCGACTAAAATCTCACGATATTTAGTCGACTAAACCTATACTAAACACTAAAACATTCCAGGTGACTAAAATGTGACTAAAACTAAATGAAAACTATGAAACACTGCTTGGTGCTCCTGCGTTTACATTCCTACTAACGACTACATCGCATGTGTAAGGCAATAGTGCCGTTAGCAGGTTCGACATCTGTCGTTGTTCTACATAGACTTTGCGGTTCCTGTTGAGCACAACATCAAGACAAAAAAAAGAGGCACAGATGGCAAGTTGGCAACATCACACTTTGATAAAGTAAAACCATATCAAAGTGTGGAATAATGACTGGAAAATGTATAGCTTTTTTGTATTTTATCTTTTGTATTTATTCTCCTTTTTTATGCCCGTGGGCACATAATTTGTCAGGCTCCCCAGTTGGTTGCTTGGTTGGGGGGATGAGACTGTTAGGCTTGGCCAAAGTCCCAGGTGATCCATTGTGGCTTCGTCAGCATCCCCAGTACAGCAATCCAATCACTCAGCCTGAGTCCTAGACCCAGGAGGTGTTCAGCAATGATTGCTTGGTTTCATCCCTAGGGCTTAGCTTTTTTCTGTTTATCCCCTTGTTTTCATCGTTATTCTTATTCTTGTTGTTGTTGTTTCATACATATGGAATGTATTTATATCTCCTTCAACTGTAAAATGTTTAGCCTATAGCCTATAGCCATAAAGAGCAGTCATAAACTATGCCCAGAACATCCAGATGTTCTGGGCATCTTTGTAAAGTTAGTGTTAGTAAATAGCAGGTAAAAGAGAGGAAATATGTTGAATTTGTCTATAGAGGCAATAAAGCATGCGTAAATTGAGTGGCAAATCAAGTGGCAAAGTGAGTTTAAGGTAATTTAACGTTGTTTAGTGCAATCAGATAGGACTTTTCTGTTTGGATGTATTGGATGTATGGGCTGTCAAGGCCAGGAAGTATAGTTGTATGCCACTCTGTAGGCATGCCTGCATAATATCTGGGTATGATGATGATGTCATGCGCATATACCCTCTATTAGGTCTCACACTGGTGGGTTATAAACATTAGCTTAGGTAATCATTGTCTTCCAAACTAGAAAGAAATGGTAATAAATACAAATAACATAATAATAACTTTGTGTTAATGCTATTGGGCTCACAGCCCTGCAGGCACTTCTTCAATTATGTGAAAGACTAGCCTGTGTGTTCTGGAGTTGCTCATCCATCTTCTGTTTGGATCAACTTTAGCCTGCATGCCAAGATCTCTTAAAGTATTGACTTGGCATTACCTCTACTGAACCCGATTTCACCACCACCAGCCCGGGCACTTTTTTTTTTTTACCATCTGGACAGTCCAGCAGTGAGTAAATCAGCGGTCCAAATAATTTTTTTAACGTATATGTATGTTTACCATGCGTGACATGCAGACTACAGCAAATACTCAAAGGAATTGATAAGATTTAAAGTTGTAATTGACCCAGATCCAGTGGCAAACCTGCTCAATGTGCCTATGTGAGCCTGTGTGAGTGGGCCTTTTAATCAAGATGAGTGAATGTCCTACGGAGTGTTTCCTCCAGCTCCAAGAAATCCTCCACTCCCAGCCACCACATACAGATTAGCTCATTGATTTGATTTAGCCGCCACATGCCTGCCCATTCCTCACTGGCATTTGAGGCGTTATGTGGCTCTAGTCTAAATGATCTGATTACATTGGTGAATTGGGAACTTTAACCATGGTACAAAATAGCGTCATAAATCGCGGAAATGTAAGATTGTTTTGATAGTGGGAGGTATATCTGTCTAAGCTGAGCACTGTAATACAGGCATACATGCCTTACACAGATATGTACTGTACATGCATTCAGACATGCACAATATACAGTATCATAATGCACAAACCCACATTCAACACAGACATGCTGGGCTATGAGATATTTTTATTTCCCAAAGCCGTGTTGGCCTGAGTCCAATGAAGCCTGCCCCCATCACTTTTTACAATTAAGTAGCTGGTCACAGAGAGCAGCTCGAAACTGGGCCAAGGGTACTTTGGCCTATTGATGGAGCGCAGCAAGAACCTGCGAACACATTTTGTACAGCAGCACTCTCTCTCAAGACCTAGGGGGGTCGAGACCAAGACAAGACCAAGACCTAGGGAGGTCGAGACCAATACCTAGGGAGGTCGAGACCAAGACCAGATTTTGTTCCCTCTTATTTGATAGGAAACAGAAAACAATCTTGATCTGAAACCTTGGTACCGATTCTGGTTCTTCTTATCGATTCCGGTTCCTAACGATTCCTTATTTTGGTTCCAAAATGGTATAAAATAACTTAAAGAAGAGGTCAAATGAAATAATAAATAATAAAATGCTACTGCGGCCTAGATCTTTTTGTACCATTGTACCATGCATGATTATGGCAAAATATTATAAATAAACCCATTATGGCTCAATATTAAGATCAGTTATTATTATGCCAATCTTTTTCTAACAAACAAAATCTTATCTTAATGCAATTTCTTTCTTCTAATTTTAACTAAAAGCTCAAATAAACAAGGTTTTCCCATTTTTCACATACTGTAGCAATACATGACTTTGCATTTCATTGTTTTGCCTTTCAATGGTATACAAGGCAAACATGACCTCATATCAATATTCACTGCTTATAAGTTGACAGTTTTAACCTCTGTAGGGACTTAAAATGTTACACTACTCTGTTGCTCAGTGTACATTGTTAAACTTTCGGACGAGGCTTGCTTAACGAGAAAGCAATAACGAGCAATATAGGCTACAGCTGGAAAGAGGAGAAGTCAACTCTGTAATCCAGCGGTGGATCATTTAGGCTATACACATGATCACAACGCGTTGTAGCCTAGTTGGAAGCTGCTTGCTACATTAAGGACTCAAGAGTTATTTAGTTGGAACAAGAGGTAATCCACTGTCTGTCTGTGTTGTGCATGTAAGCACACGCCTGTCACTGTGTCAGTCGACACCACCATTTTTCTCTCTCCTGTCACCGTCTGTCATGCACAATGCGTCTCCTCAACTAAATGCAGACTCAGAGAACTATAGCTCCCCCTTGCCAGTGTAGAGATGCGGTGTCAGCCGTTTAGTGCAAGCCACACCAGTTGCACTAAACCCTAAACCACAATACTTTGAAGCCAAAATAGTGCCACGGTGCTGCTTGGGGAAAATGAAATGCTCCTGTCTTTAGAAGATGGATTCTGATGGGTCTTTTAGTATCGGTTTCACACAGCATGCAAAGGTCAATCATTGGGTCAATATTGATGTAAATAATTTCCATAAATGCTGACCAAAAATGTCTACAGTAGGAAACTTTCACTCCATGTGAGACATTGAGAGTGACTGTATAATTCTCTAAACAATGTCAGATGCTGGGAACCACTATGAAAACCTGCATTTCCTGTTTGTTTGTTTGTTTGTTGCGTCACCCATGCCTCCATATATGGTCACACCTTGTGACATGATGCCTCGTGACATCACGACACGCCTCCATATATGCTCATCCATATCATGCTTCCATATAGTCACGCCTCGTGACATCACGGCCCCATATATGGTCATGCCGCGTGACATCATGGAGACCCTTAGATCTCCATATATGGTTGTCAGTCCAACCAGTGTGGTTGCCGCGACGCGACTCAAACTTGCAAATGAATCAAGTCGGTACAGCCCATATGGATCTCCGTATGTGGAGCTGACTATCATCACCTGGATCTCCATATATGAAGATCACGACACTGACCTCATCAAACCCTGGATTGCCATATACATGGTTTGACATAGCCTATCTGAATATATGGAGCCGGCCAGCAACTCTACATCTGACCTCACGGACAACCAGAATAATAGTTTGACTCCTGCTTCTCAACTGTGCCGTATTAAGAAGCTCTGTTCTTTCAGCATGACCTCGCCCCTTTGTAGGGTGAGGTCGCTTCTCACCTTCAGGGCGTCTTACTGGAACTATGTGATACAGGCTATTTGTGTCTGCTGTGTGACCTATAGTGACATTTAGCAAGTGGAAAATAAATTGCATTATGATTATGATCTGAAATGTTCCTGGGCACAGTCAACAAACGCTGCAGCAACGTTACCCATGACCTGAGAGCCCACGCGCATACAGTATAGATGCAAAGATGTGGGTGCCCACATACTGTACACATACTGTACACTATAATAGGCTATCACAGTCTCTTTTATGTTCTCTCTCCATGACTCGCACGCACGCACGGACACACTATATGTATAATGCAGGCACGGAACGGCAAGCGGATTGCAGGGTTATATCCGCTGCCTTTGTTCTTTCACCAGTAAGATCATATATAGCAGGAGCCTTGGGGCAGGCATTGATCTCATTGCATATTCATTATAGTGATGTTTTCTATTTTTGTTAAATTATTTTAGTTAATGTGCAAATATCCATTGAATCCGTGCATACAGTATATAGCCTGATCACAGGCATATTATGGACTAGGGGTGACAGACAGACAGACAGACAGACAGACAGACAGACAGACAGACAGACAGACAGACAGACAGACAGACAGACAGGCAGGCAGGCAGGCAGGCAGGCAGGCAGACGCATTTTGGCCGCAAGCACCGTTTTCCCCTGAGTGCAGATTGCAGACATACCATAGGAACTCCGTACACACTGTCTGGCATTGACGAGCACCTTCCTTTTGTGCTGTGTAGAGAGAGAGAGAGAGAGGGAGGGTGGCAATCTATAAACTGTCACTGTCTCTCCCTTGATGGCTGAATGATGGATGACTGCATCTTCTCTAACAATACCTAAACACTCCCTATGTGGGAGGCCTCACACATAGTGGCACCGCAAGACTGTGCGGGCCCTATATAGTGTGTGTGTGTGTGTGAGAGCGTGCGTGCAGTGTGTGGTGTCCAAGTTAGCCTAGCTTAGTTGACTGTTGTGCTCTTACACATGCTATTATGACACTAGGGTAATACGTGTCTCTTATTGTGTGTTGTTTTGCTGTTTTGCCTGTACCTACCTTTCCCCTCAGGTGTGATTGATTGAGTACCAGCTGGTGTAAGTGGCGACTGATTGTGTGGGTGTGTGAGTAGGTGGAACCAGGCTGGTGATTGTGGTTATGGACTGGACTTCTGATGATATTCAGACCACAGCCATCTTGTCAATGAGGTACTAACTAGGTGCAACTTCCCATTGACAGCCCATTCATGCAAACAGAAAAGTCCTATCTGATTGTATTAAACAGCGTCAAACTCACCAACATTGCAGCTGTGCAAAAAGCTTGAATTATCCTCTTTCAATTGTTTTGTATGTTCGTTTTATAAAAATCCACTGAGGCATGTTATGAGCTACTTCCTGTCAAGAAAAGTTTTTTTTCCTAAGTAGTGGAGTTTGGAAGCACTTGTTTTTAGTAAAGCAACCTCCTGTTTCCTCCTGCATTATGTGCAAATTCAAAACAGGTGGGACGCAGGACTGTCGAGTGATATCCAACGAGCACTCCCAAACTCTGAAAAAAATAACCTGCATCTTGACAGGAAGTAGCTCATAACATTGGATTTTTATGAAACAAAAACTCCACAGATTGAAAGAGGATAATTCAAGCTTTCCGTACAGCTGCAATGTCAGTGAGTTTGACGTTGTTTAATACAATCTGTAATGGGAAAATGACATTTCAGTCTATGTAAGATAACTGCTGACAGAGGTAGTAGGGTAAATACTCTTTCACCTTCTTCTCGCAGTAAAAAACTTTTGTGTGAATTTGTGTGAATTCTAGCAGACTGGAAAAACAGCCATATAAGGCCATGTGTTAAAGGAGTGTCTTGTTGTTTCTCACCATGTGTGTTTTTACTTTCGGAACTCTCGACTTGTATCTGTTTGGATGAATGGGCTGTCAAAGGGAAGTTACACCTAGTTAGCACCTTGCTGGCAAGATGGCCGTGGTCTGATGAATATCGTCAATAAAGCTGCCTGCAAGACCCTGCAGAAGATCAGATGTCTTTGTCTTCCACCTGCCCAGCCTCCAAATGCTATCACTGTGTTCTGTTAGAATGACCATGGGTACAATTTCTAGATAATGAAATGCCTTAATTGTGAGTGTTGGATAGGTGACCTCGATTTTTTTGATACTGCCACTCTAACATGAGACAACTCCAGCGATGCACATTGCTAAACTTACCCCCATGAGAAGAACGTAGGTTACACATAATGTATAGTACAGTATGTGCAAATCCTGGACGAGGCCCATTTACAGTATGTTGCGATCTGTCTCAAAAGCTGCAACAAAGGGAGAGATATGGTTATAGGCAAAATAATAAATCTATTAACAAAAAATGCCAAAAAGGAAATGATAATGGAACAAATGAAAAGTTGTCTGTCAAGGAGTTGAGAATGCACCTCGTGTGCAGATCGAGGAAGGCAGCCCACGTACATCATCAGGTGAACTCAGTCATCCGTGAACCTAGAACACAAAAGAAGATTGTTCTTTGTGAAATGTGTTTTGTTTTCAAAATAGAGAATTGTGCAAGTTCTGCATGAAGATGTTTAACTTATAGCAATAGTGATTCAAGTGGTTAAAGCATAATACTCCGTATAGGGTAAACTATAAGCATGCCTGCCTGGGGAAAGAAAGACATGCAGACAGTGAATTCCGATGTATTTCAGGGTACTGAGGTTGTCACAATAATTATGCATATCATAATCTGAGCAAACAAACAAATTAATGTTTATTACTTAATGTAAGCTTACAGTAGTCAAACGTCATTGTTCACACATTCGCAGTTGCTCGTAAGAGATAAAGACATCGCTCTCTGACCCCTGCAGCTGTTTCTCTCTCTCTCTCTCTCTCTCTCTCTGCAGTACGATTGTGGGAGCCACTTTTTATCAACAGAGGGATATGGAAGTGGATTTGGCAAGAGGAGAGGGGAAATTCTTTCCATTAGATGATCATAACCTCACTCAATTCATTCTAGCCTGTGCCCATGTATTGATCGACTTTAAAGAAAAAATCGATTTAGTCTCTTCTCTTACCTCCTGGCCTATTTTCATTCTTACACAATATAGGTAAGAGTGAAAAAGACAGAGTGAGTGAGAACGACCGATAGAGTTGAGAGGCCAGTAGCCAGAGTCACACACACACACACACACACACACACACACACACACACACACACACACACACACACACACACACACACACACACACACACACACACACACACACACACACACACACACACACACACACGCAATTAACTGAAAGTTATGCAGCAGCTTTTGGCGAAACATGGAGCTGAAGCAATCAACGGGGACTTAACAGAGTGACTTAATGAACCCTCTTTTCTGCTATGGCTTTGATAGAGCAAAGTCCATCACGCCATGCTGCAGTATACAGCCAGCCAGTTATATAAAAGGGTGGGCGTGGGTGTGCACGCTGTACCCCCTGTGTATGAACTGCTTTCATGAATGAGCAGTGATTATACATGAGAGAGAGAGAGAGAGAGAGGCAGGTTATGATAAGCTGTCAAAACCTACGTTAGTGGAAAAATCACACCTGTGTGAACTGAGTGTTGCAACTCCCCTCTCCCCCCCCCCTCTCTCTCTCTCTCTCTCTCTCATTAGCAGGCAACAGTGCAGCACTCTCTCTCTCTCTCTCCCCGTTTCTGGCACAATCTTAGAGTATATATGGGCACAACAGCGCCCCTACTGGTACTAATAGTCATTCTGGTGCTCATGGCCACATACATAGGTGAACACATAGGCGGACACATGACATAGGTGAACACGGACATAGCTGTTCAAAATGTGTCAGAATGCTTGTCAAAATGTTAAATGGCAGCACAAGGATCTTCTTAGTGCATTCTCAAGCAATGCAAAGTGGCATGAATCAACAGGCCAACCGTGTAGTATAGCCTATAGATACTCGCGTATCAGCTCTGCTTTTCTTCCTTGACATTTTGATCGACAAACAGTCAACAGATAATGTGTGGAGCTAGATGACATGGGAGATGGGAATCATGGACCTCGCTGCAGGCTTTGTATATGTTTTTTTCCCCCCTTTATTTACCAAGGGTAGTAGCTGAGCACAAGTGCTCATTTTCAGCAACAAAAACGAATAGAATATGCACATCCCTTGGTAGAGGTGCTGGGTTCAAGTAGCATCAGAAAAAGAGAAGTTATACTTTATTGACGTTTCGAGTTAAGGCTCTTCATCTGGTCAAACCATTTTCAGCAACGCCCTGCACATAGAAACACACAGACAGACACACACATTAAAACCTGGGAGCCACTAAGCAGCTCCACTGGAGCAGTTGGGGGTTCAGTGCCTTGTACTCCAGGACCTGGCTAAGATATGTATGCGCTTCATTTAGTGGAGAATATCTCAACTGTTCTTGGCTAATATGACCGCTGCGAACAGCTTAGGAACTGTGAAAAGTTCTCTATCCGGGGCGAAATACCCGGAAATGACCACAACAGACAGCTACCTCAAACATGGCTCTATCTTCTAAACTGTTTGTGCGACAGATTTCCTGAGATTCTCAAAATGTTCAGAATACTCATGTTTGAATACTCAATAGACCATATGCACACAGCGGTCATCTTTCCACAAGTTACTGGCAGGGTGGAAACTAGCCGCAATTTGCCATTGACCGCCCATACATCCAAAAGTCCTACTGTATCTAATTGTATTCAATTATGTCAAACTCACCAACATTGCACCTGTACGAAAAGTTTGAATGATGCTCTATCTATATCTGCAAAGTGTTTGTTTCATAAAAATCCACCATAGACATGTTATGAGCTACTTCATGTCAATAAATTGCTTGCAGGTGATTCTTTTCCAAGTGTTGGAGTTTGGAAGCGCTCCCTTTTAGTAACGCAACATCCTGCTGCCTCCTGCATTATGTGCAAATTCAAAACAGGTGGTACGCAGGGCCGTTGAGTGATTATCCAATGAGCGCTTCCAAACTCCAATACTTTGTAATACTTACACGGCCAAGAAAGGAATTTCTTGATATAAAGTAGCTCATAACATTTCTACTGTGGATTTTCATGAAACAAACACTTTGCAGATAGAAAGAGGATAATTAAAGCTTTTCGTACAGGTGCAATGTTGGTGAGTTTGACATAATTTAATACAATTAGATAGGACTGTTTGGATGTACGGTCATTGGCAAATTGTGGCTAGTTTCCACCCTGCCATTAACTTATGGAAAGATTAGTCTATTGAGTATTCAAACATAAGTATTCTGACATTTTGAGCATCTCAGAACATCTGTAGCTCCAACAGTTAGAAGATAGAGGCGGTGATTTAAGTGGTGGTTATTTTTGGGTATTTCATCCCGGATAAATAATTTTTCACAGTTCCTAAGTTATTCGCAGCGGTCATATTAGCCAAGAACAGTGAGATATTCTCCGCTAAATGAAGTGCATACATATCTTAGCCAGGTCCTGGAGTATTGCTCAAGGGCACTTTCAGCGGTGTTGTTGACCAATCACTCAACCGGCAACTTTCCGGCAACCTTTCCGGCAACAAGGGCGATCCTCTGATTAGGCCACCGCTGCCCATATGCACGGGGACACGTGTACATATGGAATAAGTAACCACCCCATCAAGAGCAGCAGTTTGACAAGCAGCGTTTCATTTATCTGCTGAAAGTTGTTCCCAACTTGTCAATCAACCATTTTTGTTGACTAAAACTAAGACTAAAGACTAAGTCGACAAAGGTTTTTCAGAAGACTAAATAGAACTAAGACAGTAAGACTAAATGGTGTGCTATTCAAAAGACTAGAGACTAAATCAAAATATTGTGAAAAAATTGAAACTAACCAATAGCTGGTATTTATAGCTCTCTCTCTCTCTTCTCCTTAGTGAAAGGATGTGGGACCCCAATGATTTCCATCGCTCATCTTCTCTCTTTTGTCCCTGGCCTTCGCAGCCCCTGCCTGCCTGCTCCTCTCACCCACACAGCGTCCCCATTCAATCCCTTTTTATTTCCTCCTCAGTTCACTTTACAGACACTTTCATTCAGCGCAATCTCTCTATCTTTCCTCACCACCACCCCCACCTCCATAGCCATTCACTTCTATCCTCTTCACTATAGTGTATACCTGCCCATTCCATAATTAGCTTCCTTCCATCCTTTCCCCCTCCCCCCCCCCCTCTCTCTCTCTCTCTCTCTCTCTCTCTCTCTCTCTCTCTCTCTCTCTCTCTCTCTCTCTCTCTCTCTCTCTCTCTCTCTCTCTCTCTCTCTCTCTCTCTCTCTCTCTCTCTCTCTCTCTCTCTCTCTCTCTCTCTCTCTCTCTCTCTCTCTCTCTCTCTCTCTCTCTCTCTCTCTCTCTCTCTCTCTCTCTCTCTCTCTCTCTCTCTCTCTTCTCTCTCTCTCTCTCTCTCTCTCTCTCAAATATGAAATGATAACAAATACTACATTCAAAATGATGGTTGATTCAATTACAGTAAGAACAACTTCAAAAGGAAGTAAACAACTTACATGGCAAGATAAAGGTCAAATTGAATCACGCTCTGAGGAAAAAAGCCACCAGTTACCAATATTTGAGAGGCAACAATTACTCTAGTTCTTCTATATAACTTGAGCGCACGCGCACACACACACACACACACACGCACACACGCGCGCAAAGAGAGAGCGCGTCTGGAACCACAGCAATAATGCAAGCTTTCTAGGTATCTTTTAATTGGATGTGTTTTGATAGCCTAGTCTTAAGAATAGAACACAATTGAACAATAGTTTGCTGGCCGTCCAGTCATTTCAAGGATCATGAAGGTCATGCATGCTTATTAATCATGGACACAGTTCATCATCATCATCTGAATTGGCATAATACATGGAGCATAAATAGTTCCAAATCATCTGAATGAATCTTTCAATTGCAAACGGGACATCAAACAATATTAATTCTGTCTGATAAATGATGATAAATGATGAATATTTGGAGGGGCCTAGCAATGAGGCATTTTTAATAATAGGCCGGAAATATGTTTAACATTCTCCAACATCTGTCAATGTTGTAATATGGTCACGTCTTTCCACAAAATAATAAAGAAGTTTTGGTATTGCTAAAGACACAGATTGTAAAGCAGTATCATTCAACAGACATATACACATGCTATGATCACAGTCCCCGTGTGTGTGAGTGGTTACATAGTCAATGCGAGTGTGTGTGTGAGTGGTTACATAGTCCATGCGAGTGTGTGTGTGGGTGGATACATAGTCGATTTGTGTGGCTTATGAAAACAAATAGCCATTTTTTCATAGCACAGCGCACGCATTCTGATAGAAGAGCAAACAAGGCTTATTTAGTGACATTATCCACACACATGCACACACGCACACGGCGCACACACACACACTCGGACGGATGGAGTGCAAAACATACTCTCCCCATGCAATCGGCTGGTGGAGACAAAGAGTGGCTGACTAATCATAGCTTTACAGTCTGGCACACTGTGTCCTGTCTTGCGATCTTCTTCTGTGACATTCGACAGAAGAGAACCCTTAATAAATCAGCACACCTTCAATCAAGAGCACTTCACACCAAGGACCAAGTAGAAAACCTTAGTGTTATCTTTGACAGGGACCTGAACATGGAGGCACATATCAGAAACACCACTAAAATATCCTTCTACCATCTGAGAAACGTTGCCAAAGTCCGACCATTTCTGTCCCAAAATGATACTGAAAAACTCATTCACCGTTTTATCAGCAGCAGGCTTGATTATTGTAATTCTCTCCTGTCTGGCATACTACAAAAGAAACTATTGCTCGGTTACAACTTCCAAAATGCAGCTGCCCGCATGCTGACAAAGACCAAACGTAGAGCACACATTACACCGATTTTAAAGTCCCTGCATTGGTTGCCTATAAATTCTAGAATATATATTTTTTTAGTTTTTGCTCTTTGTTATATTTTTGCTCTTTCTGTGAAGCACTTTGAACTGCACTCGTCTGAAATGTGCTATATATAAATGAAGATTGATTGATTATTAAATGTGGTTCTCCCAATCACTACCCCCGATTTAAGATCAGTATTCAGTACAGTGTGTACTGTACCAGTGCTGGTGAGGAAGACAATGGTAAGAAAAAAAAAGAAGGATGGAGACACAGAGGGAAGAAAGAGACAACTTAGAGCACATCATGTTTCCGAGACTGGAGCTCTCTCGCCCACTCCAGTGAGTGGAATGAAAGACAGCACAGACTTGTTGGGATGGAGAGAGGAGGTTTCGGTGTGTCATTATGCGTTGCTGTGCGTATATAGCTGTATGTAGCCGTTTGTCGCCGTGTCATGGCGGTTAGGGGGCGTGCAACTTCCAAAGGTCATGGACACAGCATCATCATCCCTGAAATGCAGATGTAGTGCTTCCGTGTACAAACACATGCAAGATGTCGAAGGACTGTGTGGTCGAGAGGGGCGATTCTATGGAAATTAGAATTGCGCACGCACGCACGTCGCACGCGCACACACACACACACACACACACACACACACACACACACACACACACACACACACACACACACACACACACACAGTGATGATAGTGTGTACAGTATATACTGTACAGCTGTCAGACAACACATGAACACCATTAACTCAAGTGGAATTAACGCACTGCAGGAGAGGTATTGGACACCATTACGCTCCACTGCCAAAAACAAGCCTTCCACCACATTACATCCACGTCCTTGTTATTTCGATCTCCACCAATAAGCATGATTGATTTTTACAATTTAAGGCAGTGCAGAGCATGATGCTGTGGGGCCGACACTCGCATGCTGACAGTGTTAATGAGCGCACACATGTTTTCCAGTGTAGGGTCCTTGTGGGGGTAGGCTTCTATATCAATTACATTCCTATGTAAAATGTTGTTCTTCCTATACTAGTCTAGGAGTCCCTATTCTGCAAGGGCGAACATTCGGCTTCGAGTTTCAGTTCTGAAAATTGATACCAGAAGGAATGTGCCTGTAAAATGCTTTGAACACAGATCTTAGATCTGCTTCAAGACGTGGTGGATCAGATGTCATAATAATTAATGCCCAAATGTATGTTTGTTTGCTTGCTTGCTTGCTTGCTTGTTTGTTATGTAGTCCAAACACAGGCTCTGAGGGTTTGATGGATTTTGTGGAATTGTGAGAGTGGTTGGTTGGTTCCTGTGGGTATAGACTGAGCTATAAATTGGCTGCAATGAAATTAATCCGATGGCTCTCCTCCTGTCCAAAACTCTGCCATCTGTTTCTGTTGTGTTAGAATGGCTATGGGTTCATTTTATGGATAATGGTAATAGAATAGCTTGGGAGTGTAGGGGTGGGTCACCCACCCGAACAGTTTTCACGATTAAAAGATAATAGCAGATCTACAAGCTTGGTGTCGCGCTACGAGCTTGTAGATCTTCTATTTTTCAGCAGCTAAAGTATAACATAATGCTTAAATCACCAAAAGGGTTAAGTACAGTATACTTGAGTAAAAGTACGTTTACTTAAAAACTATTTGACACAAAATGCAACACCAAAAAGGATTCAATTGCTAGATAATAGTTGGAATTGCAAATGGACTTATTTCTGTGCATAGATATATGACTCAGGTATTCAGTCTCTTGAACAACATGACTGGTGTAATAAATCAAAGGAAAGACGCCCGAAGGGGACACTGGAGGGAGCTGTTAAACCGAATAACTTATATTTATGTTTATATCTCTGTGCTACTTAATTGTATATTATAAGTGGAAGAGCTATATACAGTAGACTGATACTATATAAGAGTAAGAGAGAGCGAGAGAGAGATGATATGGAGACAAACACACGGTGGAGTGGGATTAGAACACAGAGAGAGAGAGAGAGAGAGAGAGAGAGAGAGAGCAAGAGACAATCAGAGTGCTCCCTCCCTGGGTTTAGAAGTTGTTTGCACCAACTAAAGGCTGTTAAACATGCAAAGGAGCAGGTTTGGAGAGCAAAGACCCAAGTGATAATTGCAGCACATCCATTATCACCCCGCCAGCTTGAATTGTGGCTGGAACGCGATGGCTCCTCCGTTTCTATTCGTTTTCATCATGCTGTCTTCACCACCACAGTATCCGTGGAGGAGGAGAGATTACTGAACCCTCAGATCGAGAGAGAGAGATTGTAAATTGTTCACAACAGGGTTGTAGAAATGAAATAATTCTAGTTTTGACTTGAATAAAGGGCTGTGGCAGTGTCAAGACTGTCACATTGTCCACTCTCATGGTCAGTGTCATGTCACTATACCCTCGTGAGAATCATGCCAGTGTCCTGGTCAGTGCTGTCATGTCAAACGCAACTATATGTTGAAATAGAGAATAGAGGAGAATAGTGCATAGCGACAAAGAAGTACAATAGGATAACTAAAGAAAAGGGTATGACTGGAATTGTGGCCGAATGCAAAGCGCCTAGAACAGGTTTAGTCTGTATGTCCCAACAAACGGAGTCTCGCGTAGCCAGACAACTATTCCACAATCTCCAGAATGCTAGAGTCTGGAATTATGTACATCTCCCGAAATCAGAGTAATCGGTTTGTCATTTCCATTCATAAAAAAATATTTAAAAGTATCTTTAGAGCTTATTATTGTTATTTCTATTTCTGCTAAGCAGCAAGCTATGTATGCTTAGATGATGATTTTAATTTATATTAGGATACATTTGCGGAGGAGGCTGTAGCTTCCGTGCTCCAGGCTGTATGACGGAAGCATTTGGAAATTGTGAGAGGCAACAGTCTGGCCACGCGAGACTACCACAAACGTAGACAAAGCACAGCTCCGAAAATTAAAGCCTTCCTTGATTTGTGCCACCTCTCCTGACAAATCAACATCATCACAAGGTTTGTAATGCTTCCTACATTGGCTGGTGATGCCAGCCATTATGAAAAAGCTCAGACATTTTGCTCAGACAACTGTCCCCTCCGTGTGATTCAATTGACTTTGTCTTAAGCCCCAGATAAAAGAGAACAAAATGATTGCAAATTACTTTTCTTTTCGAGTGGCATGAGATGACTGCCTCTCACCTTTAGAACTGCCTCGCCATTGTCCAAAACGACAAGTTGGCTCACATACACGCAGTAGATACTGTACGTCATCATCACTTGAAACTGTAATGTGTGATAATGGTGGCCTGGATTTCTTCATGATTGAGTAGAGGTCGAGCAGAGCAGTATATTAGTACGAAAAAAGAGCTTGGATCGTCTGACTCAGGGGTAGGGGGTGTGACAATGAGTTCAGCCGGCCTGCCAAAATAATAATCATAAGAAGGAGAAGAAGAAGAAAGAAAGAAACATATAGCGGAGTTGCAATACATGCTGTTATCCCTCGGTTACAACAATATAGAGCTTAGCAAAACAGTTTAATGTTTAAAACATAGCATTTATTCTGTTTGGGAATACCAACAAAGTACTATAGCCAGTAAGCATTAGCTTATCAGCTGGCACCGACTGCTGAATAATAATAATAGATTGCATTTTTATAGTGCTTTTCTATGCACTACGTGCTTACTCAAAGTGCTTTACAGTGAACACAGCATCCTCACTCCCCACATTCACACACCAATGGTGGCAAGGTGGGGTTCAGTGTCTTGCCCAAGGACACTTCGACATGTGGACAGGAGGAGCCGGGATTCGAACCGCCGACCCACGGAACATTGGACGACCGGCTCTTTGCCGCAGCATTATCAACAGAGTTTACTGCTATAAAAGGGTGAGCAGCTAATATGGTGTAAAATGTTAATCGTGCCTTACGTTACTTAAACGCTCATTGCAAATTGTGCGGAGGAAAGGCCCAACACGCAGCCTGAATTTGACATCACACTGATTTGATGTTCAGTGTTCACATGTGAGCTTTCTGTTGGGTAAAGACTCAAGAGGAGGTATAAGCTGTGAATGGAGTGTCTAAACATAGATTTCAAGTATGGGGTCCCGTAAACGCCAACGCTCAAAACTGCTAAAAACACTATTCTGCTGAATATCTGGGCATAACGTACATTTCACCACTCTTCTTATCCTCAAATCACCCTTTGCATTATGTGTCATCCGCGACTGAAGGATGTTTTATTGCCAGTTACTTACTTGCACCTCAATCCATATTAATGATTGCAGTCTGCCGTGGCTATTATTACGAGACGAACGTGCACATTTGTTAACCCCAGAGGCCTGTTTCACAAAATACACATCTATAATTTTAAGTATCATTAACAAGCCTACATGTTGGTCTTTTCCCACTCTGTATCAAGCTAAATGCTTGCTTGCTTTGATATTTAGTATTCTCACGTTTTCCTCCCACATTTGTACGATCACATGGAATACAGGATTGGTCCTGGTCAGTGGTTTGGGATTGGATGAATAATGGATTGTGATGTATAGTTATGCATGGTTTCTGCTAGTCCACTTATGTGGGTTTCTCTATCAGCATATTAATGCCCCTCCATGCACCATCTGTCTTTCAGAAGGAGCTTTTTCTTTGTACATTTAGTTGTGCCATTGTTGGTGGCGCTATAACAGGCGCTATAACACACAGACGGGCCTATTCTTGTTTCTCCTTCCTTAGTTTACATCATTACCAGCACGTCCGTGCTCAAAGACATCACTGTGATGCCGTTTCTTCCCTTTTGCAATCATGCGTCGTTTGTTTTTGCCATCGACTTAAGAGTTATATATTCTAAAATAGCTGGGCTGTGTTGAAAGCCTGAGATGGTGGGGTATAGGTCAGGACCACAAGAGGGGACTTGATGAATTGTGTGGCGAGAAAGTGCCACAATGCACAGGTTGATTGAGAAAGTGGTCCGTCAGAGAGAGTGCGTGTGTGTGTGTTGCGTGGCATATAGTCAGTGCTTGTATCCCCACACATCTTTTCACTTTTGTAGTTATTCCGTTCACAGCCCCCGAGGTTCCGCATTGCCTCAGGGCCTCGTGCTCCTCGGCTGAACATCAAACCCTGCAATATGTATGCTATTAAAGTCACTGCCCCTCACACAGTCATCCTTTCATAGGATCTGTATACGCAGTGCTGCAGACTCAAAAGTGTAACACGATCGATTGATATCATACATGTCAGTGGAGTGTTTTGTGTGTGTGTGTGTGTGTGTGTGTGTGTGTGTGTGTAGCCTACCACATGAGTGTTTTTGTAAATTGTGGGTGCCATGTGCCCGCACTCGGCCATGCACGCACATGCACTATATATCTCAACGAGTGGCTGTGCGAAGATCAAGAATCCACACCAGCACAGTTGATCTCCACTTTGACTCTTCTACTCCGTTCTATATTCCGTTTCATGCTATCCGTCCTCCTCGTATAAGATCTAAGCTGTTGGATTTGGAATTGTGTGTCTGTGAAAGTGAGGGTGACACACATCCCCGTGGGTGGCCCTGCTTATATACCCAGTGTGTGTGTTTCTATAAGACATATAAACGTACAAGCAGAAAACTGAATTTACGCCGCTTTGTCAGCTTGCCCAACCTGGCAGGGGTTACTTTGTATAGCAGAGCGGCTCATCAGAACTTCTGCTTGAAGACCAACAAAGCCTAATAGAGCACCGAAGTCCTGACGTCACTCGCTCATCCCCTGGTTCTCTATGGAGAATAACATGGGGTCATCTTAAAATGGTCTCATATAAGCATTGTGGTCCAAAAATAAACAAGCTCATATATGATACAGTCTGTTTCTAGTGAAAATGTAACTAATTCAGTAGCAGTAACAATAGTGTTTTCTATTTGATTCTTCATATCCATATGAGTGAAACGGCCGGGATGACAAGTTTATTTTTCAAACACAGTTCTTATATGAGGCGTCAGACTTCAGTGTTCTATATCTCTGCTTTAGGATATTAGCGTTTGGCTTTAGTGTCCCTTCCCACACACTCCGTTAGATTAGCGAGTGTGTCAAAGGAAAAATCACACCCGTGTGAAGTGAGTGGCGCTCTATTATATCGCCATACATCATCTAATTCCTTCCGGCCAATCACAAGTTGCTTCCTCACTTTTGTCTACAATGTTTGTGTTACGCAATGTTTGTGATTACACAAACACTCAAAAATGTCCATTAATTTATTGTCAATGGCATTTAATGTTTATGTTAGGACGAAGTTTGTGTTAGCACATACACCAAAACATCACACTGTCCAAATATGGAGATGAGTGATGTCATACTAATGGTGTCATCGCCTGTGAATAGCAGATGCACTGGTTTAGTGGTGAATTTAACAGCAGTTACTTCCTCACTGCATGTAGGGGTTTAGAGTTCAACTCTCACTGTCAACAAAGATGTTCTGTGTCTTTTTCATGCGTCTTCTTCATCTGCATATTATTCTCCTCAAAGTCAGCACCTTTTCCTTCATTTTGATCTCATAAGCATCTTGTATGCTTGGTCCCTATTGCCACTGACTCCCATGATTTAATTGGCTGAGCAAAGTACATTTTGAGGATAAAAGTGAGGGCAGAAAAGTGAGGACGCCAAGAGTGATTGGCCGGAATGTGTGATGATTTGATTGGCTGAGCTGAGATGATGTAATTGTAAGGTGATAATAGCGCCCCTCACTTCACACAAGTGTGAAGTTTATTTTAATTATTATTTTAATGATTCTAGTGGGCTCGCTGTGTGCGTGTCCGTGCTATTTATTTGCTGTTGGTAGTCATTTAGGGTTGGGACTCGAAAAATGTTTGTCGACTACCTTTTTTCACTGACTAAATGGAAACTAAATGAAAACTAAGCTATGATGACTAAAACTAAATATACTGACAATTTTGTCAACAAATAAAAACTAGACTAAACTGTTAGAAAGGGACTAGTGTGGACAAGAGATCCAGTGTAAGTCATTTTACAATTAGTCGCATGCTGAAAATAGACTATCTACAAGCTCACAACGCGTCGCACTGGAAAGCATTTGATGAGATTTATAGCCTCTCAGACCCCAAACTTAGAATATTTAGTTGTCGGATAGTTGTCGTTGGACTCTGTGTGTTCTGAAGCCTTTTGAGTTGCTGCGACATGCTTGCGGTTAAGTTTAGGGGAGTGTATGAGGAGGCTTGTCGTTTTTAGTAGGCAGTAGACCAAAACGACAGGATTAAGGTTGGCGAACATGCGTTAATAGTAGGACCGCGCTGCGACATGCTTGCGGTTATGTTTAGGGGAGGGTGTGAGGAGGCTTGTCATTTTCAGTAGGCTCCCAGTAGACCTGACTAGACCGATAATATCGGTTAACGTGTCATCAACGCCAATCGCAGCCAGTAGGCTCCAGACAAGCCGATCGGCTAGATAAGATCGGCATAATAAGTAACCTACTGGGAATTATCGGTTGATTTTCGGTCGAAACGGCTGACATCACAGTCCACAGGAAACTCAGAGCACTTGTTTGAGCCAGAAAACCCCAGACCACAGAAAATCTACTGAATGTTAAAAAGTTCAAAGTTCAGGGTTCTTTGGGTGCATGAGCTCAGAAAACAAAACTATAAAGTAAAAGTCAGGAATTAAAAATGTACTTGAGTAAAACTATTGGTATCAAAATGTACTTAAAGTACCAAAAGTAGAAAGTACTCATTATGCAGAATGTCCCATTTCAAGTTAAAATAAATACTTTCTCTTAGACTTGAATATCATTGTTGTTCCACAACAATAGAGCTTGCAGTTGTCCTGCAGATTGATGAATACACAGTGCACACTGTCACACTTGTGTGGGTATGGAAACCGGGAAAATGGGAAAAATATATCGAAATAACCTCCAGGCTGTCCTTCATGCAGAGATGCTGTTCGTCTTTATTCACCAAAAACAAAAGTATTTACCGGGATACTGGACAGGTGGCCCTAGCTCCTTCCACCTCCACAGCCCTACTGTGACTGCCAGGCAGTGGGAGGCCTCCCTACATATAAAGGCTAAGCCCCTCCCACTGGAACACACCACCCTGATTTGATTCCACAATTACACCAGTACTTCATAATGTCCAGGGACATCACATATTATTATACATCACTTATTATTCAATCAATTAACCATATCATATAAACAATGAGAAAGCAGGGTACTCTAAACAAACCCTCATACTGTTGGTATGTTACCCACACCCCACAGCTGATAGTTACTCCCTACCATGGAGACAACAATCAATTAACAATCAAGCATCAACCAATATACATACACAGCCCATAATAATATAATTCTCTGCAACCTACACAATAAATAATAATTCAAACTTTAGCCATTCAGTCTCAGTGGCAGGCTGAACTGCCACACACACACACACACACACACACACACACACGGTTCTCAACCCTAATAAGGATTTCTCAGGCTTGTAGAGCCGTAGAACCGCCTCACTGCTCTGGAGGCAGGCTGCAGCTGAAGCGCTTCAAGTTTGTTTGGTTGTTGTGATGTGCGGCCGCGCTCTCTGCAGTTGTGGGCCAATTAAAACACATGCGGCATGGGGGGTGGGCGCCCGGGGAGATGATTCGATTTGGAGACAGCGGGGGTGGGAGAGCATGACTTCAGAACACTGTTCCAAAGCACGGTCAGATAGGTTTAAGTTTTTGACACCAAATGTTCAGTATTATATAGAACAAGAAGAGTGCTTTACTTTAGAGGCCCTGGACAGAAATCATAGTGCTTTGTGGCAGTGATAGTATCCAGAAGCTGTGTATTACAGCAGTGGTGTTCAACCCTTTTCACACACCAAAGGTCCATCATTTGAGCCACGGAGTCGGACCATGCACCATTTGATGAGATTTAGCCTCTCGGACCCCCAAACTTAGATTATTTTGTTGTCGTTGGACAATTCCATGCTGTATTGATGTTGGTTGGTACTACAGGGGAGGCAAAGGTTGATCGAAATAATAATTATTCTACTTTATCTAACTGTGTAGAGTCTGTAGACTTATTTTAACTAACAAGAAAGCAAATAGTTTAATTAGATCTGATCAATAATAATTATATATGAGATCTATAAGGGTCCATTTGGTTACAAACTCTTCCATCATTTAGCTGGGGACCACCTGGAACCACTGGTGGTCCCTGAAAACCACTGTATACTGGCTAAACTCGCTTTATATCCGAACCAGGATAATCAGTATCTCAAGTCGTCGTACCAGATTGCAGGATTATTGGGATGTCACAATGGGGGATCCGTAAAGCAAAGGCAACTCTTGTTTTAATGAGCGCTGCATCGTTTTACACTAGTGTGTAGTGTAGTGTTCTAGAGAGAGAGAGAGAGAGAGAGAGAGAGAGAGAGAGAGAGAGAGAGAGAGAGAAAGAGATAGGGTAGAGGTACAGTAGAGTGAGAGCAGACGGAAGATATGGAAAACAGGTTAAATAGAATAACTAAAGCAAATACACAGATAGTGTATGTGAAGAAGAAGAAGAAGAAGAAAGCACACCTGTTATGCATGATACATTAGGATGTTAGCGTCATAATTATGCACGTGTACAACAGTTCTACATTTAAACATTAGCCTCATACAATGCCAGTGAAGAAACAAATAGCAGGCACAATGTTTCGTGCCGTTTCAAGGCCAGTTTGTGCATTATTCGACAGTGAACTAAACACAACGACGCACGCACACAGGCAGATGGTAATCATGCCTTGTTCAACTGGTGGAACAGACTGTTCTGGAAGGGCTGCAGCATCCAGTCCTATACAAAGCCTTTTCGGTTTATGCAGGGCAGGGCCATGGCCCACGTATGCTGTATGGCTGGAACAGTGATTTTACCATGGGTGTTCTGTTCATTTTACATCCACCTCAGACATGATTTGTCTTGGATATTTTGCTGTTTTTGGTGACAGTTGACAAAATGTATCTCTCTGCATTAATTCATTGCCACCGGGTTATCAGTCACCCAGAGAGTGATATAGAGGTTTGTGTCTTCTTTCTTTTTGGTACAAAACGGTACATTGCTGGAAAACTACAAATTCTAGTAGAAAAAAACAAAACGTTCTAGTTTTGAAGTATGCAGCCTTATGCTGGAAGACAAATGCACCTGGCTGCCTGGAGTACATTTTCATGTCACTTCTGAAGTCTATAGTAATTTGTGATTTATAATTGTTTTCTGTATTAAGAAAGTGCGACAACGCAAGCGAAGTTACGTGAGTGCAGTCCCGTGAATTTGTTGCGCGCCTGCTCATTACGTGCACACGCCCGCGACTCACCAGACATTTCTTTTACACTTGCGTTGTTGCGCACCTCTTCAACAGACCTGTAGCAGACCTGTCGTTGATCCAGGCAACAACGCCTGCGTTCCTCGCTTCACGTTTGCAAGGCCCTTAATGCGTATCTCTGTGTATTTCATGTTCTGTCAAAGTGTATTGCTGTAAATGTTCCCATTGTTTACAGGGCATCTAATCATTTAAAAAAAATGACTTGGTCTGCATGGAATTCCGGCAAATAAAGGTTCACTCAATCATAAGCAATCACTGTCTCCAAAATGATCAATACCAATGATTAGAGAATCTAACTTTGAAAAAGAAGGACATTGAACAACGAGCATACTGTAATTATAGTATGAAGACCCAACATCGGTCTTCATATGTCGCCATTCATCAGTTAGTATCAGCAAAGCATTTCAAGTTAAAGGGCCTCTCCATCATAAAGTACCGGGCCAAATTTCTGGTCCAGTACATCCATGTGTGTGTATGTGTGTACTGTATGTGCGTGTGTACGTGCGTGCGTGCATGCGCGTGTCTGTGTGTTCACTGAGTGTTCACTGAGTGTTCACTGAGTGTTCACTGACAAATACAGCTGAATGGTTTCATTTTAAGGGGGACAAGCTAAATATTCTTTTACCTATCTGTATTTAATCCTTCGCACATGCATGGCTAGGTACTGTAGGTGAGTAGGTACGAATCCCATCAGCAGGAGGAGGATGTGGTGAATTTGGAGCATCGAGGGAGGAGAAAGAATGTGCCAACATGCAGACACAAAGCTCAGAAGCTCAGAAAATGGCACTCTCCCAAGCTACTGTGCCATGGGAGAGCTACATAATGCATATGCAGTGCTCTCTTATGTTAATCATGACCATAATTAAATAAAAATAAATAACACGGTTGGAGTATTAAGGTGGTGGGCGATTAACCACTTAAGCTGTATCCGCGTGGAATAGTAGGAGAGTGACGATACTAGCGTTGACTCCCATTGTAAAAATGGAATGCGGAATTCTGCGCGTGTGTGTGTGTGTGCATGCACGTGCGTATAATTCGAGAAACGTAGCGAATGGGGTACTGTGTGACTTGTTAATCCTTGAGATAACAATCGTTCTTTCGTGAACTTGCACAATGGAATATTATGTGCGTGGTGGATGACTGACAACACAATATGCTGTGGTACAAAATGTGACGTTCCTTGCTCTTTTAATCTCCATTAACCTCAGTGTGTCTTCAATAACTGGCGGAGGCTGCAGCATGAGACTTGGAAACACGAAGGGCAGAAGAAAGGATGCTCGGTGTTGCCTGGCAACTTCTCTCCAGAGCTGGAGGACAGGACTGCGTGTGTGTGTGTGTGTGTGTGTGTGTGTGTGTGTGTGTGGACTTGTCCATGCACACTCTTGGCTTGTTAATGGCAGAAGTGTGCATATATCCATTTGTGTTTGCATGTGTGTTTGTGTTTGTGCATATAGCGGATGACAGAGCACAGGGCCACGCATGAGGTGTCGTCATATCAAAACGTGATTGTGGTGTAGTCTAAAGAATGTGCTCGGCATTTAATTACATACTTGACATGACTATGCCAAGGATACCTCTGTGTATTTGCTACTATGACTGGTGGCCTTCTGTTGGCATTGTTTCTTTATTGTCAATGTACTGTGTGATCTGTATATGTTTTCTGTATCCTGATGACTGCTTGGCACAAAACAAATTTCCGAAAGGACAAAAAAACTATCTATCTATTTGATTTTCGAGGAAAACATTGGATTGGATGGCATGTACTCCATTCATTCTGTACTTCACGACTTAATTGTTATTAAATATGCGTGTAAATCGCCATGTAAGTTATGGATGACTGGGAAAGTGAGCCGCAGACTTTCACACACAGTCTTGACTCTTGAGTCATTAAAGAACCTGCCAAACTTCATGTAACTTTTGTGACTGACGGCCTAGCATTTGCGAATTGAAAGCTCCATGGCAGACTGTCACTCCCAGTGAAATGTATAGCTCAGGATTTCATTAGCTGGGGATACATGGACATGTGTATTCTTTTCATGGTTGAATGCTTAAAGATTAAAGGTTTTTGTTCAACTGTTTATTATGTGATCCGGCCTGGTGTCTATATACACGCCAACATTTCTTTATTGTAACACTGTGACCCGATGTCTCTCAAATATCGCAATTTATGCATTCCATTTGTTGTTTTTCTTTTGCATGTGTCCCATCAAAAATGCATATCTCTGCTGTTGGGAGGAAACCTCATAACTCTAAAATGTTCATTTTTCAGGAAATGAAAAATACATGTTTTCATGTGTTCATCAAAGTTGATGTTGTGACTTTAGATATTGTCAATTACTTGCATGAGAAGGAGTGAGGTGGTGGAGTTAGCTGTTTTAGCAGACAGTTTGAGGGTCCAGTGAAGTTAAAAGGTTTTGTCCAATGCGTTTACTACTTTCCATTGTTTCAATATTTCGAAACACACAGACGTAAAGGGTGTTCAATAGCACTGATTTATGGAATAATATCCAGAACCTCAAAAATGGAGTTATGAGGTTTCCTCCTGACAGCAACGAATTATACAGTATACACAATCTGTTCAGGGCAGTATTTGGCTTTGTTATGTTGCTCTAATCGCAGCTGCAGCATGATGCGACGGCCCCTGGGGCCTTTGCCATTCCGCATACTATTAACCGCTCTCTGTTGCAGTGCTGACTGGAGGGTGGAGCTGGAAGTAATCACAGGAAGGGGAGACACCGTCAGGGTCTGCCCCACGAAGGAAGGGGCTGGAAGGAGGCTTGTGATTGGGCGAGACAAGCTGCTCACAAGGCTGTTGTACATCTTTACGTTGTTCGGTTTATGTACTGAGTTACACCAAGGCACAAAACACAAAATGGATAAAGAGTTTTTTTAACACATGAAGTGTGAACATCTGAGATTTGTTCGAAACCACCAAACTAGCGCCGTAGTTTCAGAGAAAAGAGCGTGCAAAGGCCGCCACGGCCAATACAGAAACTAATGGCTATGGAGAAACAGAAGCAGTGCTATTGCGAGGCCTTGGCAAGCGTCCGTAGCAAAAGCTCTTCCAAAAATTAAACACAGCGAGGCTTTCCTATAGCGATATCAAACGCTTTAAGACGAGCCTGCTCGTCATGTGCGCCCCGCGTAATTAATTCATAGGACAAGTATAGCTGTCAATAGCAACACAATTGTGTTCATGTTGGGCTGTGTTATGATCCTTTCGCTATGCAGGGCGTTACAAATCAGGGCGTACAAATCCCATGTAATGACCAAGCCATCTGCTAAAAACATGCCGCCCGAGACTGCATTGGGTGGGTGTGCATGTGAAAGGTGCATGCGGACATTCAAGACTAAACGTGTCATGTGCATGAGCCACATACCAAATCCCACAATGAGCAGAGGGAACAGGGAACATTGATGGTCCTGGAAAAGCAGGGCACAGAGTGTATCTGCTTTTAGATGTTGGTGCGGAAAGATGTCCTCTCCCTATGTGTGCGAGCGTGTGTGTGTGTGTGTGTGTGTGTGTGAGAGTGAGTGAGTGAGTGTGTGTGCGCGTGTGTGTGCGTGCATGCATGTGTGTGGGAAGAGGGGAGGGGGTGGGCGACAACCTCTAAACACAAGTATTTTTTCTTCCTTTGTGTCCCCCCCCTGCCCCCCCCCCCCCTAACACACACACACACACGGTTATACAGTACTGTATATATTCAAACATATGCAGCCTTGCTAAAGCCATGCTGTTTGTAACACAGTTAGCTGTTCATTATTTATGTCCATCCCCAGGCTATTAGCTGTCAGCCATGCAGCCAGGAGCTCCTAATAGTGAGGCACAGTGTTGCCAAACACAGCTCTGTTTAGCATAAATGCAACCACAACCTCCATCTCTCTCTCACACATGTACGTGCAGGTGCATGCACGCACACACACACATGACACACACACTCTGTTTTTGAGCATTGCCTCCGCTCCATTACGCAGCTATGCATGTATGCATGTATGCATACATGCATGTATGCATGTATGCATGCATGCATGCATGTATGTATGTATGTATGTATGGGGAAGGAGTGGGGAGTTTCTTCATCTCTGCACTGTGACTCTACCGAAGAACAGGTGTGAATGCGACCTTATAGTCAACCAAAACTAGACTAAAAGAAAAACATTTCAGATGGCTAAAATGATGACTAAAACTAAACAGTATTTTATTCAAAAGAGTTTGACTAAAACGAAATAAACAATTGCTGTCAAAACCATTATTATACTGTATACTGTTTGTCTTTCTGCTGGACTACAGGTGCAGAAAAAAGGGAGCATGTACAATCGTCAAAGCAGTCCATGGTTTGTTGCGAATATTTGACGATGGGATTCTCAGATTGCTGACAGAGTAGTCGAAGTCAACATCCAAGAATCTGTATTCATGAATGCGTTGGTGTCTTGTTGGCATGAGTGGGGGTTGGCATCAATATTATTTATGGAAAGGTTCAGACATGCACCATTTTTTATTATTGATCATTGACTCTATCTATAGCTTGTTTTATCGTTTAATCATCATTTAGCCAAGCAGGTTAAAGAGCGACAGATTGTCCTTCAAAGTGTTGGTCATGCAGGAAGAACACAAGGAGTGGGGCTGGGATGGAGGAGAGGGGAAATAAGAAGAACACCAAAATATATATATATATATTACCTAAAATAATGCCAGAGAGGGGGGGGGGGGGTAGAGGTAGTGGTTGTATTTATGCTAAACAGAGCTGTGCTTGGTTACACTGCGTCTCACTATTAGGACTACAGCAATAGATACAGAGGGTGTGTGTACGCGTGCGTGCGGCCGTGCGTGCGTGCGACCGTGCGTGTGTGCGTGGGTGGACTCGGCTGGCTGACAGCTAATACCCTGCGGTTGGACATGAATATCAAACAGTTAATGCAGAACTGCAGCTCGTCTCATATGCGGTGTTTGTGTGTTTGAGACAGACAGATAGACAGGCAGATATATTACTGTTTGTCTGTGCTAGTCTATGTCTAGGTGATTGTTGTACTTTTTCTGTTTTGTATGTGTCTATGGAGTTAACATTACTCTAATAGACCCCCAGGTGTGGTTAGAATATTGAAATAAGTCTTCCCTGTCCCTTAACCACTTAAACCTCAGCATACATTTCTGTGAGAAAGCTTTGGAGAAAATAGCACATCTACGTACTCACAACACGCCACGTTGCGAAATGTTGTGAGCTTGTTCTATTGTAGATTTCTTGTTTTCCGTTTTCTGTTTCCAAGCGTACCAGGGTACGGAACAACCAGTGTTCTGCACTCCGGTACGGGTAGTGGGTACTCAGCGTTCGAACTAATCACAACACCTGGCAAATGGTCCTGGGTGCACTGCGGACCCAGGACCTGAATCCACCCTGAAAAGACCTGTCCTGTACTGTACCGTGCTTCAGTCTCTTCATTCCTCCCCAGACCACAGGAGTGACCCTCTTTCTGTTCGATTCCGTTTGATTTGTTAGCCTCATTGAGCAGCTTGTTTCCCTGCCTGTTTATGTTGGAAATTACCTTGCTTTACTTAAAATGTTCACTAGGTTAGTAAAAGCACCTTTTTTTGCATACCCTCCGTGTGGTTTCTCCTTCAATAACTGTACACCGATATGCTTCCCGGCTGCAGCTATTGTTTTGTGTTTTTCAATCCAATTTTGAGCCCATAATAGTATGTGTATGTGTACCTGTTCCACTTCTTTTTTTTTAACAAACTGGCCTCCTGCAGACGGCTCTACCCTGGGGGCACGCTGACTGACGAAACAAACAACCCCGTTTCATGAACCACAACAGCTAAATGACTTGTTTCACAAACAGAAGGAGGTGGGGCTGGGAAAAGGAGTTTGTGGTCTCTAGGGGATTGTGTGCGTGCGCGCTTGCATGCTTTTGTGCATACATGCATGCATATACGGTATACAAGTGAATGTTTGTGTGCGTGTGTGTGTGTGTGTGTGTGTGTGGATTGAAGTACTGGTGGTGCTGTTGGAGAGGAGTGGAGGCTTGTTAAGTTTGTGACTTTCCAGTGGAGAGACAAGGAGAGACAGTAAAAAATAAATACAAAAAGCTGTGCTGTTGGGTATAGTAGATGCGAGAGATGGAATAAAGCTCTGAGGCATAATAAATGAGGGGACAGGATGTGTTCGGACTTTGGCCACTCGCAGGCAACATTCAAGACACGCTACGTGTCACAGATGCGTTGTTTTGCCATTGCAGCCGTTGGTGGATAGTGGACATAAAAATAATAACATTTCTATTCCTCAATTAGACATTTCTATTCTGCCCCTCACATAGCATATCTATGCTTTGCCATCTGGTTGATTCAGTAGCACATAATAGGACTATGATGATAATATCTATAATAGAACTACTATGCAAATAAAATAAACTTAACAGAAATGCATTTAAATGAACTATTATTGGACAAACAGGACAATAGACCAACCAACCAACAATACAACTGGACAATTCACCAACCAACCAACCAACCAATACAACTGGACCAACCAACCAACCAAGGGGCTTTGATTTGATTGTGAAGGCATGAATTATAACCAATAAGGAACCAATAAATAAATGTTTACCTTATCAAAGTATCCTCCTCCTAACAAAGCCAACTACTGCAAACTATTTTGAAATTAAACCAGAAATATAAATAAAAATTGGTCAGCATTGGAGGCAACTCATAATAAATTAAACTGTAAACACATTTCTCCACCATAGCAGCACAGCCAGGATATACAACTTTTAGGTGTTTTTAGGTGTTTATGTTGTCCATTACAAGTCTGAAAGTCTCTCAGTTGTACTGTGTGGTAAAGACTAGTTACAATCACACACAAATCGGGACATCTGGTCACCCTAGGTGCATTCTGTTGCACTTCTCATTCCCACATTAATTTTTTCCAGGGACCCATTCCGACACTCCAGGTCCCCTGCACTCACTTATGACAAAAGAAATCCAAGCACACATTTTCCCCTTTCTGAAAATGGTCTCGCAGTCCATTTGCGCTCACAGCTGTGTGTCAGATCCATTTCGAGGCCATCATTGCCATCAGTATACTGCCCTGAGAGCTTTTCCTCGCTGGTCATGCACAGTGGTATGGTATGAGTGATGTGTGGACAGTCCTTCTGAACCAGAAACTATCCAGACTGTTAATGTCCCTGGATCATGGACGCACTGTAAGCATCATGGGTCAAGAAGGAACTGTATGCAGACAGTGTGATCAGATTTCACAGAGTAATCAAACTCAATTTCAGTGTCGTCGAGAATACAATATCATGTATTTGGGCCACAGAAGTCAAAAGCAGATCTACCAAGTTCAAAGCTAACTTTTGGTATTTTGAATTTGGGGAAACCACTTGACCGGGTGTGGTAGGGCTCAGAGTCCCACTTCAGAAAAGATGAGATGTATTTAGGACAATCTCCAAGCATCCATGGCTTTATAAAAGAACAGGTGCCAATGCAGTTTACAAAGAGACGAATGTTAGGAATGTCAGGTATTATGGTAAAGGCGGATACAGGTTAACAATAATGAATGACAGAATTAGAAAAATGTACAGTACGTGTACACATAATGAATACATATTTAGCCTATAGCTACTCTCATAAATAATCATGTTGTTACGTAAAGTGTAAAGGTATATGTCTGACCCATGTGACACAATATAGGGTTAATTTTAACCATATGAACGCTAGCGTTCCTATTCTATAAAATTGATTGTCAGCTTGTAGATCGTCATATTTTTAGAATGCTTGACAATTACTATGTGTATTGTGGCGAGCTTGTAAATGCACATTACATGACCGGTCCAAATATGCTAGTTCGAGTTTCCAAACTGAAATTGCCCTGCTCATTATCCCATTCTGACCGGGCACCCATTTTGGTGTTAGCATCATGTTATGCTTTACCTATTGAAAAATAGCAGATCTACAAGCTCATATCGCGCCACCGAGTGGCGCGATACGAGCTTGTAGGTCTGCTATTTTTGAAAAATTCGAAGAACGACTGACATTTTTAGAATCTGATCTCAGGTCAGAATGGGTTCATCAGACCAGTGTGTGTCCAGTGGAAACCTCGTATGAATCTGATCTCAGGTCAGAATGGGTTATGCATGTGGGATGACATTTGGACCAGTGTTGATTTTGACATCAAATTTAGATTTTAGTTTTGGCCGTAGTCTCTTGAAAAGTTTTAATTTAGCTTCAGTCACATTTTAGTCACCTGGAATGTTTTAGTGTTAGTCTTTATTCTTTAGTCTAGTTTTAGTCGACTAAATATAAGATTTTAGTCGACTAAATCTACAGTTGATTTAGTTCTAAAGCCTAATGCCGTCGTAATGGCTGATTTTACGCTTGCTGAAAATAGCCGATCTACAAGTTCACAACGCGTCGCAGCAGCTTTTAGATCGGCTATTTTCAGCATGCAACCAAGTGTAAAATGACTTATACTCAGAGGTGGGGACTTGGACTCGAGACTCGAGACTCGACTTGGACTTGCAACATAGGGACTTTGTCCCACCTCTGCTTATACTGGATCTGTTGTACACTAGTCCCTTCCCAACATTTTAGTCTAGTTTTTATATTTGTTTGTCAAAATTGTCAGTATATTTAGTCTTAGTTTTAGTCACCATAGTTTAGTTGTCATTTAGTTTCCGTCAGTGAAAAAAAGGTAGTCGACGGACATTTTTCGTCTTAATTTTAGTCGACGAAATCAACACTGATTTGGACTCGGTGGGACATGACGTATGAATAACTGAGACCTGAATAATGTTCCACCTGAGAGGTCCACAGTAGCCGCATCACGGCTAGAGGCATATCACAAGCTGATGGAATCATTTGTTCCCATTTAAACAGCTAGAAATGTGCGACAATAATCATTCTAATTTGGATCGAGACTTATCATGTTTAAGGATCTCAATTTAAAGAGGGCATTATTATTATTATTCGCCATTAGATTCCCATAGCACACAACCACTCTCTCATCTCCCTCCATCTCTCTCAATTTCCCTCTCTCATCTCCCTCTCTTCATCTCCCTCCCTCCATCTCCCTCTCTCTCATCTCACTCTCTTCATCTCACTCTCTTCATCTCACTCTCCATCTCTCCCTCTCCCTCTCTCTCTCTCTCTCTCCCCCCTCCCCCCGGGTGGTGACAGTCTACACATCGTTTGACCAAATAGCAGATTTTTTGTGAAACAGAGTGATCAGCTGAATCAACACAGGCCAACATTCCCTGCAGTCGAAGTCCGCGCCAATGTTGATTGGCTTCAGTCTGTTTCGTACTAAGCAGAACCCAGAAGCTGTTTCTACCTAGTGTCCTCCTCCCTGGTGGGTGAGGGTATAGCCTCCACTACCACGCTGGAGTCTGTAATTAACCCATCAGAGATGGGCACGTTTTCATTGTTCTTTGCTCATTTTAACTGTCCGATGGCAGAGGTTTGTTGAGATCTGGCCAATCAGACCAGACCCCAAAGCCCTTGTGAGTCCAGTTTCCCACAGTCTTTCCTCCTGAAACCTAGAAGGTTATTCTGGTCTGCGGCGGTCAGGGGGACCTTCCTCCTGCACAAGTCCAGTAGGGTAGATGCCCTGGCCATTTCTCTGACCGTGCCATCATCAATATTGAGCATGTGTAGTAGGTGGGTTAGCCTTGTTGCTGCATAAACTAATTGAATTGCATTTTATAGCGCTTTTCCAAGTGCTCAAAGCGCTTTACAATGTTTCATTCATTCACACATTGGGAGGTGAAGCGGCGAACAGTCGACGCCAGCGTCCTCACTTCCCACATTCACACACCAATGGTGGCAAGCTGGTGACCAACTCATTGGAGGCAATGTAGGTTTCAGTGTCTTGCCCAAGGACACTTCGACATGTGGACAGGAGGAGCCAGGATTCGAATCGCCGACCCATGGATCATTGGACGACCTGCTCTACAAATCCGTTCTACATGTGGGACCCACTGTCCCCCTTCGCCATATGAAAGGAAGAGTATGTCTCGTGTGGAGTGTGAGTTTAGGCCAACCCATTTTCTGGCCAGCTGGACAGTTCCATTTGTCTGTCTTTGTGGGATGTGTATATTGGCAAAGAGGTGTTGTATATTTGCCAGGGCCACTTCTCTCCCTCACACACACACACACACACACACACACACACACACACACACACACACACACACACACACACACACACACACACACACACACACACACACACACACACACACACACACACACACACACACAACTACAAGGTGCACAATTTTTGATAGCTTACTACTGCATGCGTGCATGCGCGCACACACGCACGCATACAACTCTTATTTGATTGGCCTGTAGCCGGTCTCAACAGTCTCAAATCATTACATTCTCCCAGGCTTATGTCCACTATATTGTGCTGCAAGTAACTTACTTTGTCTTCCACCTCCACAGCTCAGGATTAGCTTCTCCACCACTCTGACCTGACTCAGATATAAGGTAGGGAAATAAATTGCCCTGTGGCGACCATTGTGTAAGTGGGTGCGCGCGCGCGCGCGTGTGTGTGTATGCACATGTGTAAAGTGCCTACTACCCACGTCCAAATGACTTGGATGCTGTAATGATAATGGGAGAAATGTCCAATACTCAACTATGCTGGTGAATCTGAGATGGACAGAATAATACTGTACAATAAATAAAATAGGAAAAAAAAAAAACGTAAATGGTAAATGGTGCATTTGTATAGCGCCTTTATCCAAGGCGCTTTACATAGATTGTGCATCTGTGCATCAATTCACCTATTCATACACCGATGGCGGCGGAAACCATGCAAGGCACTAGCCTATCAGGAGCCATTTGAGGTTCAGAGTTCAAGGACACTTCGACACAAACTCTGGGGGAGCCCGGGTTTGAACTGGCAACCTTGCGGTTGCCATCCAGCCACTCTACCCCTGAGCCACCGCCGCCCCCAACAACATGGTGAAACAAACATTCTCATTTACATTATTTCTGAAAAATAAGACCTATCAATCAATCAATAAGAACTATCAATTATTTAGCCTGGTTTTGGCTCCACTACTGCACATAAACACTCCTCTTGTACTCTCTAAAGTTTGTTCGATCAAGTACTCAAACACATTGAGCACATCTGCGCCAACCTACTACAGTTATTCTGAGAGCAACACACACAAACGCACGCAAGCATTGCACACCCATCTCCCCCAAATATCAACAAAAACAACACATTTGCATTAATTTAGCCATAACCCGATGCCAGACTGATGTGTGTTCACAGTACAGCATCTGGTATTTTCTACATTCCTTCTCCCATTACTAATTAGCTGGTGGTGCTGACACATAATTATCGTGGATTACAGATGGGCCAAAGTTGCCCGTCTGTCACTATTTCACTCTCACGGCTTCCTGCACTTGTCGCACTTCCTGGTCCTGACAGTTTGCCACCACCAAATAGCTTTTTTAGTTAATACTTAACTTCACCCAGCAAATAAAAAATGTTGAGTGTGCTACATCAACATTACTGTAATTAGTCAATTTTGGGGCCTTTTTTTGTCAAGTTAGTTCCCAGAACTCAGGCTTTAGTTTAGACATACTGTACTATTGGTCCGACTGTCATTAGACCGACAACCTACCTCAAACCTAACCAAACCTTGCATGTTCTCCCCGTGTCCCCTAGTGTAGGTAACGTCACAAAAACATGCAGTAATCCTTGTCTCTATACTACCTTCCCCTGGCCAGCCGGGGCACCTGATGGAGGGGAAAGGAACTGGTCGGGGTAACGTGCTGTTGCTTCCACGCACTGCGTCTGGCCAGAGAAACTCTCCCCTGTCAGGTGAAAAGAAGCAGCTTGGACACCTCATGCATAGAAGGAAGTAGCACATGTTCGAGTGCATTTCCGACTGTTGTTTCCGCATGTCGGTCCGTTGGTGTGTTTAATCTGCGTATGCGTCCCGTAAAGACACTTTAAAACCTCGACAGCTGCTCTGTCAGAACAAAAGGTCACATCAAAATGTAACAAATATGTTCTCCCTAAGACAAGTGCTGTGGACCTGTCCCCGAATTTGTTGCTAGTTGAAATTGAGGAAAAGGATCCTGTGTGTGTGTGTGTGTGTGTGTGTGTGTGTGTGGTGTGTGTGGTGTGTGGTGTGTGGTGTGTGTCTGTGTCCAGCAGTCTCCAGTCTACCAGCGGCACTGTACAATCTGTAGCTATGGATCAATCTGTAAAACACACTGTTGTGTGAACAGAACACTGAATAAGTCACATTACATTTTGTAGTACCATAGTTGCCATTTAACGTTCAGTTTTGACCATAATCTTAATAACAAACCAGAGTTAATCAATGCCACGGGATGCCTTTCCGTTCACCCAAAGTATAATATAAGTACAATAAGCCGCGATGCATATTATAAAATGGCTTCTGTGGTAGCCTAGCGGCCTAATCCTAAATCCTTCTCTAACTTTAACAAGATGAGTGGCCTCATTCTAGACTCATTCTAGACTAATCCTCTGATACAAATGGATTCACATATAGGACACATTTACATACTCTTCCCCCCCCCCCTCTCTCATAAATTGGACGGGTTACGACCACCACTGTAGGGCTTTTCTAATGTCACCCTCCACGGCACACAAAATGAAGTGGAAACTGAGCTACATTTCCTAACCATCTGCCCACTGTATAGTACCTGCAAGACATCAGAGACACATACTTCCCACAGATTACAATCACCCACAGAGATATTTTTAAAACATGACTAATGACAATAAAACTCCCATCTGCTGGCAAAAGTACAACGATGTGCAAATGACACAGCGGCAAGATTTGTGAGCTGCTGTGATAGGAGAAGGATATCAAAAGGAACACAACCACCCTAAAGAGTATCATTGTTTGTATTCCTGCACTATCTGCATCAAGTGATCTTGGTACATAGAAATTGATTATTTCAATTGTACACATACATGTTGTTTTGATTGTATTGTTCCACTTTTTGCTTTGGCAATTTGTAAATGTATGTTTTCTCATGACGATAAAGTTGAGACTGCGTGTGTGTGTGTGTGTGTGTGTGTGTGTGTGTGTGTGTGTGTGTGTGTGCGCGCACACACATCTATATGTAAATCCATGTATGTATGAGTATTTACATGAGCGTGCACATGCCCATTTTCCCAGCGTTTGATTTGGGCCTGGAGTTATAAATGAGTTGGTGCAGTGAAGGTACTTTTGGTTTCGTCCTTGACCGCGGTCGACTTGCCACAGCGCATCGTCAAAGGAAGGTCTTGAATGTTTATGCACTTGCCCAGCCCACGCACAGTCTGGACCCCTAGCCATGCAAATGTCCTGTCCTGCTGGTAATTGTTTATAATTTGCTTCATACAGTACGTGAAGATTACGGCTTAATCCTGCACACAAATAAACATGCGTTTGTGTGATGGGGCACGGTGATAATAGTCAGATGTCTTATGCGTGCTGCATATAAACAATTGTTTTTCGGAAACCATTCAAAGTAAACAATTGTTTACCATACATGAGCTATTCAAAATAAACACTTTTTGTGTACCTAAATGAGAGATGTGATCAATTATGCCATTTGTCCGTTGCCACTGTACTTGACTGGACATCCCTTTCAATCTTGGTAAATGATATATAGCGCCTTTATCCAAGGCGCTTTACATAGATTGTGCATTACATTCACCCATTCACACACACATTCATACACAGATGGCAGCGGAAACCATGCAAGGCACCAACCAGCACATCAGGAGCAACAAGGGGTTCAGTGTCTTGCTCAAGGACACTTCGACACTAACTCTGGGGGAGACCGGGTTTGAACTGGCAACCTTGCGGTTAGCATCCAGCCACTCTACCCCTGAGTCACCTCCGCCCAATGTGTAGGATGTAACACCATTCTCATAGTAGCCCACAGGGGTGAGGGGCTGCCAATTGATTTTTTTCCCTTCCTGACTTGACTTGACTTGACTTGAACTGAACTGACTGGGCCAAGGTCCAAGTGGCCAATGGACTGATTCAGGTTACAATTTAGGCAGTTCGCAGTTACATCTTACCCAGACTCTAGACTCTTTGCATGATTTTGACCTCTTTATTGATAATAAAACATAAATGTAAAATTACATACATTGTCACACCATTATCAAAAGGATAGCCACAAAACGATACAAGAACACTATAAATACCTGTGCACAGTGCACAGTAAACTAGCATCTATCAAAAGGTGACCCGACGGTGAGCAGGGGGTGAGATGGAGTCTGAAGAGGCTACACACGTTCAGACTACAGGGGGCATACACACGTTTACTGCATTTACTGTATTTTGCCAAATGAAGTCACAGCGGGGTTTCTAAAAATGCCTTCTAAATCCTGACGCCTCCTAAATCCTAAGTTCAGAAAAACTTAAAATACTGCATGTATTCCAAAATTACAAAAATGTTATGTTGCAATATACTGTACATAGCAAGACAAGAACCCAACAACGGGTTCCCGTCTTGAAGTGTTTGAAGGGTAAAAACCCCCAAAGGGATTCCCGTTGGGTTAATACGTCGACATCAGGCATGTACATTGTGTTGACATTTTTGAGGGGCGATAGGCCCTCCCATGTCCAGCTATTAGTGTGTGTGTAAACACAAGCATTAGATGGCATTGACAACTGTCGAGGTGCCAACTTGCGCCTTGCACACAAGTACGCCATACATGGCTTACTTGTGCGCAAGCAGAGCATGCAAGTACTGCTACTATCTAATGTCTATCACAACTGCTGTTCTATATCCTTTAGACATGTTATTGACCTTATACCAACCTTGAAACATACCTTAATTACATCACCATCAACAGCCAATAAGGGACCACCATTCTTACCCCGACATACATACATACATACATAGCCAGCCGATCACCAAACGTACCTTAGTTACATCAAACACAAACATTGCATAACGCAAACATTGAAGACAAAGGTGAGGACGCAAATTCTGATTGGCCGGAATGAGATGATGTATGATGAGGGACGATGTACGATACACTTCTGACAGGTGTGTACAGCAGGACTACTCCGTCCAATACCCCACACAACTCTGACTCCAAATGCCATGACATTTCCTAATTAAGTTTGTTTTGTGTGCGTGTGTGCAAGCGCGCGTGCGCCAATACAAGTTTATTTAATTTGTCCAGAAAGAAGCCAATTATCCAGGATAGTGGAAAGGTAGCGCTCGATTTCTTCATCCTGATAATTCCAGGAGAGCTGAAGGATGTCCTTTGTGTTGGCATCTTCGGCTGAAGAACACACTTTGATGACGAGAGACTTCACCCTGACCGCGTTGTCAGGGATGTACTGGACCGTGTAACCACTTAACACACTCTCCAGGTGTGTGTGAATTCTGCGGAGCATGTCAGGGTTGCCGTGGGGATTCTGAAGCTGCATGCGGCGGGTGAATCGTAACTGATGTTCTTTGAGGCCTAGTTCTGTCATGGCCTGCTCCGGCGCAACCAGCTTCCGGCTGTTTTCCGTCATGATCAGCATTCCGTGGATGGTCCGCGGTTTCTTTGTGTCCGGTTGGGGCCCTCCGAGACCCATTCCCCTCTTTAGCAGGTTGAGTGAGATGTCCACTGGTACACTAGGGCTAGTGGTCACGGTCACCGTCTCACCGTTCGCTGGCATGTAGCAGTTTACACTGAACTCCTCTTCGATCCTGCCCTTGATGAACTTCATCTTCGCAGACTCCCCGTGAACCAGCAGCACGTTCCGAGGCTCCGCCATTCGGATGAGCTGCATGATGCCCTTGGCGTCGGTGTGGGGACTGAAGGACATGACCTCCACCTGTAGCTTCACGTCCAACGTTGTTCTGTCTTCCATCTGAAGTGTCCGCTGGCCGTTCATGATCTTGTGTTCGATTGTCCCTGAAGAGCAATATCCCGACAAGATTACCATGTTTTTGTCATTGCCAGCCCACTTCTTGAAAATGTGCAAAGAATGACCACTGCACAGCATATTTGGTGTGGATAATAGCACCATAGGCCCAGGCTTTTCCGCATAGGAGTGCTCGAAGGCCTCGATATGTTTGAAGTCAAACATGTTTCTTTTTGCAAAGTTCTTGCGAATGTTCTGGTTGGTCCATGTTATGAAGTACTTGTAGTAGTGATTGGCCTTCTCTGTCATACCAGTGCAGAAGTAGATTGGAACGTCCTTGAGATTCATTCTCTCCCAAAATGTTTCTAATAGGATGCACAGTTCCTGTGCTTTCCCCAGGGCTTTAACTGGAATCAGAACCTTACCTCCTCGTCCTATCGCCTCGTGCACTTTCTTCAGGAAGTCTCTCTCCCGACATATCTTGGAATCACGGATGGTGGTGGCATACGTGGACTCTGTAATGAGGAGGTCTGGACGACACCTATGGATCCATGCAGCTCCTAAATGCCTGTCGGGAACCATGTTGTAATCTCCAGTGTAGACCACAGACTCGGGTCCTACTTTGACGAGCACCATGATTGCTCCCAGAACATGACCTGCATAGTAAGCCGTGATCTCCAGCTCATCGTCCACCTGCACAGTCTGATGCAGATTTAACGTAATCACTTTCTTCATGCAATCCTTGATCATTTGCGCGGTGAAAACCTTTCGATCTCCCTTTTTGGCGGCGGTGATCTTCCGGGCGTCTTCCAGCATAATGGAACAAATGGCCTTGGTGGGGTGGGTCATGTAGATGGGTCCGTCGTAGCCTACCACCTCGCTCATATAAGGCAGAGCGCCGCAGTGGTCCAAGTGGAAATGGCTGACGATCACGCAGTCCACGTTCAGACGTCCGTTCTGGGTTACGGTGGTGAAGTCGGGGAAACGCCTATCGTCGTTGTGTACCATGTGTATTCCACAGTCCAACATGACCTTCTTGCCTCCGATCGACACCATGATGCAGCTCCGACCCACATCCTGCCCAGCACCCAGTGGTGTTACTGTGATTTCAGGCATAGCAATTTCTTTGTCCAATTAATGGAAATTAATATAGATTGATATTGTGCCAAAGCTATATGATTTGGCCAACCGACTTGTTTGCACGGAATAATACCAATGAACAGTTGTAAACAGTTGTGTACAATCTTCAATGATTCATGATACTCCTGTGCCAGAGGCAGAATAAATTCCACAACATCCAATCACAAGTGCAGTATGCAGTGAGTATACAAGTTGTTTTTATATATATATATGCACAAACTGGTGTGTCACAGCTGCACACTGATTGGACAGATTGTGTTGATGACATCATGGTTGCTATGACACTCCCTCACAGACATAGACACAGAGTAACTAGTACTTGCTTGTACTTGCTTGTTGCACACTAGTAGGCCATAAATGGCCTACTAGTGCGCAAGCAGAGCGTGCAAGTACTTTCGACCGCTACAAACTGTCAAATCTCAGTTTCTCTGTGAAGGAACGTTTGAAATGTTGAATTATTAGGTTTAACTATTTGCTACCTACCTACTTTATGCATGTAAAAAATTACTTTGCGCCACTTTTGATGCGTATGCACCGTCCCAGCATATTCAATGCATATGCACCGTCCCAGCAAATGACGTAATGACTACTTGTGCCTGATACGGCAGTAGTGCCAGATTACATACATGTATACATAGGAGCATTACCTTTAATCCTCCCAATCCTAAAACATATCGTCATTACGTCACCATCGAAAACCAATTACACTCTGGCATTGGGTCCTTTAATCCACAACTTTATTACGTCATCATTGAGAGCTAGTTATACCAGTTAGTTATACCAGTGCCGGGTGGATTAAAGGAACTGCCTCTATGTATGTATATGTCATTTGTAAATTGATTAGCGGTATACTGTGGTTACTTTGCGCCGTATGCACCGTCCCAGCATTCTCAATGCGTATGCACCGTACCAGCAAATTACGTGTGCCTGATAAAACCAATGGTTTTCCATGGTGGTGACGTAATGACGATATGTTTTAGTTCGGGAGGATTAAAGGTATAATGCTCCTATGTATACATGTATGTAATCTGGCACCACTGCCGTATCAGGCACAAGTAGTAGCACACAGCTAAGATAACGAAGGATTGGTTTTAGGACAACTCTGTGAAAGTCCTTGAGTGGCCCAGCCAGAGCCCAGACTTGAACCATGATCAAGTCTGGACATCTAAACTGACAGAGCTTGAGAGGATCTGCAGAGAAGAAGGGGGGAAATACCCCAAATTCAAGTGTGCCAAGCTTAAAGCAGCAGTCCCGGAAAACAGAGGCAACACAACGCTTATAATCCGACACAGAGTCAAACAAATAGTCATTAATTAGGCCAACTGCCCACAGCCGGCCGCACTCCCAGGTGGATCCATGTCAAGACAGCGACCCAGGC
This sequence comes from Protomyctophum bolini, assembly GCF_963924005.1. Taxonomy (NCBI): domain Eukaryota; kingdom Metazoa; phylum Chordata; class Actinopteri; order Myctophiformes; family Myctophidae; genus Protomyctophum; species Protomyctophum bolini. The sequence goes on along the minus strand of NC_137885.1, from coordinate 12,982,480 downwards.
ATGGCACGCTCTGGGCACAGAGTGTGACAGACGGACGGATACAAAGTTCTCCATATATGGGCACAAAAAAGGACAGACAGATGGGTGCAGTGGGTATCATGACATGTACAAGGTACATACATACAGTCGCCATTTTGTATTGCTCTTGATCAGCTTGAAATGATGTGGTTAGTATGGTCAGAATAATGAGCAGTTGGACCATTGCCACGCTAGCCATTTTGAGGCACTAGAGGTTTGGGCTAGATACGTCATACTATTATGTGACTGATTACATACAAAGCATTATAGGTTTTATAGTAGTTAATAGTGAAAAGTTTGGTTCCCAAACTATTCAGGTCGAGACCCAAAAGAAAAGAGACATTAACCGTTTGCCCGGGACCCAAACTAGTGCAAATGGCAGATCTACGAAGTGCACAATGCATCGCTTCGCGCAGTGTTGCGAGCTTGTAGAATGGCTATTTTCACTAGGCTACTTCTAATTATTATCCCCTCCTATGCCCAGCTTTACACAAACATTGACTTGTGATTGGCTGATCACCCCCATATATGATTTGATTGGCTGAGAAAAGTACATATTAAAGATTATATAGAGTGAGGGCCGAAAAGTGAAGACAGATAACTGAGGACCCAAATTGTGACCAGTAAGGTATTTTTAAGTCTTGTAATGTTTTATATGTCGTCTTAATTTTGCAAGGGGGCATACAAAGTATGAATGTGGTCAAATGTAGGTCAACTTTGAACCTCTGTAAAGGATATTTAACTTTCAGAGCCTCCCAGAGGGTGAAATGGAAATAGTTTATTCTCTTATTATGTTGGCAGTAGGTGGCACAATCTTAAAGCAACACTACAGTATACGTTTGTAAACTTTTTAATTAATACAATGTAATGTTGTCCAACCTGTGTGGTAGAGTATGTTAATGTAACATAGGTGTATGATGGTATATGCTGTCAAAATAGAACATTTATTTGACATTTCGTCTCATGATGTATTCATTTACATTTTATTTTGTGCAATTTATAACATATATTATGACAGGGGTTGACTCACACAGGCAGCACAGGCAGTCTATTAATGTCTATTCCCCTTCTCTATTGACACACAACTTGTCTCACAGAACTGCATGCATGCCTCCTGAAAGCTGACAGAGTTGTCATGTTCTCGACAATATATTTTAAAATATATTCAAAATAATTTGTTTTATCTTCATTTCTGCTAAGCAGTGAGCTATATTATGCTTTGATTCATTTGATTTTAATTTGGACAAAAGTTTGTGTGACTGCAAAGACAAAACAGTGTGGGTTAACAGTCTAGGTCAAGAGACTACTACATTACGCTATTATGTGTTATGATATATATTTATTAGGCTGCGTTTGTGGCATTGTGTTACATTGTGCTACGTTACTTTGATTTGCATTATGTTGTGCTATAAGCATCACATTGTATTGTTATACGTTACGTAGGCTACTGTTACAGTATGTTCCTCGGCATTGTGTTCTCTCTCACCCCCTCTCCGTGTTCAAAGGCATCTCTTACCATCGGTTGTTTTGACTCAGGCACCATATGCAAATCAAGCAGCCAAGAATAGCATCACCTGTCACATGTGCGTGTGTGCGTGCGTGCGTGCATGCGCATTAACAGTGTGCACCGCCTCCACTTTGCTCCACACAACCCTTGTTCTATGTGCTCCCATACTTCACGAAATTACTCTTCTTTTAAGAAAGAGTGGATTGGGGCAAATTGAGACTGGGGAAATAGTCAGCCGCCATCGACCCTGGCCCTTTGCCATATCACAAGAACCACCTCCAACTGATCAACTGCACACAGTGGCCATCTTGCCATTAAAGTTAATGGCAGTATGGTAACTAGTTACAGTAGTTGCATAATGCAGAAGCCCAAAATGTCCCTCCGTTAAGAGTTTTGACACACAATTAAATCCAAAAAGTATTATGGAAAATTAAAGGCCATAATATTAATAAGTACATTAGCATTTACAAGTTGTGTGTCGACTCACGGACAATTAAACATTCCTAATACAAAGCTGATTGCATATTCTGTTTCATTATAGTGGCTCGCTCTCTCTCTCTCTCTCTGAAAGCAAATTAAATCACGAAAAGGATTCATGTTGATGCAGCATCTTTGGAGAGATTGCGCACCCACGCGGTACAACCTGTGCACTGTGAACTGTACAAGGTTGGATTTGAAGCGAGAAGATGTTTCCCAAACAATTGACTGTGACAGGGCACTGAGGAGAACATAACGCAGTGTGCCGCTGCACAGCTCAGAGGATTTAAGCCCTGTTTGTGCCACATCACCCAACGTGATTGATGTCATGTACTGTGTAGGCTCTGAGGAGGCATTTGACACGTCCATTTCTAGGAGTGAATTCTCTCTCCCATCCCCTGGTCCCTCCCTCTCTCTCTCTTATGTTACGTTTTTGTATTTATTTATTTCCTCCTAGAATCTTATAGGATTCTGAAAAACCAGTGTGTATCGGCTCACACGAGACAAAACTGTGGAAAATTGGACCCTCAATAATCCATTTACTACACATTAGATGGACTAGATCTGTACCCATTGGCCACTGGCCTACTTGAGAGCGATGCAACATAGGAACCTAATATTACCCGTTGTCAACTTGACATAGCACCCATTTTAACTATATGGCTGTGTCCCAAATGGAGATCTCTGTATTTGTCTGTCTGCCTGTGTGTGAAGAGTGCAAACTGACTGTGAAAAGTGGAGTGGTTAAGTAATCAATTTGCAGTTGTGGGGTTGCCATGGCAATCAATTGGCATGAGGCAGAGGCTGGAAATTGCACAGGTGAGGGGATTTAGGCTGATTGCGAATGCAGTGAGCACTTACTATGAGACCTAGCAGATCATGTCTGTGTGTGTGTCAGTGTGTCCGTGTGTCTGTCCCGCTATCCAAATATGGAGTGTGTTGCATCAGCAATCACTCAGCTCCATATATGGGCACAAAAGGGGCCAGGTCCACTCAGCTCCATATATGGGCACAAAAGGGGCCAGGTCCACATATACAGTAACAGCGGGACAGACACACAGACAGACAGACTGACAGACATGATCTGCAGGGTCTCAGCTGCGTTCGCTTCCCGCGTTTGCGCGTCTTACTGGTTAGGCCTACTGGCAGAGCCTGACCATAGCCTTTTGTGGTGGTTCTGGAGAACCGTGAGTCCGACCGACTCGATACTGGGCAATGCAGTTCCTACGGGGGTGTGGAACACGTGTGTCGAATGTGAAGTCGGTGTGGCAAACGGTTCTCGAGTTCCGTGCATTACAACCGTACACACAGGCAGACACGCACGCACGCACGCACGCACGCAGAGACGTGGCGCATTTATAGTAGGATAAAAGATGGCATTGGACACAGTATCTGCAAAAGCAGAGGGCGCCATTATCTTTACTGGACATGTGTGACTGTTGAACACTGGCCAAATACCAACTCCCATTTTACACAGTCTGACTAATTAACGTCAGTTAAACAAGGTCTGCCATATTTTTTGAAAGGTAATTATATGGTTTTACAATTCACTGACCATTTGTCAGCTCTGAATATAAATTAGTCCTCGTCTCCGTAATTGTGCCCGAGCATATTGGAGAAAATGTGGGCAGATGAACGAATTTTGATCACTGGGGAAAATAAGTTGGTGCCGTTGCTGTGCTCCGAAGTATCGATTAAAGGCTATCGATTTGCCTGATGGTTAGAAGACTGCGAGGAAAGTTGGACACTAATATAACTTAAAGGCCCATGCATTGGAAACAGCAGCAACCACTCGCTACCTTATGTAAACATGGCATCCTTTTGAAATAGACAAAAAACCTATAACTAAAATCTAAATAAAAAAACAACGTGAATAACTATTTCACTTTTTGTTTTGTTTCATTGGAGGGTGAAATGGTAAGCGTCTCTGAAATAAACTGCACCTCAACAGTCGCTATTGAAAGAGTACAATTCAAACCCTCTCTCACAATACAACGTTGGATAAGGGTTTGTTCTCAACAGCAAGCAATCATGGAAGCCATCAAAAGTATTCTGCGACTCAAAATGCATGGCATTCTTTAGTGCACTGGGGGGAAATATGACATTTCACAATGGCAGGCAGACAACATTGGTCTTACAGCCAGTGAACTAACAACACTTTAGTGTTACTATGCATGTTACTTACTGTAATACAGCTATGTTTTGCTGTAACAAGTTTAACTAGTTACTGAAAATGCGTTAGGCTGTCGTTCGGACCAATGCTCCGTTGGACCAAACGCATGAACCCGAGAAACAGACCTTTGCTCTCCGCGGTCATGGAACTGCCATAAACGACCCAACTAATGAGTCAGCAATACCTGTGCCAGTGAGCCATCACAGCCTTCATTTCAGCTGTCCAAATGTCAGAACTCTCTTAAGAGAGCCCCCCACAGGAGTACTTTTTTCTTTTAACTTTTGCTACGCAGCTTCTTTTTCCCATTCATCTAGTCTCACTTGCTGCCAAGGGCTGACGGTTTCAAGATAGAACGTCTCTGTGAGTCCCTGACAGTGTCGACAGACGGCGTTCACAGTGCCCACGCTGAAATACCTTTCACCAAAACGTAATAGAAATCCAGGGAACTTTTAAGTAAGTAGTTCCACGGGCAGAGAGAGCATAAACAACATGTGCTGCCACAAACAAGGATTAAATAATAAATAACAGTATACTTGATCTGATATTTGATATGCATTCTTTACACCACTTTTTCTGCCATGGCTTTCTGTGGCCTGTGGTCAGGTACCTCGGTGAAATATTTTGCTGTGTGTTGTCGAGCCTGCTCACTTTAAACTGAACGAAACCCTGGCAGAGAGGCTTAATTACCATTTGATGAGTCTGAGAACAAAGCTACTATGTTACAAGTTTAAAATTGGTTATCGGCTTTCCCGTGCTGTTGCTATAATTTGGTCCGGGCTGTGTTCAATGTTTCAGTCCAAATTGTTCTGTCACTAGAGGTTATGGTACAGTGTGAGGCCCTTGACATAGACTGAGCATCCCTAATTATCCCATGCCTTTCTGCTGGTGAAATTCACTAGACAAGACATAGTGGCTCGGGCATGGGAAGGCAGGATATTCTATCAGCACAGCAGACAAAACACAGAATGGAACTAGAGTTGCTGCTTGTGTGACACGTAGGCCTACAGCCTTTAACTCGGAGCGATCATTATGATACACAGGGCAAGTCACCTGATTGCTTACACTAGAGAAACATGGCCGCAGGGAGGCATTACCAAATGACATTGGATGCTGTATACAGTGTCAGTACATATCTGGTGGCAACAACAATGCCGACTTCCTCCATTATATACAGACTGCCGTTGTTTGCAATGTTGGAAGTATGCTATGCAGAAACATTCCACAATGTGGAAGGGAGAGGGAGGGGCTTTCTGGTTATTTCCCAGCACCATGCAGTCATCTGTGTCAGATAAGTAAGAACTCTGAACTGAGCATCACAGCAGATATAAAAAGGAAAGTAAGATTAAGACACAATGGAGGCTTAACACAAGCGGTTTATCTAAATGACATTTGTACTGATTTCGCAGTCCGTTCAGAAAAACCCACAGTCTTTACAATGTACTACTTTCTCTCTCTTTGTATTTCACGTGGTCAGGTGACAGTAGTAGTGTCCTCTATAGTGACAGAAAATGATCTAGAATTGATTGCACAGTAGAGAGTGAGAAATAAACCAGTGGTCAGGCCCAAACCCAGCCTACAGTGTCGTCGCTACACACACAATACGCACTGCGAGTAGGGCAACACGCCGAGGGGGGCAACAAAATGTGCCAAAAAATGCCAAGCCGACCCTCATAATAATAAAAAAATCACCCGTGTGTGCGCCCTCACAAACGGCGGTGTCTTAGGGAACGTCTAATTTATTGCGACCTCCTTAATGAAGACCGGTCTTATCCAGGGAGAAGGAGATACAGTGGAAGGGACGTCTGAAACGAGGGCATATTGATGTGAGTTATGGATATCTATAAACTCTTGACCTTGACAGTATGTGAAGGGACAAGGGGTGCATCTGAGATTTTAGGACGAGCAGAGTAGAAATGGAATCAGTTTGTGTTTTGCAACTCATGGATAAATATTTGCTCTGTGTGCACACACTGAGAGGAATGGCTCTGTAAATTGTTCAGTCATCGGAATTTGTTACATCAATTTATGTACCGTGTACAACAAATGTCTCTGTGATATTTTATTTGTCACGATACACAGTGCCTGACAGTGGGATTGTGTAGCAGCCTTTTAAGGCTATGGATTTGAACGTCAAACTATGCATGTTGGAGGAGCAATAAGAGATCAATTGATACTGTCCGTAGATACTTTGCAACTCTCTTAATTGTGATGGGTTTTCCGTTTTAAGATTAAACTTGATTAACAAGGACAAAATGCCTTTAGAATAACCAGTGTCGGGCGATACAGAGTGACACAGCCTATATTTATGACATCAAGATGTTGCAAGCCTAGCATTATCCACTTCATCCATCTTGAAGGGCTTTTCTGCAAGCCTGTGCTTTGCAATGTATTCTCAAGCACCTCTTCATTCACTCAACATGCCTCCCAACTCATCAGCTGACTCCTGCATGTGTGGCACAAGGGGGCGGGCGTGTATCAGATTGAACTATTGCAGTGGTTTTCAACCCTTTTCATATCAAGGCACATCATTCTTTCGCCATTTGAGCCACGACGGACCACCAATTATGTGATGAGGTTTAATCTCTCAGACCCACAATATTTTGTTGTCTTTGGATACGATTTTGTCCACAATAGAGGGTATACGTGTGACATCATCATCAAACCCGGAAGTTATGCAGGAAGGTGACAAAAAAACGTGACAAAAAATACTTTCTGGCCTCGACAGAAGATCTGATTGCATTAAACAATGTTAACCCATTCTGACCTGAGATCAGATTCATACGAGGTTTCCACTGGACACACACTGGGTCTGATTAACCCATTCTGACCTGAGATCAGATTCTAAAAATGTCAGTCGTTCTTCGAATTTTTCAAAAATAGCAGACCTACAAGCTCGTATCGCGCCACTCGGTGGCGCGATATGAGCTTGTAGATCTGCTATTTTTCAATAGCTAAAGCATAACATGATGCTAACACCAAAATGGGTGCCCGGTCAGAATGGGTTAACAATAGTTTAACTCTTGAGAGTGTAAAATGAAAACCCTTATACGGGTCCATTTGGTTTAATTTTACGCTCTCAAGAGTTAAAGATCGAACAGTTTGTTTACCAAACTCTCCGTCATTTAGCTGGCAACCGCCTGGAACTCACTGGTTGAAAACCACTGATCTATTATTGTAGTAATGGTTTTGAGAAGATTCGGAGAGCAGGGAATGTCTTGCAGTAATGACTGGAAAAATTGCAGAGCTCCAATTAAGCTAAAGCATTATAATACAATGTGTAGGCTAATTATAATTATAGTGCTGGCATTCTCTCTGGGGTCTCTCTCTGTGTGTGTGTGTGTGTGTGTGTGTGTGTGTGTGTGTCCATAATGGTTCTTCTGAGAGGTATACTCCTGCACCCTCTGTGCATAATTGTAGCGGGCCACATATTGCAGTAATTAGATGGGTTATTGTGAGCTAATATTCTGTCAAGTACCGTAATCATACACCAGTCCATACCGGTCCGGGGATATGAGCAGCCAAAGTATGTGCAGAGTTTCAGTTATGTGCTGTGCACAGTATATATGTACTGTATATATAATATATATATATATATATTTCAGTTATGTGCTGTGCACAGTATATATATATATATATATATATATATATATATATATATATTTCAGTTATGTGCTGTGTAGCTGGGATGGAAAGTTCATTTGTACTTGGTACCTACGCACGCGCGCGCACACACAAACACACACACACAAAGATTTAATCACCCGCATCCTGCTCCAAAAAATGCAGACACTGTAAACTAAATATTGTATACGTTTGCAGCATTCTCTAATATAACAGTGCCTGCAGCGTGCAGTGTCCAAGGCCACATTTAGACTGCAGTCACATCCAGTCGGTTCCGGGTCAAAATCGGATTTATTTCTCAAATCTGATCTCTTGGCCCGTTCACAGTCACACTGCATTTGCAAGTGACCAGATGGGATCTGTCACAGATCTGTGTGTTCAGACTGGCATCCAAATCCAGCCTGAATCAGATCTGTGCCACATCAGATTTGTTTGAATAAATCACGTAGAATCCGATTTAGATCAGGTTACTGCATTCAGACTGAGACGGATCTCCTTAAATCAGATTTGAATCCGGTTTGAAACCACCTCTGAATGTGGCTCAAGTCACAATTGTAAAAACCGGGTTCCATGTGACTTACAATTTAGGCATTTAGCAGACGCTCTTAATCCAGAGCGATTTGTATTAAGCAAGAACAAAAAGCATGGCAATACAAAGCATACATTGTTGACTTGACTTGTTTGTGTTAGACTAATTTAAACAAATCATATTCCAATCTGGATGTGGCACAGATCAGATTCAAGCTGGATTTCGGCAGCCAGTGTAATTGTGGCCCAACAGTGCCTGTGCAGATTGATTCATTCCCATAGCTTGAGGGGGTAACCATGGCGACGATAGCTCCCATAGCCCGGATTCCATTCATAATAATAAACCACAACAACGATAATAACTTCAGCCCCAGGACTCTAATTGAAGCAAAACAATAGCGCCAAGAGCAGACAGTTTACGTGCACAATTTAGAGAGGGGGAAATATCCTCATTTAGATAAGAGGTGTTTTCTGCACATTTGAATTGAAAATACTTTGAAAACACAAGAACAATGTATCCGCCATCGTCATTAAATTTGCTTCACGCAGAGCAAGAATAACACAGTTAAACGGCGTCCTTGGCATGGCTGCCCTCTTGTTTCAACATTTAAACGCTAGCTGGCTCAGCTGAATTGTCCTCACGAGATTATCTGGTTGCTTGTGTGTGTGCGTGCGCGCTCGCGTGCGTGCGTGCGCCAAAGCTCATAATGAAAGGGGGGGCTGCACCACTGACGGAGACAGTAGGCCTATACACAATTACCCAGGGCAATTTATTCCAAATGGCAAAGATTAAGCAGGGGACACATTGTACAATATTGTATTGCCAATATTGTCAACGTGTTATCAACCTTGGCCATGAAGAAAAAAGAAAAAAGCCCCTTGGCATGTTGAGTTCCTCCTGATATACAAAATATTGTATACAGACAAATTAAAAATATATAATTATAGAAATAGCTGTATGAAACACAGTATGACTTGGGTTTATGGCAATATATATATATATAAAAAAACAATACAATTTGACCTGTGACTTGATAGCTGTAACATACCTGAATATTTGTCTAATTTTGGTTTCTCTGCAACCCCCACTCCATGTTATTTATCCATCCCCGACCGTTTATCTCCCCTTGCTAGCTGTTCACTTTCGATATCAAAGGACACTGATCATCCTCTGTATCGCTTATAACCTCATGCCATCTGGACAAAGATACAAAACCTTGCCATGGAAAAAGGTCCGTTTTAGCAGGAGTTTTGTTCCTTCAGCCGTCGCGGCATTAAACAAACTGCCCCGCCGATAGGATGGTTCTGTATACTGTGGGGACCTCATGTTTTTGTATTGTCTTGGTGTTGTCATGTGCTCTGTGTTGTTTGTGATGTTGTGGGTGTTTGAACAGACTGTGAAGACAAATAATCAAATATCCTTCGGGACAATAAAGATTATTATTATCATTATTATTGTATCAGCTGGTTACTGTCCTTACTTGTGTTGTGCTCCTGTAAATTAAACTATCTCATGGCTAAAGGGAATAGAGGGTTACTAAGGAACATGCGTTATGCCAATGTTGGTATAGCGCTATTTAATTCCCTGGCGAGGTGGCATGACAATGAATTGTTACTTCTACTGTAAATATCACTCACATTATGGGCGTGTTTCTAGTTTCTAAACCATGCAGGCCATATTGCAGATACAAATGTCCTTGACGTCTTGTTTGCAGTTTTCTATACAGTCAACCTCATGGAGGACATATTATTCCATGCAATACCCCATTGGCCATGCTTGCATAGTTGACTCTGGCGTGCGCACACACAAGCATGCTCACACACACGCGCACGCATGCACACACACACACACACACACACACACACACACACACACACACACGCACGCACGCACGCGCAGTTAACACCTTGCAGTTAACTGAAGCTACATGAGTTGCCATCAACATCAATGTTATTGTTAATGGCCATATAACAGAAAACTCATTATGTACAAATATAACTCTTGTTTAATCAGAATCAGATGGACAGATTACATTCGTTAATGATGCCTCCGTTTGTCATTATGGTAAAGTCAGAGAGGCCTTTAATGTGCCTTCAAGTGCACTGAAATAATGGAAACTGGGGCTTTCAGCCTTTTCCCAATTATGAGTTAACCAGGAAAGTGGGTTTGTGGCTGTGCATAATTTGTCAGAGTACTGTATTACACATCAATTAAGTGAGGAGGTTGCATTGTGTGCAACCTCACAAGACAAGAGTTTCTCTTGTGTGGTTGGCCCAGATTCTTGTCTACTGCTACTCAAGAGTGCCGGAAGGGTGCAGTTTTTGTTCCATGATAGTTACTGTACCACTAGAATAATTCATGTTCTCTGGCAGTAGCAGTGGGGATCTTCTCCAAAGGTGTATATACTAATGAAAGGATTCTATTTTTGTTCTTTGCAGGGTTCTCAAGTTGAGTCATTTGTGCTTGAATACCAAAACAAACCAGTGTCAGTTCCTTTTCTTTTTCTCATCAATCACATCATGTTCTACTTTAAAGCTGCTATAAGCAATAATATGTCAACATTTTAATGACCTTTTACAGCCAGCAATGGGTAGAACACTTCCAAAATTATTACTATTAAACTATTTTCTTTCGATGATTTAATTAAAATGTGAATTAAAATGCGTTTGTTTGATCTGCACCAGAATTTTAATGAGCCTTCACACCTGCCCAAACAAAACACTGACATTACACAGCAGGACTGTGTCTGAGAGGGTTGGAGGCACGACACCACGCCTCAGCCATTCTAAAATACAACGTAACCCTCACACCTCTTGTGGCTTAATTGCTTTAATATCCTAAGGCTGTTGATGAGGGTGTTTTGAGTGTGTGGGAGAGATTGTGTACACCATGTTGTGTTCAAAGTTCAAACCACTTGTGGAGTGCTTGCAGAGTGGGTCATTGATGGCTCTTTGTGGAACATCCTGCTGACTCAGCAGGAGGAGACCATCTTTCATATATCATTAGATTGTGCTATAACCTTTACCTCGCTCTGAATGTTTTCAAGAAAGTTCACTGTGCGCGCGTGCGTGTGTGCAGGCGAATATACACAGACATTTTAAGACACATTTTCTGTTCACTAGACAGCCACTTTTTAATCACGTACCCGACAGATGTTAAACCAGTGCCAAGCCACGCCTGGAGACATACTGTGGACACTGAATCTGTTGCACTGAGGTCGTTTTCCCGTGGGACAAATGTGCAGGGGAAAGATTGTCATTATGCACAAAACGTGAGGCACATAAAATATTCACCCTTGTTAGTCGTGGTCTTCGGCACAGATCAATGCAAGGCCGCTTGTTGTGCTGTGCACACTGTGAGCTCTAAGAAAGTAATCAAAATGTCTGCACATAATACTACAGTATGTGCATTGAAGTTTCAGAGTCCCTGTACCTTCAAAGCAGTCCCGATTAGGAGGTTGCTTGAAAACGGTATGTGAAGTTAGGGTTTCAGTGTCTCGCTCAAGGAAACTTTGACACTTTGCTACTTTGAACCTGTGTGCACCTCCACATTATGTCTGCCTTTGATTTGGCATTTGCCATTTTAGTTTTCAATTTCAAACTCATATTTTAAAATTGAATGGAGTCCAGTGTTGTTTGATGTATAACGGGGCTGAAAAAAATATCAAAACTAAATTAACCCATTAACAAAAACCAGGAAAGCACATTACACTTTGGCTATTTAAAATAGATATAGGCTACAAGCTCATAGCGCATCACTTTGTGCAAAAAAAAAAAAAGGTTTCAATGGGTAAATATGTCACACAGAGACAGCATTTACCACTTACAGTGAGTGCCAGAACCTTATGCTCACACATTAGCACAATGCGAAGGGTTGCTGACATGCAGGGCACAAGACAGAGAGTGCAAGACTATAGGCCAACCACTCTAAACGCAGCATTCCGTTTAGCCACACAACGCAAGTTGCAAAGTGTCAAAACATGTGACAACAGTGGATATTATTACAAGTGCGTCGCAGGCCAACTAACGGATGTTGAAGCTGAATGACAAAAAAAAACTGTGGTGGAAAAAGTACTCAACTGTTTTTACTTAAGTAAAAGTACCAATTTAGAACTACTTCGTTACAAGTAAAAGTACCGAATTGAAAAAGTACAAAAGTATCGGCATCAAAATGTACTTGGACTCATTGTGCAGAATGTGCCATTTCACAAGTTCAAAATGTGTACAAAATCTATTGAAAATAGCAGATCCACAAGCTCACAATGCATCGCAACGCCACGCATTGTGAGCCTGTAGATCGGCTATTTTCAAATGGCCGAAATGTATAGGGTTTAAGGGGTAAATGTATGTTTTCTAGTAGTACAAATATCTCAAAATTGTACTTTAGTACAGTACTTAAGAAAAAATACTTTCCACCTGCAAAACAATCAACCCACGTTATGCCAATCTAGTTTAGCCACCTCTATCGCAGGTATACTTTGAGTCAAAAGCTGTTCATAGTGCATCTGCCCTATGTTCAAACACAATTCAGTTCAAAGATATGTACCGGCTATATTCAGCGCACGCATGCAGTGAAATGCCCATAGGCAGTTATGGAGGCTGCCGTTTATTGTGTATTCCAATGGAGAAAGACCATTCTCTCTCTGAACACTTCTCCAACGATTACATTACGTCCTGCTCAAAGTATTATTTTCTCAGAATGTCATAATCCTCTGCCACCACGCACACACACACATGCATAGACAAACACAAACATCATTAACTGTTAAATGGGGGGGAGACAATAAAACTACACTATGCATTTGTTTCTGTAGCTACAGCATAAATCCCTTAAGATATTTTTGTTCCTTTTCTTCCTTCCATTTCTTTCTTAACCCTCCTCTTTCCACAAATCTCTCTCTCTAGGTCGTCCTCGGACGAGCCCTCCACCGTCGCTTCCAGTCATCCCGGTTCTCCATACATCTGGCCAGCTCGTTGGTGCTTTGCGCTCCTGCGTCGTTCTTGAGCACATCCACATAACGTCCACGTGACCGGTGCCCGTGTGTTGGTTCCCACAGCACTACTTCTGCTGCCTTCTTTGTGTCCTGCTAGTCTCATTCTCCTGGCTGCGATTTTCTGGCTCACCCTTTGGCATTCCATCATACAGGTTCTCGTTGGCGACATGTGGGTGTAGCACCCATCTAGAGACTTCTGCAGGGTTGGCTTCAGGGTCCAGCATTCACTGCCGTATAGGAGAACAGACGTTGCATAGAAGAAGCCGAGTTTGGTTTGGCGGTTTGGTTTGACAAATGGGTTCCCAAATTGCTGCTGCATTAATTTAAAAGCTTAGCGAAGACAACATGACTGGAAGTGCAAATACGTTGCGAGCTTCGCCTGAACCCACCCCCTCAAGTACAGGCTTTTACAGTTATCCACAGAACCATCATTCAGGAGTGACAAGCAGCATATCTTTTGTGATAGGAAATTCTTCATTTATATTCAACTGAAGGCAAAAAGCTATTGCTCCACAATTTATGTTTTTTTTGTGTGTGATTCTTCCCTTTCAGCAGCAGGGATTGAGAGTCGCTTTGTTTGATGGATTCTCTTTTTGTGATGTTTCTTTTGTTTTTCCACCATCATCCACCGACTAAATGGCCAAATGGCTGCTTTCATGAGGTGTTGTTCAAATGCTACCTCTCAGAGTGCCATTACATGCACAACCTTTCTGTCTTGTAAAAGCTTTTGGTCATGTATTTATTTCTATTTGCGTCTGTCCGGCCATCTATATCCACCTATTGCGTCTGACATATCTGTCACAATCCAAGCATCTTGCCAGTCTGCTACTGCTACGTTCACCGTTTCAATGATTCTGTATAGTGTTTCATTAGGGCAACAAAGTGCACATTATAGATTATGGGGGTGGGCTACTTTGACAATGAAGAGGGCCACTATTATTTCCACACTCACTCCAAAGGGCCACATTGCATATTTCTGTCGTAGTAAAAATAGTCGATCTACAAGCTCAAAGTGCGACGCGTTTTGAGCTTGTAGATCGGCTATTTTTGTTCTATTCGAATTCAAATCCTGATTTTTTTTTCCTATTTTTGAATTGGGATACTGGGATACTGAAAAGTAAGCTTTTCATTTAATTTAAAATACATTTAGTATAGAGTCTACAAGCTCATAGTGCTCATGAACTTGTAGGTCTGCTATTTTTGAAAAATGTGGCACAAATCTTTGAATATATATTATTTCAGAGCGACCGTTTTTAACTCAAATCTTTGCTTCTGGGGGGGGGGGGGGGGGTCCCTGGTACTACATATTTGATGGTGGGGGGCGCATGTGGATTAGAGTATTAACCAAGATATGTGGTCACCAAGAATATGGGAATGACAGAAAAAAAAAAGCCTTAACCGGATCAAGCAAACCCAAGCCGCTGTTCCTTTTTGGATATTACAACAGCTTAGTGTGCTCGGATTTGCTTTTATTGGCACCACTAGTGCACCACAAAGCTTTTATAACCTCGTTTTTCCCAGCACTGCCCTGCTTCACATTCACACACTGATACATACACACATGGGAAGGCACACATCAGTACAAGTGAATCTTTACATAACAGACAACAACAGAGCAACAACAACGGAGCAGCTGTGTGGGTCAAGTGCCTCGCTCCTAAGTGGGGTTAAGTTAAGTGATGTGTTTAACGTAAGTGCTTCGTGTAACGCAATCCCAGAGTTCTCTCCTGAAAGGCCCATTGTTGAGGCTGCTGCACCTGTTGTTCACTGGTCAAATCCATTTGCTTTTGGTGTCCGTGTGTGTGTGCGTGCGTGCGCGCGCTGGTGTGTGTATGCATCGCTAAGCTTCATCATCTGAATTCCGAAGTTAGTGCTTTATGAGAACAATAAGTTGTGTATGAAAGAGTACAATGATGTGAATGAAGCTAATAAACAGATGTGTGGTTTAAATAAACTGTTTGCATTTTACAATAGCATAAAATTCAGAACCTATAGAGAACCTATAGTCTCATTCCTCTAAAAGGCCTTTCTTCACACACAGTCCTTGAGGCCATCTAAGACCCCCCCCCCCCCAATCTAAGATATCCCCCCTAGAAATTCTGAATAAGAAAAGTACAGAGACTGATGTGCAGAGACAAGCATGAAACTAATGCTCAGAAGGACAACGGTATTTCAGAGACACGGCCTATATATACTGTATCCCCAAGTCACACCGAAATAGAGCTGGTTCCTGGGTGTGCTGTACTGCACTAGAGTACAAAGGAGCCCAGCGCTGCCTCTCAAAAGGGCTCTTAGTAAAGGAAATTCCTTTTCCATGGCAGGTGCTGTTATCAACTTCCACTTCCCTTAAACTGCAGAACACGCCGTTCTGATATTGTTCCCTTTTCCGTTAAGCGTTAATGGACTTTTAACGTTATGCCACTGGTTTATGCCCTTTTATAAACTATCTGAGAAACTTGATTGAATTCCCTCTGTGCCTCAACGATGTTCCTTCAGATAAATCACCTTGTGTGGATGTTAAAAGCCGCAGTGTGACTTTTACATCGATAAAGGAGAGAGGAAACCTGCTGAGCACTTGAAATGGTGTTTTGTAGGGGCCAGTTCAGCATTGGTTTAAACTTAAGGATAAATTACAATTTAAAGATGGAGTGCCACAATTTTTTGTATTTTTCCAGTTTTTCATGTGTCTGTGAGGTGACAGTACTTCATTAGACACCCTGGAGTCGTTTTTATGTGCATGCATTCTTATGTGCGTCTTTAAATAAATACTTTTTGAAATGTCTATGGGGAAAAATGCATTGGGAATTATTTCCTGGGCCTGGCGTCGTCATGACTGCGACGCTCTATAAGGTCTAGTGCAAACCCTTCTGTTCTGTCTGTCCCTTCCTGGAATCGATGACATGGTCATGTCATTTTGACTTCGACATGGATCGTGTCCCAATCGTCAACTATTCCGCAGGACCAATACTGATCGTTCCCACTCGGCTTCATGGCAGTTAATCCTCCATCCATTATTGATCTTCATCTAGGCCACCGCCGTCACTAAGTGGCGAGGCCACAGCCGAGTGGTTAGTGACCCCTCCTAGGAGTCCGGAGGTCCCAGGCAGTGTTTTCGTCGACTACATTTTTCCACTGATGAAAACTAAATGGAGACTAAATGAAAACTAATCCATGATGACTAAAACTAAGACTATATATACTGACAATTTCGTCAACAAAATAAAAACTAGACGAAAATGTTAGGAAAGGACAAGAGATCCAGTATAAGACATTTTACAATTAGTTGCATGCTGAAAATAGCAGATCTACAAGCTCACAACGCGTCGCAGTGTGGGCTTGTAGATCAGCTATTTTCAGCAAGTGAAAACGACGGCGTACGACGGCATCAACGCCCGCCAAAATACATTTTGTTCGACTACATCAACTGTAGATTTAGTCGACTAAAATCTTATGTTTAGCCGACTGGAACTAGACTAACACTAAGACATTCCAGGTGACTAAAATGTGACTAAAACTAAATGAAAACTATTCAAGAGACTATGACTAAAACCAAAATTTGCTGCCAAAAAGTGTCCTGAACAAGACACTTGACCCCTAACTGCTCCCTGCCTCCACACTCCCATGTGGGGCAGCACTCAGCTGGGTGCAGTTGAAAAACTAAAGTTCCTCCACGGGCAGTGGTGAAAAGTAACTAAGTACAGTTAATGTTGAGGTATTTGTATTTTTACTCCATTTCTACTCCACTACATTTTCGGATGCAAATATTGTACTTTTACTACACTACACTTATTTGAAAACTTTCAGTTACTATAGTGTCTTTGTAGATTATCATTACAAAACATACATTAACCACTTCAGCCCTATAAATATTTCAGCCATATGAAAATCGATACTTTTGTACTCTATAGAGTACTTTTTCCACCACGGGATGTGATAGGTATGAAAACATAAATGATAATATTTTTCTCAACACAAAGAATCACACAAAAACCGCATCCTGTACCCAGAGATGTGCTTGGTCGTTTTGGAGACATTTAAAAAAAGAGACCCTGGAAAAGAGCTGGTGGTGTGATCAAATCCTCCCGAATTCTTAGTCACTTCTTTCTGCAGAGGTTCTCATCTTTCACTGTGCTTGATTAATTGCTGTGCTGAGTTTGTGATTTTTATCAATGGCCTGCGGTACTGTGATCAGCGCTCACAAATTAAATATCCCATTCTAACTGGTGCTGTATCATTAAGCTCTTTTGTAATGCATACAGTTAGTTATCTATATCTATGATTGCCCTTTCACCCAGAGAACAAACAGGCTGCCCTACAACCGTGCCAAAAGGATCAATTCCCAGATATCTGGGGCTGTGGTCAGAGGCCACGGTCAAAAGCTAATGGAAAGAATGTTTCAATTCACAATAATTGACCAAGGCCTGTACAATGCTGTGTGAGGCTATATTGCTAATGAGCCCAGTTAATAGAAAGGTACTGTATATCTGATATCGTTGCTGTTGGGCGGAAATCTCATAACTACATTTTTGAGGGGGGTTTTTTACGTCTGTGTGTTGTTTCGAAAATATTGAACCAATGGAAAGTAGTAAAAGGTGCTTTGGACAAAACCTCTTAACTCCATTGGACCCTCAAAATGTCTGCTAAAGCAACTAACTCCACCACCTCTACCCCTCTCATGGAAGTAATTGACAATAATATAAACTTACAACACCAACTTTGATGAGGCTGTATTGCTTTGTTTAAAAAATATATATATGGTTTTCTTTATTTCCTGTAAAATGTATATTTTTCATTTCCTGAAAAATGAACATTTTGGAGTTATGAGGTTTCCTCCCGACAGCAGAGATATGGAGAACGGTTGAAAGAAGCACTGCCCTGCAGTAATGTGACAGCTATCAGTTGGGACGGAGCACATACAGTAGGCTACACAGATCTGCAAATGTGGTGACGGAACGTTGCATAATTATTATGGCTGGTGAATTCCACATTTGACGGGCCAAATAGAAAGTCGCCCACGGCGACCGGCCACAGAAATGCCAAGTTGGAACCCTGATTGACAAAGTTTGTTATTGTGTCTCATTCTGCAGCGGCTTGAATCACAACCCTTTCAGTGCTATATATTTGTAGCCTGGCTAATAAGCCAGACCGAATCAGCCGTTGGCAAAAAAAGAATTGCCTGCCGGACACGACAGTGTGATTTGAGTCTGGCTTATTAGCCAGGCCAATATATTTGTTTTACATCATGTAATACAAGCCAATTAAGCCAAGGTATCAGTTATTATTAGTGCGATATGGCTTCAATTTGTCGACTCACAGATGAATGGATAGATATAGATAGATACTTTTAAAAAATGAGGCAGATCACATGATCATCTATGGGTGCCATTGAGCCTCTAGAGAATTCCAACAACACATTAAATGAATATTGCACAATGTGCCAATAGTCAGGCTAAATGTGGTCACAGACATCAAGGCATATAGGCAGAGTACGTTCATTAATTCTGCTCCTCCTGCACTGAGCTGGGAGAGGATCTGGGATCGATACCAGTGAGAGCTGCATCAGGCTAAACTAATTGTGGAGGTTACACGAAGCATCCATTCTTTAACTTGAACTGAAATGCATTATCTGCACACACACACACACACACACACACACACACACACACACACACACACACACACACACACACACACACACACACACACACACACACACACACACACACACACACACACACACACACACACACACACACACACACACACACCCTCTTTATGGAACAACTCAAGAGTAGATGATGCTCAGAAAAAAGGTTGCAAGATGGATTGACATCAAAACGTGATGGCGTGTATGTTATTGTCAAAGTGCTGCATGTACTCTCAACAGCACTTGATTTAATCACAGTAAACACTAGTAGTAGTAGGTCTTAAGGATAGGTCAATATGTGCACATATAATGCATGACATATGGGGCAGCTGTCAAGTGTGAAGCGTTTCACAACTCTGTCATAATATAGGCCATTGCATTCTCAATGCATTCTTCTCAGCCCAAGCTGTGAAACGGATCTGACCACAGGCCAAACGCTTGCCGCGTTGGGAGTACCAGCGATGTCGCATGCTGACACAGAGCTTCAGGCACAATACGTGAGCCATTTAACAAGCAGGTTGCCGTGCCGATGGCATGCCTCCGGTGTTTTAACATTCTTTAGTAGTTAGAACGATCACTTCCCAATCACCGCATTGATGATCGGGACGGAGACATCTGGGAATCGTTTGTAATAATCGTTGACGCAAATGTGATTTTAGGGATTTTCTTCCATGGACATGTGAACTTGGTTTGACCATGCAGGGGCGTGGACACATTTCTCCAAAGCAGCGTTTGGAGAAAATGTCCGTCGACTGCCTTTTTCCACGACGAAAACTAAATGGAAACTAACTACTAAGCTATGGTGACTAAATCTAAGACTAAATATACTGACAATTTCTTCAACAAATAGAAACTAGACTACAATGTTAGGAAGGGACTAGTGGACAAGAGATCCAGTATAAGTCACATTACACTTGGTTGCATGCTGAAAATAGCCGATCTACAAGCTCACAACAACTTGTGAGATTGTAGATCAGCTATTTTCAACAGTCATTACGACGGCATCAAGGCCCGCCAAAATACATTTTAGTCGACTAAATAAACTGTAGATTTAAAATGTAAAATTCCACGATATTTAGTCGACTAAAAACTAGACTAACACTAAGACATTCCAGGTGACTAAAATGTGATGAAAACTATTCAAGAGACTTCAGAATTTGCTGCCAAAAACAACGGTGCTCCAAAGTTGTTCCGAGCTAGAGAACCATGTAAAAGTGCTTCAGCTTTGAGGCTCTTCGCCATTCACACAGACCAGGAGGTTCAGCGTGACAGCCACTCATTCTCAACTCAAGTGCCATGGCTGCTCAACCTAAGCCTTGAGGCACACCATGCTTGACGACTCCTGTTGCGAAGCAATTGGCTGGCAACATTTCGCTGGCACCCTGATTTCACGTCGTTTCATGCTGCACCAGCAGGATTCCGCCTAATGGATCCAAGTGTGTGAATTTGTTTTTCCTCTTCTCGATCTTCAATTGCTATATTGCCATCGTGGAGATCAAGAGAGACTGTCTTTCCTAAATGTGTCCCCAGTGGAATTGGATCTTGTTACTGGCTTTGCCTAACAAAGCCTTTGTGGAGTGCATTTTCAAAAGTGTTTGGACTGCTGCTGTGTGGCCTGAGAAACGGAACAACCACATATCTGGAGAAATGTGTTTTCCTCAAAGTCCAGCAAGAAATTGTTGTTTGACTGAAGTACCCCATCTTGTGAAGTGTTCCCCATCTACAATGAATCAAACCCCTACTAGAGTTTATTGTGTTCTTGAATGTTTATGTTTGAGGTGTGCTAGTCCACCCTCCAACGTCTGACTTGGGCTTTGGATTACGTCGTGTTGTAATTCAAAACCCAAGAATTACGTCATGTTGTAGCCAAGTCTATGGACTATAGTCATGTTTGTTCAGAGCACTTTCAACAGACATTACCAGGCGCCCTCCACTTCACACGAGTGTGATTTTATTTATTTGTATTTGATTTGTTTTCTTTTGATGTTTCTCTCATAATGAGACCCCTACTGATGAGTCTCAGGGGCCCTGGAACTCATCAGTAGCACATTTTGCACTTAAGGCTGATTCTTGTGAGCGCTTGTGTTGTTGTTGTTGTTGTTGATGCACTTCAGCATTTATATAGTGCCTTTTATCTAAAGTGCTTTATAATGTGCATTACATTCACACGTTCACACACCGATGGCGGGTGGAGGAAACCATGCAAAGTGTCAACCTGCTTATTAGGAGTCAAGTTCAAGCTCAATAACACTTTGACACTAAACTCTGGGGGGAGCCCAGGATCAAACACGTTGCCCCCGAAGTGGCCTCCATTTCCCACAAATGCTATTTAACCGTAATATGCAATCAGTGATATAGTTGTTCTTCAGCGCTGCCCTAAACCATATTAGATTTTTTTCTTTCTTATGAAAATGCAATGATTTGCTAGTAATTTTCATAGCTAGAGTAACTATGAAAAGAATCATTAACCTTTGTTCTGGCCCTATAGATGTTTTTCTTCTAACGAAAACCGTCACATCATTTGATTCGCTGAACGTGTAATTGCATAAATGATGAATGACTGGCGGTAGAGGTCAACTGCATTCTGCTTCAATTTAGGAAATACCATCTCCACATTAGCTGGTCTAAAAATACGGATTACGCCTTCAACTATAGTAACCCTGAGCAAGAGGTAACCGGGTGCAGTGAAATTATATATATACGTTCTTCACGTAGGCCCCATAGCCTGGAAGGTTGGTTCAGAAACTTCAGCGCCAGCGTTTCAAGCTGAAACTTCAAAATGAAATGCCCCCCCATTTCCATTTCACTACACCTTTAACACCGAACTGCTCCAGTTTGATTTGTATAGCTTCTTATGCATTATTGGATTCCTGGTTAATGTCTAGAATATTTTGTAACCACGATCAACCACTATCACCACATACGATACAGTTAGTGACAACCCACTCCTGAAGGACACAACAAGTCTAATTTTTTAATTGAGAACATCTGGTGTTTAATAGACTAAAGGAGAGAATTCTCAGGAAGTATTTTGACAATATGAAACTTGTGTGAGATTCTGTGGCTCAGCGCAAGGAAATTATTATCTAATCCATTTAGCCACATGAACCCTAGCATCCCTATTATGAATATCCCATTACAACTAAATTGGTTTATAGAGTTTCATGTTTGCAGGTTATTCTCATTAGTTTAGAAAGATTACGCCTGAACAAACCTAGCTCATACCTGCGGAGGTGTCACAAATCACATGGAATGCGTTGTGACACACACAGCTAGCCCTTTGTTGACACCCACCCCATGTTACCTTGCAGAGATGTTATTGTATAAGGCTTTTTAAAATGTGTCAGCTGCCTCAGGGGCGGCTGCTCTCTGAAAGGTATGATTTTAGATTAGATGAGAAGTGAAGGCTTCAATAGGGTGCCATCTACTCCCTGGTGAATGCCCGCGGACCCCAGACTCATTTGCGGGACGATTGAGATCTTCTAATGAATTATAAGTATATAGCTCATGTTCCAGTTCTCCGGTACAAGTATGCCTGCAGGAGGGTTGTGTTGTCACATGATGGCAAATGCCGTGTAATCCGCTTATTTACACCGGATACGTAATGTAGCGTGGCGTGTTCACGGTAGTTTGGTTTGGGGAAAAAAAACATATGGAAGAACATGAGAGTTTGTAGCAGTCCACTCATGTCACACTGACCCCAAGAGCATAAAAGTATATGCATGTGTGGCAGGATGGGCCTGAGTTCCCACGCGGTCACAGTCTGTACGTCCACCCATTCATCAGCGGCTGAGTGATGGCAGTATAAAGGCATGCAGCGTGTTTCCTTATCTTTATTTAATTACAATAACACATTCGTTTTTTTTGTATATAATTTAAAATAACCTACTGTACGTTTCTGCCTTTATTATTTCATTATACATTAATCTGTGGTCATTCATACCGCCCTGTTACACATTTAAAATAAGGCGTCATGGAAGTGGCAGTCTACATTCAGCATATGCCACCGCAGGTTCTCTAAGCAGAGGCCGTTTGTTTCTGAAAGAAAGCGCAAAAATAAATAGTCCCCAAGTCCTTCGATTCCCATTAACCGAGGGAACAAAGTGTGATTCAGTGAAAGATTATGATAAAAGGACTGCTATGGATCATTTTGAATGCCTCTGGAAATCAGCCAAATACTTTAAATATACTTTTTCTTGTATACGGCTCATTGAGATGAATGATGTTGTTTGAAGCTCGTTCAAATAACAGCGATTGGATTTTTTCGGAAACGACTTTCAAAGATTAAGCGATAAGTTGTTGGGGTCGAGCGTTTGATCATGCCTATCAGCGTGAAGTGTTCTTCTTCAACGTCTGGTTTGAACTGGATTTCCTTTTGAAGTCTCCTTAACTGATGACCATGGAGGTTAGTGGACAAGTTCCTCTCTAATAGAAGTATAAGCAACGTCTGCGTCCACTAGAAATACAAATTGTGGTCACATCACCACACGGATCAATCTGCAGTGTTGTGAGTTTCCACATACCAGAGTATATACAGTAGAGGGAAACACAATAATGGGAAACTACAAATATTGAATATCCTCCAATGAACAAAAATAAAAATGGAATATTCCATTCAACCTGACCACCACCCAACCATAAATAAATAATGAGATATATACTGCAGGCTTCTGGATGACCGACCCAGATATAATGAGAGGAAGTATTATTATACAGTATATAATTTATATATCACATAGTCTACGGAAAGACGTGACGTCTCACTGCCCTCTCAGATTATTTTACAGATGGGAGTAACTGGGGGGGGGGGGGGGGGGGGTGTTAATATGCAGGGTAGCGGGGAGGAAAAAAAAAAATACTATAATTTTCTGGGCATTTATGTAGCATTTATTTATTTTACTCTGTGCCAATGTGGCTGCTAATTTGCATTTGTGTGCGTGTGTGCGCGTGCATGTGCCTCATGTGCTTGGTGAGAAGTCTCGTTGCAAGTGGATGGGATGGGGAGCTCCGTATACCGTCTCTATATGCCCTAAAACAAGTTTCACAGGGCAAGCCAATATTGTGAAAGTTTTACTTAAATTAAGCTGTCAAAATGTGGCTATAAGGGCAGAACAATAAGCCAGGGAGCGCATTCCAATCACGACCCAGGGCAGCTTGTAAAACAATGCTTTGCACAGGCAGTGGGATGTGCATTCATGTGGATCGCTGAGGGTCAGTTGACATGCCTGGGTGGACTGGGTTGCGTAAAAAAGGATCGAGGGCAAACAATGGCAACTCACGTCCACAACCTCTGAATCAGAAGCAGACCTTGTTATTGCAGGCTGTGTCACTCATTCACATTGCTTACTGTAACTCGACATGCATTAAGGTCCATTCAGTTTCATTCCTGTTGCTGGGGGGGAAGACAACACAAAAATATCTCCCTCTCTCCCTCTCTCCCTCTCTCCCTCTCTCTCACCTCGACATAACGAGGCCAGAGGATTCGATAACCACCCCCGTTTCACCTCGGTTAGCCGCACCAACGCTTTTGATCAGATACAGCCGCTGGGAAATACACTTCCACCGTGACGCCAGTGCAGCTCCTCACAACAACCCGGGGAGGAGCAGAGCAGCGCATCAGAGATCGCCGGGGGGGGGGGGGGGGGGGGGCGCTAGCTGTAATTATGACTGATCTGGGATAGATCTGTGACAGGCACGCACGGGAAAACCTCCGACTAGCTGCAGCCTGTCCCTCCTGTATACCGCATCACGAGACAGGCGAGATAGTAAAGACGAGGATAGTGTTGATTTCGTCGGCTAAAACTAAGACGAAAAATGTTCCGCAGACTACCTTTTTTTCACTGATGAAAACTAAAACTAAGACTAAATATACTGACAATTTCGTCAAACAAATAAAAACTAGACTAAAATGTTAGGAAGGGACTAGTGGACAAGAGATCCAGTATAAGTCATTTACACTTGTTTGCATGCTGAAAATAGCCGATCTACAATATCACAAGTTGTGAGCTTGTAGCAGTCATTACGACGGCAACAGTCATTACGACGGCATCAAGGCCCACCAAAATACATTTTAGACTAAATCAACTGTAGATTTAGTCGACTAAAACTAGACTAACACTAAAACATTCCAGGTGACTCAAATGTGACTATGACTAAAACTAAAATCAAAATCTGCTGCCAAAAACAACACTGGCAGAGAGGCTATAGTGCGTGAGTGAGTTTGTGCATGCGTCTGTGTACGCCATCACGTGTCTGTGTGTCCATTTCTCAACAAATTGAATCCAGGGAAGCTGATCCAAAACACTGGACATTAACCCATTTTAGACCCGAGGACGATTCTACAAATGCCTTCTAAATGCAGACAGTTTTCTGAAAACCCATATTTCTATGTCACAGTTTCATTAAGGACCCCAAGATTATACTGTATGTAATTGGCCCGCCGACCCCCATCTGAAAATATGTTGTTCCAGGGACCCCAGGGAAACCCCCCCCCCCCCCCCCCCAGAATCAAAGATTTGAGTTAAAAACTTTGGTTCGTACCGCGCTATGAGCTTGTAGATCTGCTATTCAATAGCTAAAGTACAACATAATGCTTAAAACACCAAAAGGGGTTCCCGTCCAAAATGGGTTAATTGGGTCCACAAAATTAAAAAGCAACAGGGCAACAACGTACAGGATAATATTAGCATGGAACTGCTAGGCGTTTTCTGAACACTGTGTATGCTAAATAACCTCGGTTCTGACTGTGAATCAAAAGTAAACAATCATTTCTCATTGATTTAGGGAGGAACTATTCAGCATTTATTTGAAATAAGAGTATAATATAGCCATGTAGGCTCACATCATTATTTGGACCCCATGCTGTTTGGCATCACAGTGAAGCACAAAACCTTATTACCTCCTTAGCTCACAAACTAGGCTGGACTGGAGCCAGCAGTCTCAGCCCAGTCCTGAAAGCACTTACTGCACAAAAAGTCGTGACTGCTACAGAGAATTGGTATTTAGCATAACAACTATATCAATGTTAATGAGAGAGAGAGAGAGAGAGAGAGAGAGAGAGAGAGAGACACACACACAAGTCACACACACACACACACACACACACACACACACACACACACACACACACTGTGTAGTTACTGTAAGTCCTGGCTTGCGACAAACTGAATTTTGCAGAGCAGATGGTAGAACAGGACAGAGTCAGGATAAGTTAATTATACTATGAAATAAATAAGACTTGTGCACATGTGGCAAGTGAAATTAGATTGCATACTTGAGGCCCAGTTGGTCCCGATGCAATAAACACAATGCAAGAGAAAAATGCCACGCGCATCGATTATGTCTGTGAGACGCACAATAAACTAGCTTACTATTCTATTTCATGAAATAGTTACCATTTTGCCGACAGGCTTTTCCTTCATTTATGTTCCGACGTCTCATGATCAGACACTACTAACTGTATACGAGCTGTGTACGCAGAGCGGTACAGACAGACAGATGTGTAGATTTAACAGAGAGACCCTGCGATGCATGCACGCTTCTGTGAATGCACACTTGTGGGTCGATCTGTGCATGCTGGTAACCCAGGCCATGTGTAATCGATGCTTACAGCGGAAGCATGATGAAAGGTGAAGGGGTGGGGTGAGCTGACGTGCGATGAATTGTCGATACAGCATGGCCTACAGGCATGTGTTTAAGTCAATATTAGAGACACAGCGTGCGTGCCGGGTGTCTGAGGACCTTATTTAAGTTCAGGGACTGAGGGAATCCCCCAGACTGTCAGTGATCCTGAAAAGTAATAAACGGAACCTGCACGCGTGTGTGTGCATAGTGTGAATTGCCGTAGAATCAACAGTGCAGCAACTGGACTGTATGGAACCTGGGAGTCGATTCTCTCTCTCTCTCTCTCTCTCTTTCCTCTCTCTCTCTCCCTCTCTCTCCTTCCTCTCTCTCTCTCTCTCTCTCCCTCCCTCTCTCTCTCTCCCTCCCTCTCTCTCTCTCTCTCTCTCTCCCCCCCACTGAAGCAGAGCAGGTGCTTCCTCCACGGCTCCGTTCTGAAACGCTACAGCCCACTAGCTCTGCCAACTGTGATGAATAGAGCCTACTAGGCCAGCAGAGGTCTGGCCTATAGGAGAGCTAAAAGCTTTCTTTCCACTGGGGCCAAATGCACCACGTCTAATTCATCTGACCATTACCTTGAGTATAATGCATATATACAAAGCAAAGCTTCTTCTAGTGATGGTCTTAAAAGGTTGTCCTATTCTAGACCTGTAGGCCCAATATATCACATTTTGTTATTAACCTGCAGTAGCCTAAGGAATATGTATGTTATTTTAACAGGCTTAAAACCCCATACGTATAGGCATTGCTATAGGCAAAGATACATAGAGACTCAGAACAGAAAGCCTATGATCATGATCAGCTTACATTGCTTTATTCAACTATTGTTTTAAAACAAGCTTGCAAGTTAACCGAGTTCTTACTTGATTCGATATTTGAACTTGCTTTAGTATAGTCTACAGATGAGTAAGACTCCTTGCATGTATTTCTACCCATTTCACGTTTGATCAGATCAACAACACTGCACCGGTTCCTTTGAGCAGTCCATCAAATAAAACAAGACTATCCACAAAATGTGCTTGTGGCTGGCTGGCACACACTTTAAGACAAAGCACACTTCATAATACACGTTTGGACGTGTGCCGCTTAAACCGTGTCGAGCCAGTATCCACTTTGTTGTGACAAAAAACCCAACAGAACACGGTCCATGTCCAGTTCCATGTCCAATAGTAGGATATAACAACATGCTTTGATCACAGGAGTTGCATCCAAATCTGTCCCAGGGACCACCATCCTGACTAAGAGCAACCTGGGGACCACCCATGATTCTGTCGGGTGGGTCCAGACCCTCACCCACCCCACACAATAGTGGTGGGGGCTATGCATTTCTTCAGACAAAAAGACAGACAGACAAACAGACAAGGCCTACATATACTGTAGAGACATTATTCTTTGCCACTATGCCAGTCATGAACCAATAATTGCTACAACCACCCTGTTACAAGAACACACAATGAACCTCAGCAACTACACCATAACACACACACATGTGTGTGTTGTTTATCAGTCTTCAATTGATGTTTGCTTGTTATAAAGTCCAAAACTTCAAGCTCAAACCAAAAGAAAAATGGCAAAATTCCCTCACAAGGATTATTGAGTGATCAAGAGCCACACACACACACACACACACACACACACACACATCCCTCACACCTTCAACGGCAGATACACAATACACAAACGGTATAGATTCACAACAGCATTCAATTCCAGAGCCAGAAACAGTAAGAGTTACCGGGCATGTTTCATCATTGCCACCCAGCCATTGCGTCCCACAATTACAGTAATAGTACACCAGCTTGAATCACAGTAGAATACACACAGCATACAATACAAGCAGCAGCAGCAGCAAAGAAGCAAAAAGAAAAAAAAATCCTATACCTTGAGCCGTCTTACTTGACTTCATCAGTTGTGTACTGTAAGTGATGCCAGGGTCACGGTCAGGAACCCATATATGATATAGATAGAGCCTCAGGCTCTCTCTCTCTCTCTCTCTAGGTCATGATGAGCCAGTCCTCTAGTGGCGTCCGCAGTCACCTCCATCCTCCATACATCTGGCAGTATCAACGGCACCGACCAGCCTCATTCTCCTGGCTGCCGCATCTTCTCACTGAGCCTTGGATGTTTAGTACTGTAACTGCACACATACTGGTGTAGCATTCTGGTGTAGTGCAGCGCAGGGACTTGGACTAGGATCCTGCGTTCACAGCATGTCAAAGGAGATTGGACTCAGGGCAGCTTGCGGGTCTGCTGGGGTCATCACCCTGGCTCGTGCACCTGTGGAGCAGTTTGAGAGAGACACCATACACTTTGAGTATAAGCAAGTAAGTAAGTCAGGCAGAAAGACAGTGAGCTGACCAAGAGCCACATACTGTACACTGCCACAACTCACTGTAGCAACAGCAGACAAACAGCCTGAATACATATGATTTAATGCATCCTTCTGGTTACAACACAGCCTAGTTAGTATGCAGTACATATATACCGGTAGCCAATTTATTATATGCTGTCAACAACACAGCCTAGTGGTTTGTTTCATGTTTATGTGGGGACTGCGGATGAGAAGTTTTGTATTTTTTGCTAAATCCAGTGCATTTACATTCAATTTATGTAACATCCATTAATATGCATTGTCCCGTCTAAATAAACAAATAAAGTAAATGTAAAGTAAAGTATACATAGGTGTACTGCACGTATACATATTAGTTTCATATTGGATAAATACCGTAATACATTTTAGGAAGGAAGCTGTGGGGACTTTTTGGACATGCCTGGAATAGGGTATGCCTTGAAATAAAAATGAGAGATCGAAATCTAGATGTGCAATTCAGGTTCTAACACTTTCAATGAAACCATCATCAGTAAACAGTTCAGAATGGAATTTCATACAAGGATTTGGTGCTTTGACACCCCAAACAAAACATTGTGTCATGTACAGTATTCTATAAATGTATGCACCTATGCACACAGCACTTCAAGCTCCTTTGTTTGTTCATATCACACATACTCTGTCACGCACGCACACACACACACACACACCCTCATGCTTAGCATAGGTAGCTAACTCACCAAGCAAAAAGGCCAAGCAGTTTGTTATGAAGATGAATCAACTTCTCTGTCAACTGTCACACACCTGCTGTGACTGAGCAGTTTTAACAACCCAGACTACTCCACTCAGCTTCCATGAGGTGTAAAGTTACATTATAAGTTGATTATTTCAGTCTTTTTTACTACACATTAAACATAACTTGGAGCTCGTTTCTGTCTGTTTGTTTGCAGCAGGTGTGGAGGGGGGAGGGGGAAGGGGGGCGTGGCTATGGAGGATTTTTAAAGAGCCCACTTGAAGCCTGAGTCCTGCCTGTGGTTGTGCCCCTCTTCGCACCCATTGGTTGCAGTTTCTCTCCATCCACTACCATTGAAATAACATGTTTTTCAGTTGCTTCACATTGATATTCTGTGCACTCAATTCTCATTTTAAAGGGTTAAGGGTTAGTGTCAGTAAAAAGGAACATCACAGGTGCAGCATGGTGATTGAGCATATCATGTTTGTTTTTAGTTGTTTTTCCAAAAATTATGTTTTAGAAAATTCCACATAAACCAGAATAAGCCAGAATAAGTCAGAAAGAGGCTGCTGGTTAGTCAGTCAGGGACCAATCAGAAGTTTGACAAATGGGTGAATTCACTGTGTCTACTTCCTAGGGCAGTGGTTATCAATCCTTTTCATGTCAAGGTCCATTATTTATTTTGCATTTAAGCCACGGACCACCATTTGATGACATTCATTTCAGACCCAAAACCTGTTGTCGTAGATGTCGTAGGCCTGTTGACGTGGTGCCATCCAAAGGAGAGATGACAGGCAAACGTTGATCCAAATGACAATTCTTCTACAGCATCTTTGTGTAGACTTTTTGTAATTAAATGCAGATGTTTAACAATCATTTAATTCTTCAGAGCGTAAAATGAAACCAAATGGACCATTTGGTTTCATTTCTCTTTTTTTCATTTCTAAGATCTATAGGGGTCCATTGGTCCATGTGGTTACCAACTCTCCATCTTTGAAGTTTAACTGGGGACCACCTGGAACCCCATCAAGGACCACTGGTGGTCTGAAAACCATTGCATTAGAGATTTGCCAGATTTCAGAGCTGTTGCCGTAACCAAAACGATGGCGTTGCATCAAATGAGTCAATTGCTTCATTGCACCATGCTGCTTATTATTTGATGTCCAGCAATCCGTGCCCACAAAAAACGGATGAATGAGGACATGTGGGTGGAGCAAAGATTATAGCCCAATCCTACTCAACTATAGATCAGTTAGGGGTTTAGTGTCTTTCTCAAAGGCACTTCTACAAGAAGCCAGGAGGAGCCGCAGGGATCAAACCAGGAACATTACAGTTCCTGTGTAGACGGCCACACTACTGCCTGAGCTACAGTACTACTACTGCAGACAGTCTGCACATCTGTGTAGTTACATTGGATTTAACCATAGAACACTAAACATGTCACACCATCACTAAGCACATGTATATTTTTACCCAATGTAAAATGTTCAATAAAGAATATTTCTCGTCAAAATATATTGACGTACAGCGACACGTGGCAACTTCAAAGTACTCTTCTTTAATATTTCATCAAGACTTTTCACAAAAAATAGATATCATAGGGGTGCTAAATTGGTGGAAGAAGTGTGTGTGTGTGTGTGTGTGTGTGTGTGTGTGTGCATGTGTAGCACACATACAGTAGTGTCACACACAGCAGAGGCCTGTACAGTGGATTCAGTGGTTAAGTGATGGATGCTGCCATGTGGACAGCAGGAGTAATTACGATCTGTCCCGTGGTTCCCATCACTCCCCATTACGCCCCTGTGTTGTGGCAGTCTTCCACTTTGTTATCAAATGAAATGCTTTTCCACCTGAGTGCTCATGAGAAAGGTGTGTGTGTGTGTGTTTGTGTGTGTGTTACTGTAGGTCTGCATAGGGACTGTACGGGGCCAGGCGTGAACCATAACAACTATAGTTCTCTGCAGTGCAGTGTTTGGAGGTGGTCTCCCACTCAGGTGGTTGTCAATAAAGTTATCTGATGTAGACGGTGCCATAGACATTAAACGTAGACGCCCGTTGTCACAATTGAAGGCACAATTTCCCCCAGATTCCTTGCAAAGCATATTTGCCTTCAATGAGCAGCTTCCGCGTGCATAACATATGAGTCCCGGAAAAGACTGATTGGCCAGTAGTCATTTGAGTGACAGCGCGAGACATGGAGGAGTCGCTTGGGCCTTACTGCCTTCAGCACTTCTAAATAAGAAAGGTGCGGAAAACTGTTGCTTCGTGTTCACTCTTTAATGTTTTCTGTTAGTAATCTAAATCCACCCTGGCTCTGACGTTGTATTGTTGTATTAATAACTTTGTTGTTTGTTTGTCTTGTTTTGTATTGTAATGTATTGTCATGAGTGTTATAAAGATTTGTTAAAAGAAAGAAAAAAAAGCCTTCAGCACACTCGCTCCAATGAACTGCAACAGCCAGTGAGGCATCTATTTTTTATAATATCTATGGATGGCGCGCCACAGTGCATTATTGTCTCTCTCCATTGGGAAAGAATGGAAATACAAATTACGGATTGTAGGTTTCGTCTGAATTTCAATTATATCCCAGCACTCCTTTCATGTAACTTCAAAGCATTAAACAGCTGCTCTCCCTTTTGTTTTCAAACCAGAACAGTACCGGTAATCAAATAATGTAACAAAAGATGTTTTGTCCTCACTAATGTCTTTGCCAGACCTCTATCCCAACAATGGATTCTATTTGAATGGCTGGATCGGCAAGGTGAGAGAAAGCTTTTGTGTTGCAGGTGGTTCCATTTACATTTATCCCCATGCACGGAAGGGAGATGCATATAATTATGCATTATCAAGTATTATCACAGAAAGAAATACATCAAATTTGGCTCACCCAATTATGTCAGTAATCTGTAACTCTGTGACTAATCTGTGTACTTTGAACTTATAATACACAGCCATATACACTACGTGCATAAGAATTTGAGACATAGTTAAGAAGGCAAGTAGGCCTAAATCTCCATAGTAACATGTCAACCACACACACACACAGTCATATTTTGATTAGTATCGATTTATGTGCAAGTGAAATACCTCTGTATGGGTGTGGAAGTGAAGTATAATGTATGCAGATTTATATATACTGTGGCCAAATTTGACTGAGGGACTGCCATTGGATTTCTTTTTTAATTAAAATTTTCATGTCTGAAAGCAGGGAATCATATAGCTTCAAATTGACATTGGTTGTTCAGTTTGACCCACCAGTTTTGGAGATATGGCTTATAGAGTAATGTCTTGCAGAAAACAGCGAGTTGAGAAAACAGGCTTGAAAGGTTCACTTCTGTGGTCTCCAACATTACACCTAGCTACACGTTTAAGCATTTATTTCATATTTACATGTCGATTTCAGCTCTGACACTTATTCCAGACATGCTCTAGTTTCTAGTATGTGAAGATCTGCCTGTGCTATTTACTCATTTTGGAGGTTGCACAATGGCAGGCTCTCAGTCAAATCTAGTCACATATATGCATCTACATAAAGTCGTACAGTATGTGGTACGTGTCTTCTGTCTTGCCTTCCCTGGTTGTGCCCCAACAGTGTCAGTTTGATTGCCACTGCTGTAGTTCCGGGTGCCTGACGCAGCGTGCTGCCAGCCTCATCCTTCTCTCTCTGACCTTGACTGTGGCCTGTACGTGGTAGGTCCCCATAGAGGACCACGCTCTGTCCATATGTCACCTATATTGCAAAGTAACAATATACTGAATGTACGAGCAAGTGAAATATGCATGTTTGTGGAAGTTAACTATTCAGTGTTGCCTATAAACCGCTTCTCGTCATAGCTCGTACTCACTTATGAATTCTGTTCATGCTTTTGTCTGTGAGTTGAATTGATGTGCAAAGAGATTACAGACAGTATAGTAAACACTTCCTCCATGAAGCTGAATGGACAAGCTATAGCAGGAGCCAAACACGTAGAATATGATGGCTGTTGTGTTTACCTAGATAGAACGCTAGACAGCTGAAGAAAGGAAAGAAATATGTGGAAAAATAACAGCATTTATTTGAAGTAGTTGTTTCTCACCCATTCTGACTGCAGAACACATGAGCATTCTTAAGGGTTGTGCTTCTGCGTTGAAGTATTGCTCTGGTCTGTGTCCTCTGGTTTCGCTGGGTATAGGCTACACAGAGGGTGACGCCGAAGCTTAGATGCACCTCTTCAAAACTAATAATCACGATCACAGCAGGATCTGTGATTGGTCAGCTTGGGCCGTTTGGCTAATCTTGATTACCGTAGTAATGTGAGCGGACAGTGTGACAGACGAATGGGCACAATTAAGGGATGCTTGTAAAATCTATTTCCTCGTCATGCAACCTCACCTCATCTCATTCAGCGCCCTCAGACCAAAGTCTCTATACTGCATATGCTATATTGCACGGTCTATGCTGCCTGATCCAAAGTAATCTTACCCTCAATAACTCTAGAGTCTAGAGTTATTGAGGGTAGATTGCTAGATTGGTCTAGAGTCTAGACCAATCTAACAAACCTTTTCACCATACTGTACCTCTGTACCTGAGTTTGCGTGCGTGCCTGCGTGGCCTGAGCACGCATTTAAAAAATATATTATATATTTTTTTTAAATCTATAATTAATGCATGACACTAGTATCTATATAGTTTTGCTCTGGTGATACTTCCTTCGACATACAACACAACCTCGACATTGACACATCCAAACTTGAAGCCGGATAGAACAAAGAACACTTTATATTTTATTTCTGAAACTATACATTTTGGGAAAGCAGCGCAGGGGTTTTGTACTGTACAGTACATGGACCGAGGTGGTTATTATCTTCCTCATTGTTATGGCCGTCCTCCCCCATAGTCAGAGCAATTTGAAGCCGCCACGAGAACCAGGCAATTATCCTCATCTATCTCCAGGCTGTTGAAATAAAGGATTGACTCATCTGCACTGTCTCAAGAGACCTATAGCAGTCGAAGCAGGAGATACCATCTCTCCGATAGTCACCTTTACCCTCCCCTGGTGTCATTAAATCTAGCTGAGCCACACATTGTGCTGTTGCTGCCACTACAGTTGTCCCGATACCATTTTGTTTTCAGACCCAGTACTTCATTTTTAGTACTCACCGATACGAGTACCGATACGAGTACTTATTTTACCCCCTTTTTATTATAGATGCAGATGGATCTCCGATCTACACTTGTCAGTTGTCATTTATGCTTCTAGGTCGGCTTATTTGGGGCGATTTGCTGCAGTGTTGGGCAGACTTTCTCCTGTTGCATTCGTTCAGCCTAGTGTCAATTGGATGTGTTGGTACTCTGGGCTGGTTCCGAGTACCGAGTACTTGAGGGTGGTATCGGACCGAGTACCCGATGCCAGTATCGGTA
This sequence comes from Protomyctophum bolini, assembly GCF_963924005.1. Lineage (NCBI taxonomy): Eukaryota > Metazoa > Chordata > Actinopteri > Myctophiformes > Myctophidae > Protomyctophum > Protomyctophum bolini. The sequence continues at coordinate 12,947,432 of NC_137885.1, read as the reverse complement.
TTGCCACAACTCTAGCTGCCACGTCACCCAGAAACAGCTGTGCACGGAACATAATTACAGAGCATGCTCAATAGAGCCAATGATATAAGGCAATTAAACTGTACAATAATGTCCCCCCAACTATCCAGTCCCAATTGGCCAACTTTCAATTATGATTTGTTTCACTTGAATTCAGTTCTATTCATGGCATTGCATTGTGACATAATTCAATTCAATTAAACTCATTTAAGTTGTTAATTGAATTATCCTCTCTCATCCTGGCTTATGGCGGTGAATGGACTGTCTCACAGGACGTCTTGGGATGGCACTTATCCACGACATATCTTTACAGTTTCTGTCTCTCACTCTCGAAACCCCTTCCATTTGTGATCCTCGACAATGAAGCGGTTATACTTATCATGTGACTTCTGTAGTTATACTACATATAGGGAGAATTGCATACTCATGTCATGTCTATGTCAATGTTTATTTTATGCATCATTACCTTTGTAGAAAAGCACTGTTCCCAGTGGGGCACGGTGGCACAGTCGGTAGTGCTGTCGCCTCACAGCTAGAAGGTCCTGGGTTCAAGTCCTGCTGGGGACGCTGTGGGTGCTGGTGGGTGTGTTCTCTCCTCTGCGTCATCAGTGCCCATACCCGTACAGGTATGAGCATGTTCTCCCCGTGTCCCCTAGGGTAGGTACCCTCACAAAAAACATGCAGTAATCCTGGTCTCTAAACTATACCTGCCTGATGGAGGGGAAAGGAACTGCAGGCCGGAAATAACGTGTTCCTTCCACGCGCTACGTCCGGCCGGGGAAACTCTCCCCTGCCAGGTGAAAAGAAGCACATTTCATGCATAGAAGGAAGCATGAGGTGAGTCTGCTTGCCCCCCCCCCCCAGGTTGGCAGAGGAAGTGTAGCGCCCAGGATTACATTAGATAATTGACACTGGGTGAAAAAATGGGTTGTAAAATTGTGGGATAAAAGAAAAGAAAAGCACTGTTCTGCACCTGCCTAATGAATGACTAGGATTATTCTTTTTTTGCAGTGCATAACAAAGGTTTGTATACTATAGAGTGAATATACCAAAATCAAGCATCAATCTCTATAGCTATGGCATGATTTAAAAAAAAGCATGCCAATTCAACGATACAGTATATACCGAGATGGGCACATCACTTAGTCTAGGCCAATGTTTCCTCCAGCCGGCGAGTTGACCATGAATGTAATGCAAGGTTGTTGCAGCTAGGGGCTTAGCGATGTTTCTGTTGTAACAGCTTGAGCTGAGAATAACAATACGTTTTTTAAGGCCTCACCCCACATTGCTTTTCTTGAGACTGAATTAATCGGCTAGGAGCGTGCCAGGTGTGACTGGCGCCTATAGACTATCAGATGGCAGACACTTGTAATGTTTTCTGAGTGTGTTTGCAGCAGAGAATGGCAGAACATCCTCTTTAACCATTAGACATGGCGGCTCACACAGCTGACACAATCAAAGGAGAATTATTTTGGTTTCCCTTTGCTTCTCCACTAAGCATCTGCTGTCGGGAAGAAATCACCTAACTCCAAAAATAATCTTCAGGAAATGAAGAAAACCATATATTATATATAAATTATTATTATTATATATAAAACAAAAGCAATACTTACTGCCTCATATATTGTCAATTACTTGCATGAGAGGGGGAGAGGTGCTGGCAGCGTGTTTCCTCCTCTGCGTCATCAGTGCCCATACCCGAGGCGGGGTTTGCATGTTCTCCCTGTGTCAAAAAAAGAGAGGGGGAGAGGTGGTGGAGTTAATTGCTTTAGCAGACAGTTTGAGGGTCCAATGGAGTTAAGAGGTTTTGTCCGAAGTGCTACTTACTACTTTCCGCTGGTTCAATATTTTTTTAACCAACACACAGACGTAAAGGGTGTTCAATAGCACTGATGTATGCACAAAAAAAATGACTTAGGGGGTTTTCCTCCCGACAGCAACGGTGTGTGTGTGTGTGTGTGTGTGTGTGTGTGTGTGTGTGCGTGTGCGTGCGTGCCGTGCGTGCGTGCAGATTCTTGGCTCTTTTGCCTGATGATGTGAGGGTAGAGCAGAGATGCCAATTTCTAAAAGCAAGCAGATGCACTCCGCATCGGGATGCTTACCTTTCAATTACGGCCCGGCAGTCAATGCAGGCGGTGATGGGTAATGTTCATGTCATTCCAGAATCAAGCAGGCAGAAGAAGAAAAAAAAACACCTTCAAAGTCAAAGAGAAACAATTCGAGAAGGGTCGAGGACGGAGGGAAATGGATACAGTGGATACAGTAAGTGACAGAGTCAGCTTTTGAGTAAAAGACCTGTAGTAAATACAAGCAACAAACAATGTTGGCCACTGCATAATGGTGCACTGCAGTTTTGGGAGACATTATTTGTCTCAGAAGAATTATTTACCAATACCATAATGCACAAATATTACTGTCTCCCCATACTACAGTAGCATCATGCTGTTTGCATGAGCTTGGGTGGATAGCCTCTCACAATATCACAAAATACCCCGATTGGTGATAATCAATATTTATTTATTTCATGATGATGTATTTATTAGTATAATGTTTAGCATTTCGGAACACGTTACAGGGATGTTCCTTCTGTGAACATTACGTTATAATTTAGCTATTGAAAAATAGCAGATCTACAAGCTCGTAGCGCGCCACCGAGTGAAAAATCGTGAAAATATTTAGAGGATTTAGAAGATTTTATTTTAATTTCGACGTCAGGCCTAAATGGGTTAAACTCCCTTTGCCACTCGATTTGCCATTGACTTTACGCATGCGCATACCCTCTATACTGACACAATATATCTGGTTTCACGCAATTCCTTTTGAGTTCCACTGATTATTCCACTGATTATCTCTCAAATGAGAGATAATCCGAGGGACGATTGATTTGCAAAAGGAGCTGCATTATATAATCACTCTCGCTGTGAATATCATGAAGGGCAACAAGGTATTCATGTGCAGATATTCATCATAATCAGTAGTAATCACATGATCTGTGTTCATCATTTCACATTGACATTTGTCACCTCCTCCCAGACCACCAGTTCCCGTGGTGTTTATTTCAAAGCTATATTTGCCCTCATTTCACTCATTCTCCTTTAGTTTGCAGCGTGAAGCGGAGACTTGCCACTTTGACGAATGCAGACACACATCAGACGAGAAAGAGAGGCAGGAGTCGCTCTATAGGTCAAACAAAGCATGAGATATACCGGTTCAAATTCTGCATTTTATATTGATTGTTATAGCACCCTTTGGCCAATTCCATTTGGACTAGCCCAGATTATACCCCAAGGGTGTAAACTGGACGGCCCCTGAATTTACTCCATACTGGGCATGCCCAAAATATACCCAGGGGTATAAAATACCAAGCTTGTTTGACTCACTGGCACCAAAATCAGTAGGAGCATAAAGAAATACGCTCCGGAAGGTTCAAGGCCACATCCCCATTCAATGTTAAGACATATCGTGTGTGTGTGTGTGTGTGTGTGTGTGTGTGTGTGTGTGTGTGTGTGTGTGTGTGTGTGCGCGCGCGCGCGTGCATTTTGACATTTTGAGGTAGGTACACAACAAATGTCATGGTGATTAGATCCAGCCAGTAGTTATTTTTCGATATCTTCTTGTGTTTTACAAATGGGCCAATTTTGTCTAAAAACAGCCAGACAGCCCAATCAAGCCAATTATACCTAATTTCCATTATGATGTACCAGGTGGGCTGTGCAGGGCTGAGAGGAGCTGGATGACAGCTCTTTCCATTACGATCGCAGCGAACATGGCTGTGTTCTGTTCACTGCTATGGTTATATCAGTACATCACTAGTCTGCTGCTTTCTGTTAATGAGTGAGTGTGAGCAAAATCTGGACAAAACATACTTTCTTAAACATAAGTAAACGGTGCATTTATATAGCGCTTTACAGAGATTGTGCGTTGCATTCACCCACACATTAGGATTGGGAGGTTTGTGTTTTAAGCAATGAGGCCTGTGGGAGGTTCGGGAGGTTTGTCCAAGCAGAAGGCAACCAAGCACAACTCCACCAGCCACTGTCAACTCCATAAATAATAAATGCAAGTTTAAAAAATGGCGGCGTGCATAGTTTTCAGTAACCCTCCCTCCCTCCCTTTTCTCTTCTACCTCCATCTTAGCTGCAGGTTCCAGAGGGGTTTCTATACACATTCACACAGACTCTCACCTTGACCCCTAAGCCAAAGTATCCCCCCCTCCCCCCTGATCCCACTGCCGCCCATGTCCCGTGCTCTTGGCCATCTAAGCAGCACACTGCACGCTCGTGTGTGGTGATGCCTGTGGATGATCACGCCGGTGTGAGTGTACTGTATGTCCACTTTGCATGCTTAATAAAGCCCCTCCTACCACATAAGTAATAAGATAAATGAATAAATAATTGTAGCGGAGTAAAAGTACAATATGTGTGGAGTAGAAGACTTACTGGAAATACTCCAGTGAAGTAAAAGTATCACGAGATTGTATACTTAAGTGCTTAGTTACTTAGCCTACTTTACACCACTGTTAGGGGGATGGTGGGACACTTAGTCTGCACTGTACGTAAGTCCTGTGTTGCGACAAACTGAAATTTGCCCTGTGAGGGAGGCATTATGGCAAATGGGCATGTGTCCATGGTAGGGAATAACTAGCCAGCCCAGACGAATTGCAAATTGGAAAACAGCACACGCACGCACGCACGCATGCACGCACGGCACGCACTGTGTGGCAGCTCTCCCAGGCTATGGTAGGAGTTGTCTAAACCTGCTGTCCGAATAAATTTTGGTACTCTGGCTATTGGTGTGTGCGGCCACCTTCTTGTTCATTCAAGATCTCCTCCTGTATAGTTTTCTCCCGTGCGTCGGCACCGCCACAAGGACTTTGGTGTGCGTAGAGCCTCTTTTTACACAGGATTAAGATTTCAAACAGCCTGTGAGGTTTTGATCTGAACATTTCCTGGACATTTACCCTTATACTGGATGAGGCAACTGTGGCATGTTGTGCAGTTTCTGTGTCAATGCCAGTTTAATCATCAAAACGGCACTCAGAAAAGCTGCCTAAAGGAGCAGAAGGTGGTTGCACAAGCAAGCACATGTCATGCATATCTCAAGCTGCCTTAAACTTACAGGACATTATTTTAATTATTATTTTTAAATCAACAGCTGTCAAAAAATCAAAAAGAATCGTTCATCATCAACTTATGTTCGCTCATGATTATGGGCGATGACATTAATCCACTGTCTTCCCCTGCGGAATACGCAAAACCCGCTTTTTGTTGTATGTGTTTAATTCGCCATTTTTCATAATTTAAAAGAAATTGCGGATTTGTCGCAGACCTGATGACGAGGCCGACGCGTTATGATGACTAACCGGAATTCGACCCGTGCACTGGGCTTATGGGAAAATGAGTTCAATGCAAGTGAACGGGGTTTTACACTCGGCTCCATACCTAGCGGTGATGCAGGATAAAACCATCATCACAGAGAGCATGTCGGTGCAGCACAGTTTCCCTGGACTACATTTCACAGTAATCTAGTAAGAGAGTAATGACACTCCCGTTGACTCTCATTGTAACACTGGAATGCGGAAGTGCTCATTCTATCTCAATGGAATAGTTCCAGCCAGGAGCAATGTTTGGAACTATCGCCCATAGGCACCCGCTTTGCGGCGAGCTCAAAGTGTGTCACCACTCTCTTACTAGATTATCATAGATGATGAACATCATTGATGCAGTTACAGACAGTGCATCATCACACGTTATGCAGGTGTGTGTTAGTTCAAGCAGTTCATGAGATGGAGTGAGCAACGACCGTACATGTACGTGCGGTTCCATTCTCATCACTCCACTGCAGTAAGCCATGGTGCATGGCCTGTATATGTCCCTGTGTGTATATGTGTGTGCATGTGTGAGTGAGGGAATTAATGTAGGTGTGTTAGCCCATACCTTATTATGGGCTTGCATCGGGACCCTGCAACGACAAATGAAAGCAATGAAAGCAACACACTTTGATTACAGGAGGTGTTACAATAACAACATTAGAATACAAGAATCACAATACATTTTTTATTGTCATTACAAGTAAGGTGGGTGAAAAACGTGGTTGTGCAGGCTCATCATTGCAGTTAAAAAGGATAGAGAAAAGAGTATAAAGGAGCATAAAGTGCTATGCAATTGCAATGGCATGCTATAAGGGCCCCTTAATTGTCACCCATTCAATCACAGACGTGGGCACAATCTGCTATCTTCGATCCGTGACACCCTTCGACGACGCGGCATAGCATAGCATGTTTCTTTGATGGTTTTCATTTAACTTGGAATAACTCTTTTTTCCTATCCTATATAGGAACAGTCATGTCCATTCGGTCTAAGACCATGGGTTATGATTAATAGACGGAGCGTCTCCAACACCAGAGCTCACAGCTGCAGGGGAAATAAATAAATAATAATTAAAACAATATATACAGTTTTCATAACTCCTTTAGAACGATCATTTTCGGCTCTAATCCGAAGACGCCAGGAACCAGTGCAGTAACCAAGACACTCCGGGGGGAAAAGTAGCCCTGGCTAGTGCCAAGTCCAGGTCATGTGGAGGATGATTCATCATGAGGGAAAGGCCAATAAAATGTCACCAAAAGCTATTTGGGAATATTTGCTTGCTTATCACACACTAGTGGCTCCTATATCTGCAGTACATTAATACAGTGAAACAGCCACTACTTTCTAGTTCCATTCCAATGTGTCAAGAATCAATTCCCCTCTAAGCCAACAAGGCAAGGATAACAAAGCCGCTTTTGGTTTGATAATGTGCATAGTCGGGCGAAATGCTGATTAGCAATCTTTCATGCTGGCTTAAAAGATGTATTTCCCCTTTTTCCAATTACCGATTGTGGTGTTATCAAAACAGAGAAGAACTATTCATTCACCCGAATGTTTGGATACCAAAGAATTGGGGATAGACTCGCCTAATTTGAATGCAGAGCAACAGTGGGACATTCTAGTCTGTTTTGAAATTCATAATCTCACTCCCCAAGTGTCATCCTAGCTCCCCCTGAAAACCCTGTATGCCCTGCTCATACATTTTAAATCAAATATTCACATGAGAGTCTGACGAGTCTTTCCTAACAATGCAACATGAACATGTGGTGCAGTAATGTGTTTACCATTGGTGTCTGACAGCCTCCCCAGACAGGAAATCAGTCTGACAGAGACTGCTTATAAGCTAGTCACGGTGTCTTGGTTCCTTGTTTATTGGACATTTATTCCAAAGTTTCACATATATTTTATGTAAATTGATTAATTTAATTCATAGGTAAAATGTAGGTGTTTTGTTTTGTTGTTTATTTGTTCCCAAACTTGTAAAAGATTCTTGAAGGTCATGAGTGCAAATGAAACAATGAGTGCTGCAAAGTAACTATTATACAGGGGTTGACACTAACGGTTGCCCGCTTGCCCGGGGCAAGTAAAAGAAATGGTCGGGCAGGTGAAGGTTGCTACCGGCTTGCCCGATCGGGAAAGTGTGTCAAAAATACTACGGACACAGTCACAGAGAGGAAAACGTGACGATAGACAAAGTAAACGAGTCAGAACGACGTCAGCGAAAGTTTCTCAAGGAGTGGACTGTCGAAAATAAAGGCAGGAGACAACACTATTTGTTTTGTTTTTCTTCTTATAAATTATTTGATCGGCCCAAAACATTGTGTTCGTTGTCATGATTTGTCACGATCCGAGTTGGCTTTGTCCGCGGTGTAACCGTCTTTAAATAAATACTTTAAGAAAAGCCTATGGGAAAAATGCATTGGGATTCATTTCCTGGGCCACTCGTTCTGAAAGGGGGAGGGACTGCGACGCTCTATTGGGCAGACATAAATCTTGGACAGGCATAATGCATATCGCAGTATACTGTATGTCGGTTGGCTGTGTGGCATGCACACTCAAAACACACTGACAGAAGAGATTCTTCACTGTCACCTGCTGGCAACTTCTCCAGTCTACTGAACTGACACGTGAGTGGCTGCTTCAAGGTCACCTGTTGTGTGTGTCTCTCTCTCTCTCTCTCTCTCACACACACATACACTCACTCATTCCAACCCACTCTCCCATTTTCTCAGTTACATTCTCTCACCTTTCTACTTGCATTTGCCACCTCCTCTGCCTGGAGAGTGGAGAGTGACACACACACACACACACACACACACACACACACACACATGCATGCATGCATCCACGTGCACATGCACACTGACATACATACGGTCCCCCGTGCCAAATCGCTTCGCTATCTTGGCAAGGACGCGCTGAGGCTGACTCATCCACAGTTGAGCTGTCATCTCTGTCACTGCAGGCTTGTGTGTATGTGTGTGTGTGTGTGTGTGTGTGTGTGTGTGTGTGTGTGTGTGCACACGTGTGCATGCGTGTGGGTGGGTGATAGTAACTGCAAGCTTGTGCGTCTAAGGGCAGGCACAGGATTTTATACAATAAAAAAAGCTCAACACAATCCAGGTCTGGTCGGTCACGGGCGTGTGCACGAAACGAGCAGGAGCACTGCAATTTCACAGGACCACGCCTGCGTAAATACACTTTCGTTGTCGCCCCCTAAACTTCTCTGCACGTACAAAAAGCATGCAGGCCGCTCATTGAAAATGAATTACCAGGTGCGTTAATTGCTGCCCAATTAACTTTGTTCAAGAGTGTGCCAGATTTCCATAGAGCCTTCCAGGCGAAAAGCCAGCTAAAATACACCGTAAACAGGCCTTAATATTTAGCGGAAAAATCACCCAATCTGGCAACAGCGAGCCGAGCTGTCACCCCTGTCGGCTGTCCTACTAACAAATGCATCATCGCAACAATGCAGAGAACGCAGCACTTCCACATTAGCAGACTCTGAGGGCCGTGCCCTCAATGCTAATGTAAAAACCCTGTAGGTGCACAGTCAATTTAGTCAAATATATCACTTAACCCCCAAAAAATGCATACAGAAGGTTTTTCAATGGATTCTGGTATAATATTGGGCATGCTAAATAACATACTAATATCTCAATATCTCCCATATCTCAAATGGGAAAACATTTGCAAAGTATTTTTCAACTTCTTCAAGTATAGTACTTTTAGTATGTTATTTAGCATGCCCAATACTACCAGAATCCATTGAAAAAACTTTTGTATGCATTTTTTGGGGGTTAAACCATATATTGATTCACCTACTGGTTGAATAAGGATTCATAATGGTATACGATATACTGTATGTACGACGTCCATAATGTGACAGCATCATGGTGGTGGCGAGGCTCGGCCCTGGTCCAGTGCATTAGCGAGTTCAGTTCACGCTAACACCCTGGACCGGGTTTCATTTCATTTGATAGTATTCCCCTCGCCTCCTCCACATGTGCACACCTGGACCTGGTAGTAGAAAGCTTTGCTTTTGGGCTTGGCTATATATTGTACATGCACGCACAGGCAAAAACTCTCCTCTGAGCATCTGGGCAACAGACAGGCCTATTAGCCCACAGGCCCTCGCAGTGCCAAAATAACAACGGCAACATATGTCTGCGTAATAATTGCATTAATGTTGTACAGATCTCTCCAGGGGGATTGAGGTGCATGTGGTTGAGGACTTTATTGGGGAAATTAAAGCTTACTCTAGAGAGAGCATGAAATTGGAATTTAGCTAATTCTGGAATGGTATATGGGTACAACATGGTGAACACTAGTATGGACAGAAGGGCTTCATTTAATAATCATTTGTGAATAAAGCAGCAATCATCATTCCTCAATTGAATCATTTGTCATCTCTTAAACATATATTGAGATCCCTGATGTCATCAATATTGGCCAGCAACTCTACATCTGACCTCAAAACTCAAACCCTTAGATCTATATGAATATATGTCAGAACCCGTTCTCACATTCCATATGTTGATCCTTCCCCATCCATCCTTCCTCTTCGATGTCTCCCTTTTGACTGATACCTGTCCATTCAAACTCTAGACGGGCCTGCCCCAAAGTTATTACTGCAGCCACGCCCGGCAGCCAGCGAAAAATAGAGTTCTCAACAGGCCCTAAAATGAAGGCCCGGCACTGCCTGGGCCCTCATCAAACCCTGTACACTCAAGACAAGCTCCTTATATAGCCAGTACAGAATTCATTCCATGTTGATCTGACCCCCCCCCCCCCATGCCAAAGCACCAGCGCTCGCCCAGCAGTCTGCGAGGCGGATGCGTACACGCAACCTCGCCCTTTAGGGAGAGTCCCTTCTCGCCCTTATAGGCGTCTTACTGGTGTTAAGCTATTATCTAAGCATTGAAAAGTAAAAGCTAAAATAATAAATAGCGTTACATCTCTACACAAGACCAACACACTAAACAATATTTTACATAATGAAATGAATCTTGACTAAACATAGACCCCTGGCGCCTGTCAGAATAACTCAAAGCTCCGGTCCTTTCGTTAATTGGTGGTATGCATTCTCGCGTGGCAGTGTCAGTCAGAATATTGTTTTGTGTGGGGTTGTAAGGTAACATAATTTAACCAGTATGGCCTATTGTAAAACAATTACTGTTGACAGGGATTAAATAGTAATTACTCTTGAAAAGAGTAACAAGTAGGCCTAACATTAACCAATGAATGCCCAACATTGCCTGCAGGCAGCTAAACATAATGAGGAATCAATGCGGGCGGACCGGTCTGTGTGTATTGATGTTTGTCTGAGCGCACACGCATGCACACACACACACGCACACGCACACACACACACACACACACACACACACACACACACACACACACACACACACACCTCGTCTGGTGGACATGCATTAGGATGCAGGGTGGGGTGATAATGTGGTTTCAGCAATAGAGGAGAGGTGGCAGAGCCGTTGCCCTGCTGCTGAATTAAGGATAAGCCAAACACCTTGAGAGGCCAGATTAGAAAGCCGGCCATGCTGTGCGAGTCCTGGACCAGCATGTGTGGGTTGAGTATAGACCAGCTGGTCTATACTGCTGGTCCTGGACCAGCATGTGTGGGTTGAGTATAGACCAGCTGGTCTATACTGCTGGTCCTGGACCAGCATGTGTGGGTTGTTAGAGTAGACAGTGGTGGAAAGTAACTTCATGCACTTAAGTACTGTACTTAAAGACAATTTCGAGGTATTTGTACTCTACTTGAGTAATTCCAATTTCCAATAAGTTTATTTCTACTCCACTACATCGCACCCTTTTCACATTGGCCTATTATAGCGCCACCAGGAGGCTACAACCTGACCTGCCCTGGTGGAGACCTGTGCCCCGGGGGGCACTTTATCGAGTTTTTTAATATGATTATGGCAAATAATCACAGAATGTCACTGCACTGAGAGACATGCAGCTGCTCTATACATCTCCTTACAACATTTTGCCATTTGTGTTAAATAACACCATGAAACTGTCATTACCCTTTTCGTGTCACGCACCACAAGGGGTGCACTGCACACACCACAGTTTGGGAACCCCTCCAGTATAAGATATAATGGGAATTTGGGAAAATATCATGGCATGCATAAACAGTTGGACTTCTTACTGTAACATCCCTGGCCAATACGTTTTTTGGCTATCATTCCTCTGCAAACCACTGAGGACCTGTACATGTGTTGAGAGCTGCAGTAGTTAGCCTGGCACTGCCAGGGATAGAGGGTCTGAATCCCACTGGCAGCCACCCAGCTAAATGCTTCATGACTGCACCATTTAAATAGATCTAGCGCCACTGGGTTTCATCCACTCTAGTGAGACGGCATGTTGGCAGTATAAGAACACTCTCCTGGCCTGAATGTACAAGCAGCTGGACAGACACATCCAGCATGTGCGTGCGTTCGTGCGTTCACGTGGTGGTATATGGTTTAGGTTTATTTATTGAGTATATAGTACAAATAAATGACAATAACATAATAACATAAAAGAAACAAAAATATAATGCAAGGAAAGGAAGAAGCCTTATGTGGGAGCACACTTCCATCCTTGAGAACATGTGTACTGTACAGAGAGAGAGAGAGAGTCATGCCAATATACAGTAGCCAATTGAGTTGAATTGCATTGCATTGCATTGCATTGAATTGAATTGAATTGAATTGAATTGAATTGAATTGAATTGAATTGAATTGAATTGAATTGAATTGAATTGAATTGAATTGAGAGAGAGAGAGAGAGAGAGAGAGAGAGAGAGAGAGAGAGAGAGAGAGAGAGAGAGAGAGAGAGAGTTTGTATGATAAATAGACCTTGGTGATTTCTGCACAATCTTTCCATGTGGAGGAACAGAAATTCATTGTTCATGACAGATCATGACAGATCACCGAGTGGATAATTTTCTAAGATAGTAAAGATAGTAAAGTATTTCATTCGCAGTAACATAATATGTTACTGCGAATGAAATACTTTACTATCTTTACTATCTTCGGCATGATGGTAAATGTAAGTGTCTTGTCAAATATTATTTGACAAGACACTTACATTTACCATCATGCCGAAGCCAGCCCACACATTCTATTGAAGTCAAAGTCAAAGTCGTACGATTTGTCACGCCCATGGTGGTCTGACAAGGCGTTTGCTTTGGGTGTGAGGAACTTTGCAACTGACACTGACCTACCAGCCCAAACTCTGGTCCAACCTGGTCGGCAGAAGAGTGAAAACATCTCTGGGCGGGAACCCCTTTTGGTGTTTTAAGCATTATGTTATGCTTTAGCTATTGACAAATAGCAGAACTACAAGTTCATAGCGCTGCACAGAGTGCCAAACTACGAGCTTGTAGATCAGCTTTTTTTACCGTGAAAATGTGGCGCAAATCTTTGAATATGTATTCCTTCAGAGCGAACGTTTTTAACTCAAATCTTTGCTTCTGAGGGCATCCCTGGTTTTTCAGAAAACTGTCAGGATTTAGAAGGCATTTGTAGAATCGGTCTAAATGGGTTAAGTCAGTTTTTAAATGAATTCAATGATTATTCAACTAAACTGAGCCAGCCTGAATAAATACTGAATTTTATATCAGACTTGTCTATTAATATATCAAAATTAATATTTTCATAATGTGGGAATGAGATCTCAAGTGAAAGAAAGGTCTCAGACCTTTCCTTCTTCGCCCATGTGACAACAGCTGAAAGTCACTCAGGTCTACTGAATGTAAATACATGTACACATTTTGTCCAAGAATTATCGGTTCCCATATATTACATCTGTAAAGCACATAATGTATATCTTACGCAATGCATGCCCCAACACACACACGCACACATTCGCCTATAGGCTACACAAATATATGCGCACGGATGCACACACACACACACACACACACACACACACACACACACACACACACACACACACACACACACACACACACACACACACACACACACACACACACACACACACACACACACACACACACACACACACACACACACACACACACACACACACAGGCAGATGGGTGCACCAGATGATGAGCGCCGCAACATTTATGTCTCACGGCAGGAGCCACTGCTGACACCATTTAAGCTGAGAGAACCCCCCGACTCAAACATTAACACCCTACGTGTGTCCATGTACTGCACTTGGGGGGAAATAAAAATGCCTCAGAATGTCGGCGAGTGAGTGGTGGTTGAGATCGACATGGAGGAGATGAATGCCTGGAGGGAGGGAGTGCCAAAAAACTACCTGGCAGAGAACTGTGACCCCCAGACCTGAAGATGGCCAACCTAACATGGTGGCGATGGAGGCACAACGTGCTGCACAGGATAGGAGCGGATGGAAGCAGATTGTCGCAGCCTCGTGTTCCACATGGAACGAAGAGGATTTGAGCATCGTTATACTTTTTAGCCATTGAAAAATAGCAGCTCTACAAGCTCATAGCGCGGCACTACGAGCTTGTAGGTCTGCTATTTTTGAGAAATCGTGAAAAATGTACGCCGCAAATCTTGGAATATATTCATTCCGAGCGAAAGTTTTGAATTTAAATCTTTGCTTCTGGGGGGGGGGGGGGGGGGGGGTCCCTGGAACAACATATTTTCTGATGGGGGTCGGCGGCCAATTACATATATATTTGGGGTCCTTGACATGAAAACGACTGACATAGAAACATTTTCAGAAAACTGTCACATTTTAGTCGACATTTGTAGAATCATCCTCAGGTCTAAATGGGTTTTATAAGTAAGTGGGCAAAATAATACAAGGACTGAATGTGAATGTGCGCTTATATGGGAATGTTGAGTGCACCTGTGTGCAAGTTTACTCACCCACAACTTTCAGTGCAACAGTCCCATGGCAAAACAAATAAATCTCAATCCTGCAAGATCATTGGTAGCACCCGAGCATGCCCAGCACACAAGCACGGCAGGCTATTTGCTAAATTTGTATTAAGCTCTGCCTGCTTTTCATCTTGTCAAGAGTGGACAATGTCCTATTAGCAAAGCTGTCAAAAGAGTGATTCTCTCTCGCTCTCTCTCCATCTCTTCCTAACTGTCTTTGACGCTGCAACCAATCTCCTTCAGACCATGGAGGAAACGGCAGATTGAGAGAGCTTCCTCACATCCTCCTCATTCCTCTTTCTTCTCGAGGCAGTGCTGACATTTTCATGAACAGAAAGTGTGTGTCACACGGGAGGGAGACCAAGAGCGAGAGCGAGAGAGAGAGAGCAGGGAGGGGGAGTTGACACAGAGTGCAAAAATATTTAGCGGAGACGTGAGTCACGTGACTCTCGTCGAGCTCCGCCGTGACCTTTTGCCCCACTGATAACGTACCATCGAGCGCCGACGGGGATTTCTAAATGTGTGGTTACAGTATAGCCACATGGCCGACGGGTATTTCTAAATGCGTGGTTACAGTATAGCCACATGGAAGAACGGACCGAGACCTTTGGGTGATTACAGTGCATGCATCTCTGCTAAAAGATGGATTTATGGATTCATGGACTCACTCACACTCTCTCCCTCTCTCCCTCGCGCACGCACACAGCCCTGACAGTACAAACTTTTACTGGGAACCAACAACCCAGTTGGACCTACCAAAGTCCAACATTGCTTTAACAATTTAAAGTCAAGCAACTTATGGCCTTAATTTGTCAGACCATTGCGCTGCAGTGAGAGACACGCTTTTGGCTACGAGTTTCAATACAAGGCGGTGCCGGCTGGTTAGCTTCATATCCCACTTAAACTGTTCCTTGTGCTATGGATTGTAACACAGAGGTAAGGTTAACAGTCTCTTAGCCTTTTATAAGGAACATTTTACACACAGCTGGCTGTGATCCTATTGACCAGTAAATCATTCTAGTGTTGAACGGTGGGCATGTCAGTGTGGCCAAATTACCTCTCTAGTCTCTCTACCACCTACACACGCACGGAGGCACCACTGTGTGTGAACCACTATTGTGTGATTTATCCTTGGGTGGAAGCCATCTCTCTGTAAGCTGTCAGACTATGAATGTCAGCTCTGAGCCTTGCCAAGAAAGACCCATCCATCAAAAAAAATAAAAAATAAAAAAAAGTAGTTTTGAATCATGGCCTGATGCCATTATTAACTTCATATTGATACGACAGATTATTAGTCACAGATCAATGCATGTTTGGACTTGCAGTAAATTTAATTTGAACTTAATTGGTTTGGCATGAGTGTGGTAGGTAGGTAGGATTGGCTGTCAATCAAACAGCTTGGCGCACAGCGGGGGAAATAAATCCAGCAGCTAGTTTAGTGAACGCCCACCAAAACAAAACCACACACGAAACACAGCGCAACGAGTTACCGTCTTAGCGAATTTAGCGAAGATTGTGGTGAAAGAAACATGCTGGAGGAAAGGGAAGAAGGACCAGCGTTGAGGGCAATACTGCATGCAGCTTTTTCTTTTTAGTTTTTCCGCTAAGCACCTGCGTGTATCGCTTGAAGACAGTTTCTCCAGTCCAGCTCTCCGCCTTCCCCATGAACTCAATCTGACATGGAGCTCTTCTTCCCTGAGGCAGACAGTGCACGTCTGGCCTTTATGTCAACCGAGCTTGTCCACTCTTAACATAACCAGGACGGGAACCCCTTTTGGTGTTGTATAAGCATTATGTTATACTTTAGCTATTGAAAAATAGCAGATCTACGTACAAGCTCATAGCGCGGCACTTTGTAGATCTGCTATTTTTTGGGGAAATCGTGAAAAGGTGGCACAAATCTTTGAATATATTCTTTCAGAGCGAACGTTTTTTAACTCAAATCTTTGCTTCTGGGGGAGTCCCTGGAACAACATATTTTCAGATGGGGGTCGGCGGCCAATTACATATAATTCTGGGTCTCCTTGACATGAAATAGTTTGAGAACCACTGACATAGAAACATAGGTTTATTTTTTTTAACTGTCATGCTTTAGAAGACATTTGCAGAATCTGGTCTCAGGTCAAAATGGGTTAATCACAACCCATATCTGTCTCTATGGCTCTCTTTCTCTCTCACTGTCTCCATGGTGGCTGTCTCTCTACATTATGATCAAAACACGTCAGACAGAAAATAACTCATTTTTGAAAAACCTCTGTTTCTACAGTAGGTCAGTGGTTCTCAAACTATTTCATGTCAAGGACCCCACAAATTATATGTGAAGAATGTGGCCACCACAGTGCTTTAAATGACACAATAACCAGATCATTTCTCACAGTTACTCCAATCTCATAATATAGTACTAGGACAGACAGTAAGACCATGCAGTGCTGTGAGTTAACTGATGAGCAGGTGAAAAGTCAGCCACTCACTGCCTGTACTTTGTGTATAAAATGGCCTCAGAAACATAATATGTGGTTCTGCAATAATATGAAGTGTGGCGCATGTTATGCTTCACACACACATTCTCTGGCTCCTTTTACAGGTAGACTGTAGTCACATCCAGCCAGATCCGATTTATTTGTCAAATCCGATCTTTTGGCCTGACTCACACAGTACATTTGTGACCAGTGACCAGATCAGATCTGTCACAGGCCCAATTGACTCTCGCAGCCAAATCCAGCCTGATTCAGGTCTTTAGCACATCCATTGGAATCCGATTTGCTAAAATAAGTCCTAAACACAAATAAAGTAACATGGAATCTGATTTGTATTTATTTTTGGGTGGTTACGACACGTTCTAGTTCTACACCTTTAAGCACCTTTAAACACTGTTAAAATGTCAATATCAGTGCGCTTACTGGTTTTTCCTGATACATCTACATGTCTCCACAGGGATTAGTAAAGGTTTTCCTTATCTTATTTTAAATAGACATCCCCCCCTGCAGAGCTGGGGTTGTTCAATATGTTAACACGTGGTGTTATCTGTAAATTGTGTGTCTCGGATTCATATAATTATGAGTGATTAAGCGTGATTAAGAGCGTGTGTGTGTGTGTGTGTGTGTGTGTGTGTGTGTGTGCGCGTGCATGCGTGCGTGCGTGCGTCTTATTTCATGCTACAAAGAGGCTTACCGCCTACTCTCTGTTAAGATATCTTTCGGCAGTGTTATCACCGAAGCAAACAAATATATAGCTATACTGTAAATAGATAAGCAAAAATAAAATTAATTAACTTTTAAAGCTCCCCATAAATGAAATCCTTTGAAGCCTCAAGATTCAATATGTCTTTTGAAGTCTGCATGGATGGATGATAAACAGTCCTCTCTGTTCCTCTGCCTCTTTCGGCCTTTTCACAACGACACCACAAGCGGTGTGCATCGATTGCGACAGATCCTCAGTGGTGGAAAAAGTACTGCATTTTTTACTTGAGTAAAAGGGGTGTGTGCGTGCGTGTGTGCGTGCGTGTGTGCGTGCATGTAGGTAGGTAGGTAGGATTGGCTGTCAATCAAACAGCTTGGCGCACAGCGGGGGAAATCAATCCAGCAGTTAGTTTAGTGAACGCCCACCAGAACAAAACCACACACGAAACACAGCGCAACGATTACCGTCTTAGCGAATTTAGCGAAGATTGTGTTGAAAGAAACATGCTGGAGGAAAGGGAAGAAATATAGCACCACGGCAAAGAAAAAATATATATTCTGAGGGGAAACAGTATCAGGATCAGGGTACTATTTACCAGGTACAACTAGCAATGCATTGTGCTAAGAAAACAATTAGCAAGTTCCTTGTATGAACCCCAAATGAAAAGGTTATCACAGAGATGTCCCATGCAACCAAGGGTGGATAACAGACAAAATCAGCCATCTGAAGATTGTGTACTTTGCCAGCAATAGCTACTAGAATAGCACACAATAAAAGTGGATGGACTAAAGTACTCCTCCTTTGAAATGTGTTTTTCAATTGATAACATTTATGTACATAGTCTATAAAATAGAGATGATGCTTTCATACAAATGTCTCCCTCCTTTTCAGAAAAGCGGTGACAAAGTTGTTGAAGTGATATTTGTTCACTCTTGCTTTTAGTGTAGTTTTTTTCTTCTTCCAATAGGCCCATTTGTGTTGTTAATTCATGTAGGCTACTCACTGTTTTGCCTGATTCACCATTATTTTCATGTTGTTTTATAGGCATACTATCATTTTCATTTGTTTTATTTGTTTTTAATTTATTGTTCTTGTTATGGCCCGGCCTAGGTGTTGCCAAGGGACACGACAACAAACAGGGGAGATGCAGTTTACCAAAGAAATTGAATGTATTAAATAATCAGAAATAAATTCAGGGAATAAATCCTAAATGAACAGATGGGGTGTGTAAATCAGTTGTCAGTAGTGTAGTGTGTGTATGCTTGAGTGAAGTGTTTGTGGGTGCGGGTGCGCGTTGCATGTATTAACCGACAAGTTGAAAAGGGTGCATGGTGCAGAAAGAAAATGAAAAGAACAGACCTGGGGAAGGACTGGAGGGGCAGGGTTTTATAGGGCGTCGGCACCGGGCCCAGGTGCCAGCCACTTAGACTGATCATCATCATCATCATCAGGCTCTGCTCCCCAAGTCATATTGGAATAAAGAGAACAGAAATTACTATGAAGCAAAACACCGTCAAATCACGGAGCTGAACAGCCGCTGAATACCACTCATTTTCAACATTTTACTGTGTCATTAATATACCTTAAGAGTAGATTTGTGTGGAAATAATAATCAAAAAGTCCCCCCCATTCTGTGTTGCCTATAGAACATGTACAGCCTATATAGACTGCATTTCTGGCTTCGCCACTGATGGGAAGAAGATCAAACGTACATGATATAAATACGTATATCCTAGTTGCAGAGCTGGGTATGGATCAGTGCTGTTTTTGGCAGCACATTTTGATTTTAGTTTTAGTCATAGTCTCTTGAATAGTTTTCATTTAGTTTTATAGTCACATTTTAGTCATGTTTTAGTGTTTTAGTCGACTAAATCTACAGTTGATTTAGTCGACTGAAATGTATTTTGTACCAAAGTAGCTACGCTTTGCGCCACCAGAGCGAGCCACATCACTTCCTTGTTTTGCTCGGCAAGTAGCCCCAGTGATTGAAGGAGTGGGTTATCGGTGGAATTTACACCGGTCACGTGACGGTAACCAGCCAATCAGAATCAAGTATTGGGACTACCCGTTTTAGAACTGCTATTTTCAGCATGCAACCAAGGGTAAAATGACTTACAGTATACTGGATCTCTTCCACTAGTCCATTCCTGACATTTTTGTCTAGTTTTTATTTGTTGACGAAATTGTCTATATTTAGTCTTAGTATTAGTCATCATAGGTTAGTTTTCAATTAGTTTTCGTAAGTGAAAAAAGGTAGTCGACGACCATTTTTCATCTTAGTTTTAGTCAACGAAATCAACAGTGATATGGATGTTCTTGTGAGCAGACGGACACCAGTCACTTCCCCATTAAGCAGAGACACCGCAGCTATATGGCGGCTCCACCTACTGTACAGGAAAGCCCTCCCTGGATTACTGTATAAGCTGTCTACTCAAGGGCTTCTGCTCACCTTCAGAAAAGGTTGGTGTGTGCGTGTGTGCATGTGCGTGTGCATGCAACAATGTGATGTAGAATCATGGACCTCTGGGGCAGAGGAGGGATTTAGTGGACAGATAGATTCAGAAGTACCGACAGACACGCATGCCCACAAACACAGGCGCACACATGGACGCACACGCACACGCACACGCACACGCACACACACACACACACACACACACACTCTTGTGAACGCAGTCACTTTCGAGGGTGGGTGAGGAATCGACACAGGACATTGGGTCCCAGGGGAGGAGAGAACAGAGGAATACAGACCAGGCATATCAGTGCACCTTTGCCAGGTCACCTTCAAACTATTACCTTTGACTTTATAACACTTTTCACACATTTTTCTAACACAAATGCACATTATGCACGCAAACTCAACGGTGATATGCATGTTTGCAGTAACACACTGTTGTCTCTCTTAGGTTGCATTCTCACCTTCGGTAGACTCGATACGAATGGGCGGAGAAGTTGGGATTCTTGTATATTTAATTTGCTGCGGTTTGCTTTCATCCGCAGCAATTGGAAACGCAGCAGTGAACTTCATCAATGTGTTCCATTCATAAACTACACAGTTAAATCTATGGTGTTAATATAATACTTCAAGTAATAGTTAGGACACAAAATTAGGGTAACGTGTGTCGGGGAGTGGGGACTAGACGTCTCTCTCTCACTACTGTGTACACACGTGTGTGTGTGTGTGTGTGTGTGTGTGTGTGTGTGTGTGTGCGCACGCACCGTTCTTCTGGGCATGTGGAGGCATGCTTCATTTCCTTTATTTGCTGCGGATTGCATTCCCACCTGCACCAAATCTAAATCAAATGCGATTGGAAGCGAAGGGAAACCCCCGTTTTATGGCGGGGTAAAATGCGGTTCTTTCATGAGCATTAGGATTCTAATGAGGCTTCACACCTGCCAAACGAAGCGCACTTTCCGACAATGTGAAGCAGGATTCGTTTTAATCGCAGTAAAGCTTTCTGGTGTGAAGGCGACCTTAGAGTGACATGCATGCACGCAGGCAGACAAATGGAGACAGAGATGAATCAATCAATCAATCAATCAATCAATCAATCATTTGACCAATCTATAGATATAGATATACAGTATAAATAAGGATCTATAAATCAAAGTGGTTTAATGAATTTCACAGAGCTATTATTGCTTTTGGGATTCCAGACGGCGTCTATTTAAGCACACTACAAGTAAGTCAAGAAATAAGGCTGAGGTACTTAAGTGGAATTGCCCTGCAGGATGACCTTGATGCATACTTAATGGAGGGGACAGGGGGGGACATCAGCTAATGTGCTAGAAGCTTCAACTAAAAGCTACTCAGCTAGCGCTGCGGAGACACAGGAGGGAGACAAAGTTTCCCTAGAGTTCAGACGCTATTATCAAAATGTATCTTGGCATTTCTTTTGATCTGTTCCCACTGACGGAATAACATTTTCCAAAGGCAGTTCTGCAATTGAAAATGCATTCAATTGTCTAATTGAAGCAGTATACTTGTCTCCTCTTTTTTAATGTCGCGAACGTGGCCAGACCTATAGCAATTAAGTCTAACATTAAGGATCATTTGTAAAGTGCAATTTGATCTGGGGCTGCTGGACTCTCAGCACATGCTTAACAGGCTCAGATAAGCCACAACCACAATCTACCAAGAGGGATGTCGCTTAAACCGACAGCAATTTGAGCTAAGCCACCAAAGTAATATCAATCCTGCAGAGTCAGACGGCTCCAGCCACCACATCAATGACACAAGATAATGACACTTAGGAAGGGTTAGCGATGAGGGGGCAGCGGCAGGGGAACCCCCCCCCCACTGAGACCCTGTAGCTCCAGCTCATCACAAACGTAAGTTATTCGACCACACTCCTCCTATAATCAGTCAAACCAGACTCTTGGCCAATTAGCAAAAGTCTATGCTAATCTTTCTGATGGATGCTATAGCTAAAGTCAAGGCCACCTAGGGATCTCGAAGAGCATTGGCCCTCAGCACTTCCACGTAATGACGGTCAGAGACTAGACTGGACCCGATTGATAAAGGTCCTTATCATACGACCTGGCTGGTGCCTGTACTTGGGGAGAGTTCATCTACCTCCTCAGACGAACTGCTCTAATGATTCCCTTCTTGAAGACGTAATTAAACCATTTGGACCTGAGGACGATTCTACTAATGTCTTCTAAACAGTCCTGACAGTTTTCTGAAGAACCTACAGTATGTTTCTATGTCAGTGGTTCTCAAACTATTTCAGGTCAAGGAGCCCCAAGATTATATGTAATTGGCCCCGGACCCCAATCTCAAAATATGTTGTCCCAGAAACAAAGATTTGAGTTAAAAAAGTTCGCTTTGAAAGAATATATATTCAAAGATTTGCGTCACATTTTCACAATTTTTCTAAAGATAGCAGACCCACAAGTTCATAGCGTGTGCCACGCTATATGAGCTTGTAGATGTGCTATTTTTCAATAGCTAAAGTATAAAATAATGCTTCAAAGACCAAAAGGGGTTCCCGTCATGAAGGAGTTAAACCCTCAGCCCATTGTCTTGATTCATTAGCTGCACGGCGAGCTTTGCCAAAACCTTGATCAATTACACAACCACCACTCCTTAGTAAACACTGTCACGTATATAGCTCTGTCACTCCGTAAGTGGCTGCCTGGGAGATAGCGCTGCGACTGCATGTGTGTGTGTGTGTGTGTGTGTGTGTGTTGCATGATGTGCATGTGTGCGTCTATCTACGTGCATGAGAAGCATTACCACGCCGTCATTAGAGCCACCTTAATGGACGTCTCGACAGCAACAACACTGAAGTGCAGGGACAGACAGACGCTTTTAGTACGCTGGGAGTGGAAGAGGCTTCTTTGTCAGTGTGTGTGTGTGTGTGTGTGTGTGTGTGTGTGTGTGTCTCTGCACATTTTTGGGGTTTTTTATTGAATTATGAACGATCGCCATATCCAGTATCTGGTTAACTCTCCGTTAAGTTATTATGAAACATAATCTTAACACATTCCGTGCGTTATAGCCTAATATAACACGCCACGGTCACTGCCGGTGTTGTTTAATTATACCTTTGGATCACACACCAAAGTATTTGCGCCTTTGATGATCCATGAAAATTCCCCTGAAAATAGTTCCATGGTTTGTTGCCGTGACGAAAAACAAGCCACCGTCGAGATGCGGAAGAACAACAATTGAACTAATTTTCCCATGAAGCCCTTGCAAGACAGTGGATAGGTCAAAGTGTCGACCTCGTCACCATGTCCGTGACAAAGCCGGTATTTCTTTTAAGTAATCAAATAACGGCGAATTAAACATATAAAACTAATTTATGCAGGAAAAGACAATAGAATAAAACGCGTGAATAGCGGGTTACGCAGGGAAGCTGTTTTAATTGGGACACATTATCTACATTGGCATTACTTTTTGTGAACACGTTTGCCTTGATGTATTTCACACTTTAAAAAGTAATTATAATTATTTCACCTCCTGTCAATATCTAAATGAATGTGCCTCGTCCCTCATTTATTCGTGGTTATCATCATGTTTAATGCAAGATAATTCAAGAGTGGATTATTGGCTTAATTTAATATTTTTCAGAGGAGAACGTCTTCATCAAAATCCAATACTGGGAAGGTGATTTCTTCAATTTATGAAAAGACTAAAAAAGAAAAGAAAAAACTAATCCAAAGTTGAGGCACCTTTCAGCCAAGCCAGTTAAATCATTCTACTTAGAATCTCCTAAAACAGATTACAAAATATGAATTAGAATATCAAAACAATTATGCTATGAGGGGAAATATATATATTAAGTTGTAAAATATTATACAATAGGCCTATTTCAACAACAACAACAATTATTAAGTCAGTGAAATTACAATTTACTCGACTAAAATCTCATGACATTTAGTCGACTAATACTAGACTAACACTAAAACATTCCAGGGGACTAAAATGTGACTAAACTAAATGAAAACTATTCCTTACCTCACACTGGTGTCAGGTAAGGATTATAAGGTTGGGTTCAGGGTTATAGTTGCATTGTGCACCATCTGATCAGCGGTATTTCTGAATAACGGTCAGTTTCATCCTCTTGGCCTGCAGGCAACGTTCATGTTGGGGCCTCAAGCCGAGAGTAAAGGACAGATGCTGGAATTCATCCCATCTGAGGCTTTGGGCAACAACAAAAAACCTTTGCTGTGGCCCCCAGAACCCCAAGGAGATCTTTAAAAGCTCCTTCTCTGCTCTTTTCTTTGCACTCAAAAAGATGCAACTGAAAAACATATGGTTTTCTGGAAAACCCTATGTTTCTATGACAGTGGTTCTCAAACATTTTCATGTCAAGGATCCCCAAAAATATATGCAATTGGCCTCTGATCCCCATCTGATAATATGTTGTTCCAGGGACCTCTCAGAAGCAAAGATATGACTTAAAAACGTTCGCTCTGAAAGAACATATATTCCAAATGTGCGCCACATTTTCACGATTTTTCAAAAATAGCAGACCTACAAGCTTGTGTATGAGCTTGTAGATAGTATAACATAATGCTTAAAACACCAAAAGGGGTTCCCGTCATGAATGGGTTAAGGGAACATGCCTTTGTCATGCTTGGCATGTGCAGGTTTTACCAGAACGCTTCTTCAGAGATATTAGTTTCTTTCTTTACTCATGAACCTTGCTGTAATAAACTGTTAAAAAAGTATAAGCGTGGCAATTGTTTTCCCCTGTTAACCACATTTAGTGAGCCTTGTGACATGTTCAAAGCAGCCAGGGGAAAACCTTCCCTATTTCCACTCTTAAAGGGGTAGCATTGGCCAGATTCTTTGCTTATTTTTTTTTACACAGAGTGCTTTTAATGGCCCCATGAGTCCCTTTAATCTGAGCCAACACCGTCTGGAACCTAATAAGAAGGCAGCACGCACACATGCATGCACGCATGCACGCACGCACGCATGCACGCACGCACGCACGCACGCACAAACACGCAGCAGTAACAAAAAGAACTGAAGCCATACAATCTCTCTCTCTCTCTCTTTCTGGACAGAGTGATAGAGGGCAGTGCAGCCATAGTGATCAATATGTTTGTACTATAAATAGCCAGTAGCGCAGTGTGGCGCTAAGGAGGAGGGATGCAGGGGTAATATATTTGACGAGGGAAACCCGGCGGTGCTCAGCATGGAAATGCTGCTGTGCATTTAACGTGCTGAGCTGGCGACTGGCGACTGGCGCATTAGAGCCATTTGTTACCTGGCCAACGCTTTGAAATACAGCAACGCCACACACGCACACTATACAGTATCGTGGGTAGAATGGAAATATACTTTTTCATTTCATATGTGTACTTTACAAAAGGGCTCTAATGGGAAAGCAATAGCCTATGCCTTGAAAGACACAGAATGATGAATAGCAATGGGCCTGGCAATATTATTACCGTATCGAAATGCAATACAATATCAATACAATATGTTATACACCAATAAAGCGTCAAAATCATCAACAAACAATACGGTTTCCGTGCGATAAAAAGTAGCAATTCATAACCACTGTCAAAATGTTGCAGATGATTTAGAGACATTTCTTTGGAGAGCTTAATTACGACATCATTTAAACTTAAGTACAGCTGACATTTAGCTCTATTTACATAAGGGATTATAATATAGGGTATACCACGGCATGGATGAGGAGGATCAGACAAAAACAATCAAGCATGAGCAGTGTTGTTTTTGGCAGCAAATTTTGATTTTAGTCTCTTGAATAGTTTTAATTTAGTTTTAGTCGACTAAATCTACAGTTGATTTAGTCGACTAAAATGTATTTTGGCGGACCTTGATGCCTTCGCAACGACTGATTTTACGCTTTCTGAAAATAGCCGATCTACAAGCTCACAACGCGTCGCAGCGCTAACCCTAACCCTATTTTCAGCATGCAACCAAGTGTAAAATGACTTGTGTCTTTTACTGGATCTCTTGTCCGCTAGTCCCTTCATTCAACATAGTTTTTATCTGTTGACGAAATTGTCAGTACATTTAGTCTTAGTTTTAGTAGTCATAGTCATTTAGTTTCCATTTAGTTTGTCAGTGAAAAAAGGTAGTCGACGAATGTGAGGACATTCTACATGTGGGGATCCCAACACTGCGGCTTGTCTTCATAATGGGGAATGAAACATTCTGCGGTTGTGAATAGCTGAGGGGCTCCATTACAACCACCAGGAGAATAAGCTAGTGGGGGCGTGCCTGCCTACTTATGCTTTTAAAAAACAAGATAATATTTCATAAACAAAACATCAGACTGAACGGATTGTGTGATGTGACTTTAGAGCCGTTGGCGACTGCTCAATAAAACATTAGATTCCACCCTTGTGGATTAAAAAACACAGTGGAGACAGTAAGATAAACAGGGGAGTAGTTATAGGCTACAAACCAAAATGTAATCTCGCTGAAGTAGTGCAATGCTACACTTTAAACACTGATGCTCTGTTAACGCCACGATAGTACATTATCCAATGTGTTGGATGGAAATGAGATTTGTCTTGATTCCATGTTGTCCACTTCATTAGTCATGTTCATTCTGACATAAAGAACATAGCATGTTCATTACCAGAACCCTTACCAGAGCCCTTCTGACATAAGAACATAGCATGTTCATTACCAAATCACTTTGTTATACAGAATGAAGCTCAGCATGCCTGAAGACAGTGGTTGCACAGCAATGTCCAAATATATAACGACCACGATCCAAGCCCGGACAGTTTTGGCATGCCGGTCTGGGCCCTGGTCGGGTCCCTACAGGCTTGCAGGGCTCTAGTGTGTGTGTGTGTGTGTGTGTTTTTTTTTTTTACAATATTTGAATGGTGGGTTGCATTATCAATACTGTATAGGTGGAGGTAGTTGATAGCTTGTTCGTATCTGAGATCAGAGGGATTCTTTCAGAAAACTGCCTTGGATTAGATTTTCTTTATACAGGGCAGGCCTCTCCCAACACTATGAATTGTCTCGTTGCATTGATTGATTGTTGCCCTGCTAGCATTAAGGTGATTGCAGGGTTATTGCGTCCCTTCACCAAAGGGATACTGTTAGAAAGTGAATACATTATAGGTCATTGCAACAATGCCTATATACTGTGATTGGATTAGCATTCATTTAATAGCTTCTTTGGTGCCATTATTAGAGGGATCAATGGACACTTTTGTTGATGGAGCACTTTTCTTTGAGTCGTGGCTTGCAAGTTTTCTATTGGATGTGAATGACGTCAAATGCCAGAGGGAAGACGATTAAAAAAAAACAGTAGATGATTGGCACAGGGGTGAAAAATGGGTTAAAAAATCGTGGGATAAAAAATATAATAAAAAAACAAACAAAAAAACACATTTATAGAAAGAAAGGCGTGAAACGCTGTAAGGCTTTGATGTGTATTCACTGTATTGGAAGGTCTTCAGGATTCAACCTTCATCGGAGCCTATAATTCCAGTCTCATGCTGGCTGCCTCAGCATGGTCTTCGTGGGATCATTCATTCCACATTGACCATTTGAGAGTTGGAAAATAGCAGCTTTTCACCTAACATTGACTGTGAAAGTTTCATATAGGCCTCATTTATTATTAAATGTGTCTCTAAACTTTTTTCCAAAGGCTACATTCTGACAACCAAACGGCTTTGTGCATGACGCACAATTTATTCCTCTTTGCTCAATTTGACCAAATATGTTAGACAGGATCAATTAAAAAGTGTGTGTGTGTGTGCGTGCCTGCCCGTGTGAGTGTGCGAACACTGTGCCTGTTTTTCCAGCCTAAATCCGTTCTTCCAATCGAAGATTGTGTCACGTTGCTTTGAATTAAACACCCCACTGCTTTTATCTATAATTCATCCTTCGGAAGTAAAAACCCAACTTGAGGATTTTCACGGAAAAGACCCTCATTAAAACGGTCTTACGTCGGATATCCCGTAATTTGATACATCAAACGCTGAGGTCAAACCCCAGGGATCGCATGGCCGATCATTATAAAATATAAAGTGATGGATCACGTCGGGATGAGAACTCTAGACTCTGGTTGTGGCTGGGTGTGTGTGGGGCTCGGCCTTCTCTTCAGCGCTGACATTCATAATCAAGCGCTGACATCTGTCATCGCTCCCCGAGAGGGGTCTTGTCTGTTGTGATTATGCTTTTGATAAAACCTAATTTTATGCGGATGAGTCACACAGTGGCTTTTTCGGGACTCTTATTATTAAAACATCCCCAGATGGAGAGGCTGCTAAATAGTAGCCTGGCTTTGGCCATACTGATAACTTCTGACACCACCCCCCCACCCCTCTCTCTCTCTCTCTCTCTCTCTCTCTCAAATTGTTACAAAAAAGTAAAGAAAGGGGAGACAAACAAAAGAAAACAAAAGAATAACACATTTTCAATCTTCCTATACAGACAATTTCACAGATTAAAGGAGAAGCCTCTGAGAAGAAGCAGTATTTGTGACATTCATCACGGCCCTATCCTCACTGGGCCGTTTGGCCTGACAGGCGAGAGGTGTTTATGCCGTGTAGCACATCAATCATTCGAATGGCAAATGAGGACAGGCTGCTGATGTGCTTATACGAGCTTACAGATGGAGAGCGGCCATTTTACATCGTCTTGCTCTTATGGAAGGGATAAAGTATGCATGTGTTTGTTTAGCAGGGAGGTCATAGTGTACAGTAGCAGTTTCTCCACTGGACATTTGTCCAGCATGGAGGATGGATGGACGTTTGGGGTTGGGCAATTTTGTTGTGAAGGAGATGTTTTATGGGGCTGTACACCAGGCTACTGTGTACAGGCCTACAAGACAGGCAGGTGGCACAGGGTCAGCTGGGTTGGGACATGCCTGGTGCGACCTTCCAAATGAGGCCAGGCTCTCTGTCAGCACACTCCTGAATCCTCCTGGAGTGGACACTTTTCACCTGGAGTAGCACCCCCACCCCACCCCCATGTCCACTTGCAAGACTGTGTCAGCTTGAGAGAGGTATGTTATAGTAGGGTTAAGGTCCGTTAAGATCAGTGGCGCAAAAACATGAACATAATAACCTGAATGCTTGACCCATTCAGTGATGTGGTCCAGTGA
Source organism: Protomyctophum bolini (assembly GCF_963924005.1). NCBI lineage: Eukaryota > Metazoa > Chordata > Actinopteri > Myctophiformes > Myctophidae > Protomyctophum > Protomyctophum bolini. The sequence goes on along the minus strand of NC_137885.1, from coordinate 12,918,407 downwards.
CCCTGCTGTTATTCAGCTGCGTGTGTGCGTGCGCCGTGCGGAGGGAGGGTTCCTATATGGTTTGGGTCCACTTGTATGTACACAAGTATCATGTACACCTTGAAACATTCCAATCCTGATATGATTTCTTCCAGGATGTGCCCATCCACAGGTGCACAAGGTCACTGAATGGTTTCGGCAGAATGCAATTGAACACCTGTGGCAGATTGTGGGTTCCGACGTGTTGGACAGTATAGGGCAGGCTACACTTCCACCATCATCGAAAAACACAATAGGAGGCAATATCTTTTGTTAAAAATGTGTTCCCTCTCTCCAGTAGATTCCTAGAGACTTGTGGAATCTGTTGCCTTTCTGTGTGGAGTTTGCATGTTCTACCCCGTGTCTCCTAGGGTAGGTACCCTAACATGCAGTAATCCTGGTCTCTAAACTATACCTCCCCCTGGCCAGCCGGGGCGCCTGATGGAGGGGAAAGGAACTGGTCGGAATAATGTGTTCCTTCCATGCACTACATCCGCTACATAGATAATTGACACTGGGTTGCAAAATCGTGGGGAAAAAATATAAAAAACTAACAAACAATACATTTCTTTCTCAACCTGTGTAACAGACGGACATTAACTGTTGCATACAGTATGTCGCGCCGTGGTCGTTCCTCTGGAACAGCCGAGACAATTAAAGGACAAGAGCGCTAAAGACAATGCTGGAATAAACCAGAGACAGAGGAAGTAAATGACCAATGTCTATATTCACCAGAGAAACAACATAACAACATGGCATGGCATGCGATAGGGGTTCATATGTATCGCTTCATGCATCATTTTAAGTGACACGTTGCTCAATACAGATGTCCTCTTTTGGGAAATCAATATTATAACAGATCGAACAAAGCCGAAGTTTGAGGTAAAAACGGAAGATTCCTCCAAACTAATAGCTACAGTGACAGTACACAGACACACCTGAGGTCTTTCCTCTTTATACTGTATATAAAATTGCTATCTTCCCTATTGAATTTTCTTTTGTATTTGTTGGATGGTTCAGAGCACCATAATGAAAAACAGAACTTGCACTAAAAACCATTCATCAGGACATTGTGAATTGGCAGACAGAGGGAATGGTGTGTGTGTGTGTGTGTGTGTGTGTGTGTCTTTGTCCCTCGTCCACATACCGCGAGTGCATTTCAGCTCAAGTGTTGCTACTATGACTCAATTCATCATGGAGGGAAATGACCTGAAAATGACCAGCTGCAGAAGGACACTGGAGGACAGACAGAGCATGTGACTGGATGGAGGAGACAGGTGGAAAAAGGGAAATAAATTAACGTGGAAGAGAGCGAGGGGGTTCTAGGAAATGAAAGGAGCGAGAGAGGGCTCATAGAGAGAGTACATTGCATTTGGTTCAGGAGCACACTCCATGAGCCAAGTGCACAGTGTATAATAAACATGTACATTGTCGTGTGTGTGTGTGTGTGTGTGTGTGTGTGTGTGTGTGTGTGTGTGTGCTTCTCATATTCCAAGGCGTCAAGGCGCTCCGCACTATAAACTTGTGAGGTCATGGCATAAAATTATGACAGCAAATGTAAAAACAATCATAACACAAACAGCCGCACAAAGCCATGCATAATGCAAGACTCTGAGGAAGTGCAGTACTTTTGAAATGTCACCCTAATAAAAAGGCGTATAATTGTGTTATTCTTCATTATTATTGGTATTTTTTGTATAAATGTTTTTCTCAAACCACTTACACAGCATCAAGATATGTTTGTGTTTGCTTGCCTTGCCTGCTATGTTTGCTACGTATATGGAATTGGAGCCATGGAATTTGCCATGTACCGATTTGTTGTTGCATTCAGAGAAAAGCGTTTTATAATTTATCTTATCCTTAGATTCACGGAAAACAATGTAGCATGTTTAGATAACAAGAATTCTATTATTCCTCTACACTCTCAATTTGTCACTGTCACTTACATTGTGATAGCAGCATCCAGCGACAACAAATTATTCCTCTGTAAGCAGTTTACCTTCTTGCATGGTTTATCCTCATCTGATGTATACTCATAATGTATAATTTAAATTGTAAGAGTTTGCAATACATTTCTGATCTTGTGCGATATAATGAACCATCCAGATCTCTCGGGTCATCTGAGAAAGCTGCTTTCTGTGCCTAAAAATAAAATTGGGGAAGCAGCATTTAGTTTTTATGCACCACATTATCTGGACAAACTCCCAGGAAACCACAGGTCTGCGGCCACTCTTATTTCTTTGCTGCTACTTTTTCTTTCTCTCTCTTCCGCACTGTAACTGTATCTGTTTAGGTTCTAAGGTCATTATGCATTTCCTTTGCTTGATGTTTTGTGTACGCACATTGAATTGCCTTGTTGGTGAAACATGGTATTCAATTAATTCAAATAAGACTGCCGGCTGAACTTTACTGCATTCCAGACCTACAGTATAGGCGAAAATACAATACAAAACATATGTTTTTGCTTGCAAGCATACGTGTATTTATTTGGCTGGAGGATTTGATACCTGTAACTAGGTTACAGTAGAGAGAAACCATCTCATTTGTTACTAGAGGAAAATAATCTACCACCCATTTTCTTTTTTGGAGGGTTTGTGTTAACCTTCTAGTTTTACTCAATCGAACTGTTTTCAAGATTTGTGAGATATAGTCAGACAGACATACTGTATTCAGACATATACCGGTACATATAAATATATAGACATTTATGCCATATATAAATATATATGCTGAACAGCTGTTTCCTACTGGAGTGCAAATTCTTTATTTTTTTTACTTTCATGAAGACACCCCGTGTCTAGCTTGGCACAGTCTTAATTGACTATCAGCAGGGCGTCGGCAGTGTTTCCGATAAGTGTTACCACGGGACTCCATCCAAAATCCTGATATAAAATTGGTTCGGAGACATGGAAGGCTCTGAGGAGTCTTTAATCCTCTCACACTACAATCAAATACTGGTTCCTTCCAAGACTCTCTGTATGCACCATGTGCCTCACACTCAGTGTTTTGGACATCAAATCAGAGTTAACTAGATAAAGTGCCCATCGGCACAGGTCTCCACCAGGGCAGGTAAGGTTGTGGCCTCCTGGTGGCGCTATAATAGGCCAATGTGAAAAGGGTGCCATTCCTTCTTGCCTTGGATGGCAATTGGATGATTTGAGGCTTTTTGTTCAAAACGGGCCAATCCTGCAAACGTTGAAAGCCAATGTTAGCCAATTAGGATGGAAGATGGGAAATGGTGCCGCTCCGTGTTGATCACATGACTATGGAGATAGTGAATACCGAATTGTGTGATGTATGGATAAAATGTGTACTTTTTTCTGCAGAAATCGGCCACATGGTGTTGCTATAACAGGCCGTTGAGGAATATTTGGGGCAGAAGTTTGTCGTTGGCATTCAGGTGTGTGCAAAGTTTGGCATGGATCGGGCCAACGGTTTAGCTGATAACGGATGGACGGAAGGACACACGGACGGAAGGACACACGGACGGAGTGCAAAACATACTCTCCCCCCATGCCTTCGGCCTGGTGGAGATAAAAACAAATATAGCTGCTGCAGCAACCACTGTCGGACATTGTCTCTCTGAATTATTCCACCTCACAGATTTCACTTCACCCAGGCAAGGCATCGATTTAGTCCAGCTTTTTTTTTTTTATCCCACAATTTTGTAACCCATTTTTTCACCCAGTGTCACTGTCAAACATCTAATGTAATCCTGGCCTCTGCCAACCTGGGGGTGCAGCGGGACTGACCTCATGCTCCCTTCTATGCATGAGGAGTCCAAGCTGCTTCTTTTCACCTGACAGGGGTGAGTTTCACCGGTGCGTGGAGGGAACACGTTATTCCTTCCCGCCCCCCCGGCCAGGGGGAGGTAGTTTAGAGACCAGGATTACTGCATGTTTTTGTGAGGGAACCTCACAAAATGATTTAGTCCAGCTTAACAAAGCCAATGTCTTTAGCATATTGCCTGAAGCACTGGCGGCACATATTGAGTCCGTATTTACGGATCAGTCCGTGTCTGTTCGAGCAGATCCGGCAACATCGGGATCCCTTGCCATATTTTCGGGGGTTACTCCAGTGAATCTGCTGATGGCCCATCTTGTCACTTTTGGCTGTGTGTCAGGAAATCAGGAGTTCCACAACATTGACGTCTTCAGGCCACAGATAACAGCTACAGTATGCTTCTAATCTCACTGAAGAGGCACTGCTTCTATATAGTTGAGCTGTGTTTCAGTGCATCATGATGACATCATGATGTGTGAGATATGCCCAAATATGGAGTTCTGTGTCAGCCATGCCCAAATATGGAGTCCATTCCTGAAGGCGTCCAATGGGAAATGGGCAATGAAATGTGACTGAATTTGACTCATTAACACATTGTCTGCGATTTATTGCGAACGCAGTGAGCACTTACTATGAGACCTAGCAGATCATGTCTGTGTGTCTGTCTGTCTGTCTGTCTGTCTGTCTGTCCCGCTATCCAAATATGGAGTGTGTTGCATCAGCAATCACTCAGCTCCATATATGGGCACAAAAGGGGCCAGGTCCACTCAGCTCCATATATGGGCACAAAAGGGGCACCATATAAGGAGTCCCCAAAGCAGCTATACGTCCAAAACCCAAATATGTACGAGCTGCGTTCGCTTCCCGCGTTTGCGCGTCTTACTCGTAGTATATATGACACGTTTTATATCGCTTTATATGGATCTGAAACGGCACCATTAAAAAACTACTTTTAGCCCTGAGCCGGTTGCTAGGCAACATCTTGCACACACAGAACATGCCCGCGCATGCGTAGACTATACTGTGTTAAAATTAGGATCTTCTCTGGCTCATTTCTCGAAAACTATAGGTCGCTGTCCGTTGTGCTGATCAAACATCCGAGGTTCGGATCTGATTTCACATTTTTAATCGCATCGCAATTGAAATACAAACGTTTCTCGAGAAAGATAGCTAGTGTGAGCTAATGCTAACATTAGCCTTTTCTCTTACAATAGAGGTCTGCAAGGCATCTGCGAGCGGGGGAAGCGTAAGTACTTGAGTAGTAATCTCCCCAATTCCGGCACCACGCAAGCTATTTACCACTTGTGGCCACACGGCCGCAGTCTAAGTGTTAGGAGCTACTTGACTGAAACATTGTCATGTTTGCCTTTCCATTTGGCTCTGAAGGTAGGCTGTATTCCAGCACTGGACAAGACAGGCCCACATCTGATTAACAATGAGATAAAGGTGAAAAGTGTGCAAGGAGCATTTGCATTGTCTTTCTGAGTTGTCATTCTGGTCGATTAATGTGTTGTGGAGTTTATTCATGATTACTGTTTATTGTGGTGTGTCGTTTATATTGTGTACCGTACATTTCAAAATAGTAGTCCGGGTGTTTAATATGCTAAATTGATTTGGACCCCAGGCGTTTTAACAGGAACCAGGCGGCTATTTGCAGTAGGATTTTGTCAGCTTTATGGTGCCAGGCTGTAAAGGTAGTTTTTTCAATTCCTCTCCTTGTTGGCAGCACGGTACTGAATTGAATATTCTGCCTTGCCAGTTTTCAATCACACACTAATAAATGTGATTTGCATTCCCGTTTCACAGATGAAACCGTAGCTCATTACAAGAATAGACAGGTGGCGGAGAGTTTGCAGGTATAGTTGTCACAGTGGCTTTGCTTCTCCATAAGTCTTATTATTAAAGTCTTATTAATAATATTATCAAGCCAGGGGGGAAGTTACTGTTGGTGCTGTCTCTGTAAGACCTAATTAAATCAAATCAACACAAGCCATGGGGAAACCATTTTGTAACTAAAAGACAAGCACAGAGGGTGCGCTATAATTAACTGGTAAAGTGTTCTGTGACTATGGTCAGTAAGTGGCATGGGTGGAGTATACTGCAGACAGACAGACAGACTGAGGGAGACAGAGAGCCCAGAGAACAGCATGCGTTTTTCTTTTTTTTTTATCTCCACAGCCTTTACAATATAGGCTGCTGTACATGGTGAGAGCTACATCATGGGAAGTCATCTCTAAGCTGAAACGCCACAGTGGCACCACTGAGGAGCCACCAGTAATTAAAGAGAGCTTTTGTCCCCATTTGTCTTCAAAGCCTGGGTCTGGCAGTAAATGGAGATTCACTGCACTTGCTGCCGAGCTGCAGTCCACCTCGCTGTACTGTATCGCTACAACAATCTCAGGATTTAAAAGGGTTTTTGTTGGTGCACAATTGTGCAGAACTGTACCTGGAATATACAGCAGGGCACATTACAGAGTCCTTATACCTTGCATGCAAACGAGAATCTGAGTGGAAGCGAAAGAGAATATAAAAATAAGCTTGACACTTCAACAGTCTTTACCAGTACGTGGCTGTCATATTTTCATTGAGCAAAGCAGCCATACATAACATACAGTATGCTGTTATACAGCATATTGGGAATGTTTCCGACAGACGCGCCCAAAAAGCAAAAGAATACAAAATTAATAAAAATCTATATTAACCATTATTTGCAAGAGGTCCAACCCACTTTAATCACGTCAAACATCATGTTGTTGGTGTTTTCTGCACCACCGATTAAGCTAGCCTGCCCTGATTCTTATAAGCTCACCTGCCTCCTAAAGCGTCATGCACTGACCAAACCAAAATGCCTCAAATCATCCAATTGCCATCCAAGGCGTAAGAAGAAATGGCACCCTTTTCACATTGGCCTATTATAGCACCACCAGGAGGCCACAACCGGACCTGCCCTGGTGGAGACCTGTGCCCCGAGAGGCACTTTTCTAGTTTTCTTTTATTTTGCTGTAAATATACAGACAAAAGCCATCCAGGGATAGTGTAAAATATATGCTTGTGTGGGAACGTTTGCCGTGGGCATTCTCCAACAGAGCCTCAGCCATTGTTTGAATGAGTTTGAGCGTTGCGAGATGGAAGGGGTCGTAGAGTCGTATCCTCACATCTTTGTGCCAAGGGCTGTTTAAAAACTAAAACAGAAAGAAAGAAACAAAGGGATTCTTTGGGGTCTGAATTGCAAAGAACCACTCATTCCCATGACATGGTTTCAGGGGCTTTTCTGCTGGCCTGGATGCTTTGCACTCGGGTTCTGATCATCTAATTAGTTAGGATTGGTCAGAAGGACTTGTACTCTGTCTTGCATCACTTTATAAAGATTATGAAGCAGCAGTTGGTTTGCAAACTTCAAGGGTGGTGAGAAACGATGGTGCTCAGATCGAGTAGGCAGAGGAGTGAGACACTGATCATTGTCTGTGGACCAGTAGTGAACTACAGTATAATGCTCCATAGGAGATACTGCAGGTTTGTTTGGAAAACTCACAGTTGCACACCAGGAGCGCACTCGCCTATTAGTCTGTATTGGCAGTGCGGTCAGCGTGCCTATATCGAACACACCCAGTGTTTCACACAGCCAAAGGCAAAAAACAGCTCGGATAAAAATGCCTTTTATTAAACAATGCGGAATGCAGCAATGCTAATTGCTGTACCTGCAAATCTCTAACACCCGTGGCCTATACGTGGTGAGTACTACATTTACATTTTCACTGTAAATGATCGCGTAAAACCGGCGGAAGTTAAGCCATGCCGCTCGTGAAGTACGAGCGTCATGGCTAGGTCTGACGCCAATATGTGTGTGTGTGCGTCCGTGAGTGGCGTGCGTGCAGTATGAGAACAGCAGTTAGGTAAAATGCCATCTAATAATCATAATGGCTAATGGATTCCGAAGCTGCTTTCTTTGAATTGTAAGTGCATGAATGTACTTGCTGATTAACACTAGTCCCCAAAAATTGCTGAGTAGAAAACCGGGCAGCATATTGAAGATGGCTACCCTAGAGCTCTCTCTCTCTCTATACCGTATATAATGTATAGTATACAGTATATTGGGAAGCATTACTTTCACCTGGGCTGCAGAGGAGCCTATACCAATCCGTGCTTCTGTCCAAACTCTTAGCGGGACATATGCCACTTAGTCATCCCCCGACTGTTCGTCAGCACTTCTTTACACTTCTCAGTGTAAGCGCCAAACCAGTTATTTCCCAGGAGGTAGCTGGGAGCCAAAGTATGAGTAAACTGGCATATTTATAGTTTTCTACAGTCACATAAATTAATTATATTTATGTTTTATTAACGGCATTATTTTAATTTGAATTATTGAAGTCAAGCATTATCATGCATAATGGGATTTCTGTGAGGGATTTATACACAATAATCTGCCTAAGGCATGCCAATGTGAACTAACAAACAAGCCATGCAATAACACAGGTTGAGGACTCTACATTTCCCTGTGTTTATAAAGGAGATACAATGACAAACCAATTTGCCTCCTGTATTGTTGTCTTGAAGTAGTTGGACACATTCCTTAAAAAAACTTTTCAAATTAATTTCTCTCATGATGGCTCTTGGCATCATAACTAATATGTTTTGGCCTGTTTTCTTTCCCATTTTATCCAAATGAAAAGGGATTATGCATGTGTTTGCCTCTGGCGAAGACATGCACTACTGCAATATAATGAAGTCTGTTTTGTTCCGTTATCCAGCTAGTGGAAACATTACAATTAAAAGAGACAGGTCTACCCAGCAGAGCTTATTAGGCTTCAGTGTAGAGGTCCTCACGGAACCAACGAGACAGGAATCTCAAAAAGGAAATACAATGGTTATGTTCAGTATTTCTTTTCATTTTGGTATAGGTCTGTAGTGAAAATGTACACTGCAAGTGGCGCGAAAAATTGTCTATTCACTGGCGCGTTTCACCGTGTTAGCGGTTAACGCTCCTCCTTCAGCTGTCTTTGCTTCTAAAGTTCTGCTCTCTCGCGGTGGTAATTCAGTCTTCTTTGCACTCTCCCCAGTGCTTGGTACCCCGCCCCAAGGTTGGCGCCCTGTGCAGCAGCACCTAAAGCCTGTTGGTTAATCCAGGCCTAGCCTCGGAAACCCAGGGAGAAAAAAAAGTCTTCAATTCAGTATAGAGTAGCGCAAACGTCGCTCACTCTCTGCTGATTTCTGATCATCTGCACCTTTGTTAACTTGACTCACACACGCACACCCGTACACACACACTCTCTCTGTCGCTCTAATTAATTAGTCTCATGTCGCGCCACTGAGTCTAGATTCTTCCGGCGGATCCTGCCGGGAGCTGCCTATGCCATAGAAAGCATAGGTGGAGCCCAGGCTAATCCAGGCCTGGGCGTAAGCACTGTATCGTTGCACCGCTCAGGTGGCACGTGTGCGAATTTTCTATTCTTGAAGAGATGGTTAACAAAATGTATATTATGATACAGTATCTACAAGCTCACAACGTGTCGCAATTCCGTCTCCTCTACCTGTTGGGTTGGCATTCATTTAACTAATAGATTCAACTGAGGTTTTATCTTTCACTGTTTTTGATGAATTAAGAATTAGTTTATTATTTATTGACCCATGTCAGGAGTCTGTAGCCTACCTAATGCATGAACTGGTGCTCCTTGAAAGTAAAATGGTTGAGAATGGACTATACGTAGCTGTAAAAATGTTATAGGCCTAAGCATAGTTCCATAAAATGTGTAATAATTAACTTTTTTCGGTTATGACAAAAAAAGACAAAGCTGCTGGGAAGAAAGAAATCAACACTGCTGGGAAAAGGACTGGCTAACAAGCTTCCTGGAGCGGCCCTAGCTGTCACTTCGGCATACTCAGCCCACCAGCCTTTCAAGAGCGACCAGCCACAATCCTGTCAATGTTGCACAATTAATTTCAAAACCTGTCCAAGGTCCTCACCCTTCAACCGCTTCCAAGCAAAGGACATCTGGAACATGGACAAGACAAGCACCCTTCCTCCTGTCCAAGTTCCGGATAAGGTCATTGCCTGCCGAGGAAGGAAGCAGGTTGGCGCAATGACAAAACAGGGCACTATAGTCCCCACAACTTCAAGGACCACTTTGTCCGGATCTCGGGATGCAGGAAAAATACTTCTTCGTTTTGCTGAAGCACTTTGTGCATCCCACCAGAGCCACCAGAGAACGAGAGAAGCCAGTTATTTTGCTGCTTGACAATCATAATGTCTCACCTCTCTTTGGAAGGCGTAGATTATTAAAGTACTCAAATGTATAGAATATAGCAGATCCTACAAGCTCATATATATTTTTGTATTAATAAAATCTGCAAAGTAACAATAACTAAAGCTGTCAAAAGCTGTAGAAGTAACAAACATGGAAAGTAAAGAAAAGAGGATAGCACTGACATTGTAAGCACTTGTATAGTAGGCCTATACTGCTCAGACTAGCCACGATTTGCAAACTAGATATTCCAGGACTGTATTAAACAATGCTTGTGTCGATGGTCTGTGCAGACAGATGGCCACGTGGGAGACAGATGGTCCTGCATGGCTTCTGACAAGAAGGAAAATATTGAACATCATTGTTTGTCTATTTCCTTCCACACGGTCACACAATACAACAATGCAAACTACACAACACACTTACTTTAACAACATTAATCTATTCTGTACGGGAACCCCTGTTGGTGTTTTAATCATTATCGTTATACTTTAGCTATTGAAAAATAGCAGATCTACAAGCTCATAACGCGGCAGAGTGCCACGCTATGAACTTGTAGGTCTGCTATTTTTGAAAAATCATGAAAATGTGGCTCAAATCTTTGAATATTATAGTCTTTCAGAGCGAACTTTTTTAACTCAAGGTCACTGGAACAACATATTTTCAGATGGGGGTCGGTGGCCAATTACATATAGTTTTTAGGGTCCCTGACATGAAATATTGAGCACCATGTTTTTATGAAAAAACATAGGTTTTTCAGAAAACAATGTAATAAAAAAATGATTTAGAGGATTTCTTTTTAATTTCAATGTCAGGCCTAAACAGGTTAATGCGGTTGCTTAAAAATGAGACAGTTTTACCACCTTTATCATACCATTATACTGTGAGGCCTACAGTACTGTAGGCCTCACAGTATAATGGCCATATTTTCAAATGCACGTTTACAGGGAACAGCCTCTGTTGTATAAACGCCTGACAAAGCGACATCACCTATGGCGTCTGCGAGACCTCAGCGGAGCCAAACGTTAGCTTTATGACAACAGACACTGATGCTACACCTGCTGGGACTGCTGTCAGCACAGACCCGCCAACGCCCGGGGTCGGCAGCAGGACAAGCCGACAGAAGACGCTGGAGACAGGTGTAACAGCTTGACAGAGACACGACGCCAATGATGATGTTAACCCATTTAGACCTGAAAAAATGTCTTCAAAATGCCTTCTGTATCAGTGGTGCTCAATATTTCATGTCAAGGACCCCAAAAATTATATGTAATATGCCTCCGCCCCCATCTGAAAATATGTTGTTCCAGGGACCTCCCCCAGAAGCAAAGATTTGAGTTAAAATGTTCACTCTGTAATAATATATTCAAAGATTTGAGGCACATTTTCACGATTTTTCATAAAAGGCAGACCTACAAGTTCATAGCGCGGCACTCGGTGCCACGCTATGAGCTTGTAGATCTACTATTTTTCAATAGCTAAAGTATAACATAATGCTATAAACACCAAAAGGGGTTCCCGCCCAGAATGGGTTAATTCCACCTGTCCCTCTCCCCTGGCTATAACTGGACCAGAGCCATCTAATAGAAGAGTTACGATATCGAGGGGGCAGCATAAGCGTTGTTCATGGAGCCTGGAGAGGGACAAGCTGGAGTTTGGAATACATTGTTTTCAACGAGGGCGGCGCAAATAAGTGCTATTTTAGGCATTGTGTGCAACATGACAACTGTTTTAAAGTATTGTACAGTGACAACTAAAGTCTCTGTAATGTTTATGTTGTACGATTAGTACAACGTGATCTAAAATAAAGTAGGAGAGGCCCCTACATAGACTTGGACTGGCCCCATGAAGTGAACGAAGTTTTCGTAACTCTGTGGCTCTGGTAACAGCTTGACAGAGACAAGACGCCAATGATGATGTTAATTCCACCTGTCCCTCTCCCCTGGCTATAACTGGACCATCTAATAGTGAAGAAAAAGTATGCAAGTAAAATGCTTTTACTTGCATGGTTTCCACCGCCATCGGTGTTAGAATGTGTGTGTGAATGGGTGAATGTAATGCACAATCTATGTAAAGCGCCTTGGATAAAGGTGCTATATAAATGCACCATTTACCATTTACACACGCACGCAGAGACGTGTCACTTTTATAGTATGGTAGAATGGAACACACACACACACACACACACACACACACACACACACACACACACGCATGACATGTCTGTCCCTGCGGTGCAGTTCCACATGTTATTGATGGAATCCTCTCTCTAACTTTCACGTACACACATGCGACACACACACACACACACACACACACACACACACACGCAACAACCAACACTAGTCCAAGCTGGTCCTCAGTGACGAATAAAAAGAGCCTGGAGACTGACAGGTTGCTCGCATCCTCTGATTTATTGAGCAAGTTTCAACTCTCGCTCACCCGCCTCTCCTCTCATGCCTTAATTACATTTTACTTCTTTCCTCCATTTTCCCCACATCTGTTCATCTCTCCCCCGGCCAATGCTCTCTGTATCTGTGTGTGCACACGGATGTGTGTACTGTACATGTGTGTCCCTCTTCTTCATCTTCGTCATCCTCACTTTGCTGTGCATTATCTTGCAGGCCCCCACCCTCACAAGCGAGAGAGACTACAGGTTGCCTCCTGTATGGTTGTTGATTTATATTAATACAATTAGTCGGAGAGAGGCAGAGGGAGGGCGAGAGAGACTGAGCCAGAGGGGTGCATGGGTTTGGTCCGACGTACTAAATAGTCAGACATCCATTAGAAAGACAACCTATACCCTAAACCGAACCCTAAACCTATAACCTCACAGGAAGCCACGGGTTCGTTTTAACCTACAACACAGGTTAGTTTTAACCTGTCACACAGGTTAGTTTTAACCTGTCACACAGGTTAGTTTTAACCTGCCATGCATGTAGGGAGCCACAGGTTAGTTTTAACCTGTCACAGGGTTAGTTTAACATTTTGAACTGAACTAGTTTATTTATTTTGTATTTGTGAACTGAACTTTGAACTATAGTCCATGTAGTAAGTGAAATTTCCCATGTTATGTCGTCGATATTCACCTCGCGTGGTGTTTTAACCCATTCTGACCTGAGGACGATTCAACAAATGCCTTCTAAATCTTGACAGTTTTCTGAAAAACCCATGTTTCTGTGTCGTTCTCAAACATTTTCTTGTGAAGGTCTCCCAAAAACCTCTAACAAAATCGGTCGTATAAAAATCTCCCAGGTGTCCAATTGGGTTGAGATCTGGTAACTGGCCACGGCATATGATTCACAGCATTGTCATATACTCATCAAACCATTCAGTGACACCTCATGCCCTGTGGATGGGGACATCCATCAGTACAGACATATTTCATCATACAGGAGCTCCAGAGTGTAGCCACTTTGCCCCTGAGGCTCCCTGACACCGCCATGTCCGAGCCTGCTCCCTGTTGTTGATAGTCAGGGAATATTATCAGAACAATGTCCAATCTGGGAATTCCTTACCAGTAAAATGTGTTTGTAAGGGTGTCTAGTAGGGATTCAAATTATCGATTGATTCGTTAATATGATAATTGCTAACCTTATCGATCGATTAACCGTTAGTTGACAAGCAGCATTTTTTTCTCCTTTTTTTATGAGAATCATAATTTCCCTCAATGTCTAACTTCATGTCACATCAAAAAAGCACGGACGTTTCTGTGTCTACCAAGGTGGACGTTTCTGTGTCTACCAAGGTGGGTTAACCACACCACATGTGTGTTCCTCGGCCACGTACCTGCCAGTGTGACAGCATTACATTCACAGAAAACCACCCAAACAGTGCAGTGCGTGCGTGCGTGTGTTTTCACAGGAAGCCGATTTTATTTTTTGCGGCTTACGCCTTGTATTGGTTTTTTTTAAGGGACAGACAGTAGGCTGACAGGAAACGGGAGAGAGATGGGGGAAGACATGCAGTAAAGGCCGTGTCGGGCTCGGGAGTCGAACCCGCGGCACACTGCGACTGGATTACCAGTCGGGTGCCCAGACGGTTATGCCATCGCCTGGGCACAGGAAGCTGATTGATGTTGGGTCAGTCCAAGATGCTTGTCGGAAGCTACAGATTGTCACTGCGGAAACCTGGCACAAGGCACAGAACCAACACACAAACACTCATGCACAAAAGCATTTTTTTCCCTCATCCATCTCCCTGACTGCAAGCATGGACAGCACATTCCAGAAGGGGAGGTTGTTTCACACATGGCCTTTCACATCTTGGCAGCATCTTCCTCCGCCAAGGTCTTTTTGCTGGTGCCAAGACAGAGCTGTGAGCATACGAGGACGAGGATTCACACGTCGCTTCTTATTTGTATATATTTATATGGATATCAATATATAATAATAACCTCATGGCCTCGTGTTTTTTTTTTTCTCTCTCACGTACATTTTTATTATCATCATTCCAGCATTGATTCGTACACACTATATTCACTGTACAGGCAGTGTCTTCCAAATATATTCACGTTGTTTTGTGAGTGTGTAGAGAGTTTCTGTACATACTGTATGTGTTTAAATGAACTCCTATGAAATAATGAAGTGGGTTATACAACAGGTCGTTTCGAGGAAGCAATCTGACTGGTTGAAACAGCCATCTAGCCGTGCTTCAAACCAGCATCATTGAGCGGCTGATCAAAACAAAGAATTCAGCTTCTCTGTGCTCCAAGAGCGCAGCAAACTCGGTAGCAAGGCTAGCTAGTTTCTTGGGACAAAACTGTCATGATTTAGAAAACATTTGTAGAATCGCCCTCAAGTCTAAATGGGTAAATTATGTTGAACCACCCCCTCTCATGTAATATTGCTTAATTCACTTATAAAGTGGAAGATCAGAGTAAATAACATGAAACCTCATCAACAAACATCAGGGTAAATCGCCAAGTAAATAGAGGGCCAATAAAACAAGTGTTCCAAAAAAACTACAATACAGAGTCTAAAGCACCTGCACAACAAACTGCATTATGTGAAAAAGCCTGCCACGTATTCTACACAGGACGGTAATATGGCTGAGCCAAATTGTGCTGTAATCAAGTATCACAAAAACGCACGAGAAAACGGAAAATGTACACTTCCCGGAATGGAATCTCCTCAGAGGTCGCTGAATTAACAGCCATAATTGGATCAATGTGACGTCAAGTCAATTCCATTCTTTGGCGCATGTGTAGACGGGATTTTGAAGGCTTTATAAGAGAGAACACAGTGAGGAAAAACATGCCAAAGCCCACAGAATGATAGAAGGAGAAAAAAACGTCAGGACAGTATTTTATGAGTTAATAAAGCATGCACAGCAATACTTGTGCCTGCGGGCTGGTGGAATCCCTGAGGTGTTGTTGAGGAGGAATACACTGCAGCCTCCAGCATATTCTGCATTTCCCATGTCTCTTAGTTACGACACACGCACACAAATATGCACACAATACAGGACACACACAAGCACACGCACACTCTAACATTGCACATATACACCGACGCGCACATCTGTTGACCCACCTGCTTCGCTAATCATCAAAAGTAGGTAGTATGCACTCGCGCGCGCACTCGCGCACACACACACACACACACACACACACACACACACACACACACACACACACACACACACACACACACACACACACACACACACACACACACACACACACACACACACACACACACACACACACACACACACACCTTCTGTTCTATATGCCTCTTATAGGAACCCTCCAGAGTTCTGCCTTCATTTCACATCTTACTTGTGCTAACGTCTCATGAGAATACAGTGGAGTTTAACGTGACGGCACCTGGTAAACCAAAGCACCATCAGATATCACTGATACTGTTGTACAGTACAGCTATCACAGTGTTGCTAGTATAGGCCTACTAGCAAATAGTGGATAAATAATACAACTTTTGAATCAGGGGAATTCTTGCCAGGCCATTTGCCATTCGGATGTGGCTGTTAACTGACACACAGGATTTTGTTTATCCTCTGTGTCTGTGCGTGCGTGTGAGAAATGTAAATGTTCCTATTTTAAAGTGGCTAAACTGAGCCTTACAATCTTGATAACAAACACACACACACACACACACACACACACACACACACACACACACACACACACGCACACAGCCCCCACCCGCCCACTACTGATGTGACAGACCTCCACAAAGCCCCCACCCGCCCATCTACTGATGTGACAGACCTCCATGCCATCTCATGTCGGCCATGGTTCTAGACCCAGACTTTTGGTCTAAGGCTGCACCAATGATCCTTTTCTGGTGCCTTTTGTAGAGGGCAGCCGTATAGTTGAAAGGTCAGTCCTTTGACCGGAAGGCTATGCGTTCCATTTCCGAGGCTGGGCAACTGAATGTCACCAAATAATGACATCCGTCTCCATCGGTGTCTGCTGGCAAGGTGCTTTTGAGATAAGCTACAGTACACAGCAAAAGTGCCGGGCCGCACCAAGGTGTAACAGTGGGGGGCGGAACAGGAGTGTTATGCAGAGCAAGGTGGGTGTTGTTTGACGAAAATTAAATGTAAACTAAATACAAAACTAAGCTATGGTGACTAAAACTAAGACTAAATATATTGACAATTTCGTCAACAAATAAAAACTAGACTATAATGTTAGGAAGGGACTAGTGGACAAGAGATTCAGTAAGTCATTTTAAAATATTTGTTGCATGCTGAAAATAGCTGATCGTGATGTGTAAAATCAGTCATCACGACGGCATCAAAATACATTTTAGCCGACTAAATCAACTGTAGATTTAGTCGCCATTTTTTTTCCGACAAAAGATATTTCATTGACTAAAACTAGACTAACATTCCAGGTGACTAAAACTACATGAAAACTATTCAAAAGAGTATGACTAAACTACTAAACTGCTGCCAAAAACAACAGTGGGAAAAACAAAGTGCTCAGCAAAAAGCCTTGCCTGGATGCCGAAACAGTGGTGGGAAAAGAAATCAGTGATGAAGGTCCACACAGTTTTATACCGCATAAAGCATCGTCTGATGTTCACTCTGGAGTTCTATAGTCAGAGAAGGTACTTTATCTCTGCCGCATGAGAGCCCTTTGTTCTGCTGCCATCCATTATCATGTTCTCCATCTCATTGTAACTCACCTGCGTCATATTACAGATAACAGGGCTTTGATACACGATGCCCCATTGATTCTTTGGAGAACAATAAAGGGTCCCCTCCACCCTGCACGCATCAGCAGGCCACAATGGCTGGCCCACAACGCTGAATAATCTCTCAGAACGAGCACCAGCGACCGTCTTCCTAAAAAGAGGGGTAATTGATTGCCGTCCATTCAACATTTGCGATTTTGCGTGCGTCAGTGAGCCTCATGTGTTCTCTGTGAACAACTAAGACCTGAGTTACAATCTGGCTTTTGTGACTGTGACACTAGATAGACTTCTATCTAGTCAGTGTCACAGATAGAAGACATAGAGGTAGACTCTCTCTCTCTCTCTCTCGCACACTCACGTACGCGCGTGCACACATATATAGTAACAGTTTAATATAATGATGGGCAGCCCCGTCATTAGTCTATTTATTGACTAAGTTATGTCTAGGCTGGCTCTTTTTGAGAAACTCCACCCATCTCCCTTTTGGGAGTGCTTGGAAAGCGGCTGAGCAAGCAGTAACACAAGACTACCACTTCAAACAAAATAATGTCCTACTCACGGCTCACAGATTTGCATCTGCCAAGGCTGAAAGGCATTTAAGCCTTTATGAAGTTACTTTTCAATGGTGTCTCTACTCTTTAGGTAATCTGACTTCCCCTCAAGGACTTGGCTCTCACTCTTGACATAAAGGAGTTTTGTTCTAAGAGACTGAATGTCAGATGTAGTTATAGCCCCGAGGAGACATCGCATGGACTGCGTGTCTCTGGAGGTCTTTTCATCAAAACAGCAGATCAGTCTTTTCACCGCTAGCGGTGCAGTGTGTGTGTGTGTGTGCGTTTTTAGGCTGCTCAACAGTGCCACTTTTTAGGTCACCCAGCGGTATTGCAGCTCTTCATACTCCAAACATACATAGGGACACACGTAGCCAGTAATTGGAGCGGTGTGCACCGCTCAAAATTGATCAAACAGAAGGGCAAAAATCAGGTACTATAACAGGCCGTTCTGGAAAATTTGGGGCATAGGTTCGATATTGGCATCTAGGGAGTGTGTGTGCACAGTTTCAAAGTGACCGAGCCAACGGTGTTGGAGATTAGCTGGTAACAGATTATTTTATTTAATAGCCGTCCGTCAGTCCCCTGACTGACAGACATGGCAAAAATATAATCTCCGCCAGCTATTGCCTGACGGGGACAATAATTTAATCTGAATCCTTTCTATAGGAGACAGGTGTACATGAAACAATATAGCAAATAGCAAATTAATTAATATTGTTTGGCTTTGTTCAAATCATCCTGCGAGGCCCAATGCAGTCAAATGGTTGCCTAGCATGGCTGAGTGAAATTGTGTTTCAGATTGTCTGGGAGACTCCCAATGGCACCCCAAGGGCACTGCATGCTGTACAATCCTGAGTGCTAATTAGAAGTTATGGGCCCATTTCTACACTTTCATAATTAAACAATAAAACAAGTACAATAAGTCACTTATCTTTCATTATCGTGAACTGCAGATTCACAATGCCTGTTATTATAAGTGCATCTTGGGGTTGCTCCCAGCAGCAGAAGAATAAACATGAACGAATGCAAAGCACTGCGTGCTTCCATTGCTTTGGGGTCCCACATCCATCTCCATCAGCACTAGTCCTAATGTCTGTTTGGGTATCCCATTATCCAATGAGCTCGCTTCAGGGGTGTGCTTTCAAACAGGACAGAGTGGTGACTTTGTGAGGGAAACGGAAGCTAATAGTGCACTACTGCCAGCACGTGCACACATAGACCCTGCCCTTTTATCCGTCTGTAAAACACAACTGCCCTTTCCAGACCAACGAATGCAGCATTTACTGATGGTGAAAGAAATGCAAATGCCACTCCATGACATACCGGAAGGCAGCATTCAGGAGAATAGCTTTTTTTCCCCACGAAGTCTCCTGAACTTGAACACAGTATTTTGGGTTGAACAAATTTGTTTAGAAATCCAACGTCGTACACTGCATCTCCACTAGCTAAAAAGTGCTGGGTTGTGCCCCGAAAATAGCAGATCAAGCTTGTAGATCTGCTATTTTCGCATTTTTTGTCCAAAAGAGCTCTTTTACGGGATTTCAGCCCTTGCCCCTCTAAAACTCTCTGCACGTCCCCGACTACTGCAATGTGTCAGGGATTCTGGTATACGGTGGGGTTCCATTCGTTTCGATCCTCTCTCCCTTTCTGCTCAACAATAATCTTTGCAAAGTTTCTTTTTTTTCTCTCTGCCCTGTGGTACAAAGCTTTCCCCTCTCTCCCCAGGCTCTCAACTCTCACATCCCGCACTGTACTGTACTGTACTGTACTGTACTGTATTGTACTGTACTGTACAAGCTCTCCTCCCTGGCCTCTGTGTGTGTGTGTGTGTGTGTGTGTGTGTGGTTACCTGGTGATGCTCCACTGGGGTTCAATGCGCTGGACTGTGGGGTCTTGGATGTACTCAAAGGTCAGACTCCCTGGCAACGTGGCCCGGTCAACACTCAGAGTGACCGGCACCACCCCGGCACTGATCACGGATGGCGCAGAGAAACACACAATCTCCGACATGGTCCTCCTGCAGTGGTGGACAGTAACGAAGTACATTTACTTAAGATTTGATTGTGAGAACGGAATGTGATGTATGATGATAAGAGCGCGATAGCCCCTCCTATGTTCAGCTTTTGGTGTATGTAACCCAAAAAACCCAAACACAAACATTAAATGCCATTGACAATGGGAAAAAAATCCCCATTTTCCTCATCAGTCTGTGACTCTGCGCTTTGGTTAACCTGCCGGCATCAACACAGAAGCAGTTGTCGTTCCTTGAGTCACCTGCCATGACTCAACGACAAAAGTGGCTTCTGCATATATCTAAGTACTCTCAACTGCGATGGTTTGGAGTCCACACTGTTGTGAAATCAATGAACACAAAAAGGTATCAGTGATGTCTAATCAGACAGGGAGTGTCAAATGGCTACATTTTGAAAACTAAAGATGATAGAGATTTTATCTCTTTTCCTGGTGAAGGTAGAGGATTATAGCTTCCATTTGATATATGGTATGTCTCTGTCACTATAATAGAGAATATGTTATGGGCATAATAGAAGTGTTCTGCAAACAAATGACGATAACTCCAAAAGCATTTTTGCAAAGGCCTGTTTAGGATGAAACCGAGCTGTATAAAACTGCCTGTATCTACAGAATGCAACATGCTACAAACATAATTTTCTGAGTAAAGAGTAAAGATTCCTCTTTCATTTGAGACATTTCGTGATATTGTCACATTATGAAATAATATGCAATGAGAAGAATGACTGGGATAAATTAAGCAGTCAAACTGTTAATATAAAACTTTTTTTAAATCTGTTGTTCTCAGACGACAGCAGAATGGATCAACCCCTAGGAGACGACTCCCCTCACACCTGTTACAGGTTGAAGCGGACAGTAATGGTGCATACAGTATGTGTACAGTACACGACATGACCATAGTGGTACAATGTGTGCTTACTATAGTGCTATAACTCTGCTCTGTTGCAACCTGCAACTACAGTATACTGGCAATTAAAGGGATTTATTAACCTATAGGGTGCGCTATGTGGAGGCCAGGGCAATAAACGGGCCAACAAATTGTGCTTGTGCTGGTTTTCAACCTAGCCATTTAATCAGAGACTCATTCGGACCCCATGGGACACCATGCAGGCAAATGCAGTTAGTCCTAACAAAAATAAGTCTGGATAGAAGATGTACAGGTATAGGTCAGAAAGATAGGTGAATAATTGCTTTCACCTGATT